>NC_134747.1:12820836-13133429 GCF_050436995.1 Anticarsia gemmatalis
CTCTAGAAGTTGAGTAGTAAATTACTGTGTTAGTGCGAACACATCGGTTTATAAGGTGATATAACGTTGCAATGCTGCTTCAAATGAGCTCCGAGTAGAACTTGAGTTGATAAACTTTGTTGACGCAGAGTAATATAGACTATGACATCTCCACGGGACGACTATGTACGGATTTAGTAGATGGGTAGTAAAAGAACTTTGTTTTAAATTAATTGCTTAATATGTTTCTTAACGAACACATTTCAGTCACGTCGCCTAAATTGTTGCAATCAGAAATGTTTTAAGTTTTATGAGCGAGCTACATCAGGTTTTCGTTCATTCGTTTACAAAAGTATCAGCTTCAACTTTATAGACAAAATATATTACAGTGTACACAATTTGCATATTGCAATAATGCTCGCAACTCGACAAGCTGTAAACATAATAAAATATTTCGGGAACAACTTCACATTCTGAGAATAACAACTCAAAAGTATTTCTCCAGAGGGTTCCAAAATAATGCAGTGAAACGGATAACAAAAATCCACCTCCAAAATACGATATATCAATAGAGTAAAAATAGGAACCCTTCACACGCCAATCCAGTCTTTTTGCTCAAGCAATAAGTATCAGATTTGTCAAAAATATCCAAAGTTTCCACCTCAACTTCATATTTGGTATTTGTCTCACACATTCCGACAGTCACTGTAAGCACTGGCAATTTAACCTACTATTTTATTTCTATTCTTTGTGGCGTGCGCGCGAAAACCGTCTTTATCTATTGTGTGTTATTCATCATAGAAGTCAACGGTAACTCCGCGCCTCTAGGGGCTAGTTTCGTGTGAGAGTAACTTATAGTTCGGTCGCTTTAGAAGGCCGGATAGGAAGTCTTGTTCAAATAATTTCGTAAGAAGTTTGAGGAAGGGCTTTCCTTGCCCTGAGGGCGCAAACTTATCGAGTGTCGCGATGAAAACAGATTCCGTCGGAAAGATGTGGCGTTGGGTAAAAACTTACTTTTGAATTTACAAGAACAGTTTCAATTTTAATTCTAATCCTCGGAATAAGTTTTGTTAGATGTCGAGATTTAATTGGCCGTGGGGTTTCCGACTGAGAGTAAAACAACTCCTTGTATTTTCATGACAGTTGAACAAAGAGACTAGAAGTTTATCCAAAGGTACAGCGAACACTGCCACCTTAATTGTTTGATCTTATATTCATTTTAACTTTGATTTTAGAGATAAATAATTGGTAGTGATTTGAAAATACTTTTTTGATTCTTGAAAATGAGGTTGTCTGGTTTAATGTCTTCATAGATTTAATTTTAGCGTCTATATTTAATCGAATTCAAAATTATTTTATTATAATTGACATGTTCAAAACAGCTTTCCAAATCAGTCGTTTTCTAGATTTCCCATACATAAAGTTTACTTTAGAAGATCATTTTTATGCCTTACCAATAACAGTGAATTTTGATAAGACACCGACACTCTATAAGGCCACTAAATCTATGTCATACAGTCTTTAAAGTTTGATAAGAATAAAAAAAAGCTGTATATTATTTGGTTCATATTTTCTATCAATATTCTCAAATTCTTACATACAAATAATATGAACTTGACATTTTTCTTCAACATCATAACATAACAGCGATGTCCCGTCTACGGGTCTGGTCAATAAATCTTTTCTCTCGTATTCAGGATATTGGCCGAGGTGACGCGGGCGACGCCACGGGATGAATACTAAGCGTAGCCTCGTTTCATACACTTGCTGATGACATTTCTGGATTTGATTCTTAACATAAGTAATGGAAGATTTGTAAAGAATGGACGTGTAGGTTGGAAAAACTTTTGATAAGGTTTGTGGATAAGGTATCTAGCCAAAAGTTTTTCCCTTGTAGTTATTTAGTAGTAGTTGGTCTTGTTGTTAGCAAATTATTTTAATTTTTATTGACCAATGCTGGTCAAAGGCCTCTCCTATCTACGATTACTATATTCTTCTTTACTATCACCATAAATATTTGAAAGTCAATTACTGATCCATGTCTTCCTCAACCTGTTTTTAAATTTATATGATTTTTTAAGTATTTGTTTCATAAATATTCAAATGTATTTCGGTAAATTTAATTCTAAGAAAACAAACTACTTTTATTGTTCGCGTTTAGTAGATTTTTGAATGTAGCATTTCTCTTTCCTAAAACTCTCCGCAAGGCACAGTTAGGCACAGAAACAGTACCTATACCTTCACCACTCGCACTCAATTCATTACCCTTTGCTCCAGATAACGGATATCCCTACTAGACTCACTTAATTTGAATAAATCTCAGTATAAGATCGTCCGATATTATTGTTCTACGGTTAGATGCAAATGAATGCATTGGATTTAGGGATGTACATCGATTTATCGACATATCGACACAAAAAATATCGTTTAGGAAACTTCGATAATTTCTCCGTATTGGCTTTTAAACACACACAAAAAAAATATACTCCTTTCTCTCACCTTAATAGTGATAGTTGATTTTCATTACTTTAAGCACATGAATTAAATTTATTTTCACAAATACCTACGGTAAAGCATTATTTACATAGACATCATACATAGCTTGTTTTATCACACTTGAAATCAATGTTATTCAGTTAAAACATCGATGTATTCTTTGCATCCCTAATTGGATGTCGTGAGAATGAGATCGGTTGGCGCGTTCCCACCGTTCCGGTTAACCCGGCGTTAACCCGAAGATGGTGCGAAAACGATGGCCTATACGACCTCAGTGGACAATTTGGTAGCATCGAGACGGTAAGAATTTAAATTTTTATGGTGTAAAGTATGGAAATCTGAGCACGGCTGTTTGATGGCTGTGGTAATGAAATTGATCATGAATTCTCGACACGTTTTCAGATAAAATTTTGAATGAAAAATTGTATAGTAGTCTAAATTTTAAAACAGTTTTGGAGATGCTTTTCTGAATTTTCATCCACAATTGATTTAATTCAGAAAATCGAAGAAATCGAATTCAGGGATAGATACAGTGATGCTACATGCATTGTCTGATTCATTACAAAAAAGTAAATCAACAAAGACCCACACTCATTCTTAGATCGTCCTAAGCTATATTACAAATACTTCCTTGTTTACATACACTATACACGTCGCTAGGGAATTAACAAACCTAAAAATCCGTCTCGAAATTGCTATAAATTATAATCCCGACGAAAAATATTTTCATGCTTAGTTGTTCCCAGTTTACAGTCTGTCCGTTATTTATTTTAATCCACCATCAACGAAAAAGTACGAAAAGTAAATGTTGCAACTGAATTCAGAATTCATACAATTTCCCGAGAGTTTAATCCATCTCCTAAATTAAAAGCCTCACCAAACAACATCAGCACATTTAAATTAGAAAAAAAATGCATTCTCATTATTCTTCTCAAAGGATTACGTTGCCTTATGATACAGTGTTAAAAAGAACTCTTTGGATTGTTTGCCATTTTGAAAAAATACAAGTTTTTTCCAGTGTTTTTAATCTGCATGCCTTCACAGCTCGCCTCCTTTCAGCTTGGGGCCATTTTAATCTATTTTCCGGTACAAACAAACAAACAAAACTTTGCAGTTACAAAGTCATTTAGCGGAAAATTATTGAATTTTACTTCCCTTTTTTGTTGGAGTTTTTTCTCCGCGTTGATTTTTGTTGAGAGTTGTTTTTGGCAGGTTATACAGATTGACGTCTTTTGGAATGAGTTCGCGTTTGTTGCGAAGTCTTTTTCACAAGTAGTCCGTTAATTGTTGTGGTCAGGAAATACTATGAACAAATTGGACATTCCAAAATTTCTACTAGTATTACAGGATTTTTGTAACATAAGATTGTGTAGAACCATGTAACTCAAGGCATATACAGCGAACTATAGTCGTTTTAAAAACAACAATCCCAAATTAATGACAACTATCTCAATTTTTTTAAGATTTGACTACGACGAAATGTGCCTCGTAATTCCGAACTACTAAGAGACGTCACAAAACAGCCATCAACAAAGAAAAACAATATCTTCAAATAATTCCCTACATTATACCACAAAACACAAGTCTGGAACAAAACAAAACAATTCACAAACAAGGCACGATAATATATGTGGTCTAGGTATCGTTATCGTCACAAATTCCTTTAAGCTGTGTTCGGAGCCAACTAACAGGGATGTCCGCAAAAGCACCGCCTAGGGCTAACACGACGGACATGGGCCCGATCCTAAACAGAAACTTGTGCACGTATTCTGGAGGAATTAAGCGAGAAGATTGAGATGTTTACACGATAACAATGCGATGTTATGTGATTCTGACTTTATTATTTATAATCATCATTGGTCTATATTTATCTCGTGGAGATGATTAAGGGGATGTCAGGTTGTATTATATAACTGTGATGATTTGGAAGAATATTGTACATGGGTGGAGGTTTGTTTACTATTACACATAAACTACTTGATAACTTTGCAGTTATCCAAACCTTAGAGTTACGCCTAGATTAAAACTAGGAAATTGTTGGGTTAAATGTAATGTTTTTCTTATCCACATTGTTCGCATACCTAGAAGTGGAGTATTCCTCTTTACCACCACACACTTTTGGAAAAAAGTTCTTAAAACCAAGAAAATTCTCAAAATCATGGTTGGAATTTAACGTTTCATGACGATCGTTGATAAAGTTAGAATAAGCGCAGAAATAAATGCATAAAATGAAAATATCGATCCCAGATTATCCTCAAAACAAAATTCTATAAAAATAATAAAATAACTTTTACTAGTTGTATTGAGAATTGTGACATTTCCTAAGCTTATTATAAACTATTTATCTTCTATAGAAGCTCTCCAGAATAAGACGCGGGCTACCAAAGCAGTATTGTGGATTTTGACGACCAATAACTATGTAGAGCACGGACGTTTCGGAACAATAGAGATAGGTTCTCTATCAAACGCTTCAACTATTGTGTTTTTGATATATTGCTTACAACATAGCTCCTGGATAAGCTATTTAAAGACCGCGAAGAAGATTTGCTTGAAAAAAATAGCGGCGAATTTTTTAAAAGTGATTTGTAGAAGTATAATTATTTTATTTTTTAATCAGTCAAAGTCTAAACTCCATGCTGAATACGAAAGGAGACATTTCCCCAGCAGTGAGATAAAACATGAATTAAATGTATAACATGATGTATATTATCGACAAGAAATGGAGCTTAATTGTCTAACTCCTGGTGGTTAAAGCGATAATGTTTAATACTTGAACGCATTTCCGCGTGAGCAATTAAATCGACTTCAATGATTTTTTTATGTATGAAGCGGCTCTTATTGTTTATAATAATTTGTGCTAGTCCCGGAAATTTCACAGTCTTTTAAAGAAAACTTAATCCACAAACTAACAAAAACAATAACTTTTAATAAAAGGCAATTATCACGCCCCTTACTAATGGGGGAGCACGAGCGCAGCCAGGGCGCGTCATAAATCAAAATATTTCTACAACATATATAATATACAATGTATTAACATTTTCTCGTTTGCCAATATTTAAACATACGGCTGTGAATTGCGTGGAGCAGAACAAAATATTTTTCACTTTTGAATTTTACTTTTAAAACTTGGTTCTTTCTGATAGTAGGTACGTGACTCATAAATGACAATAATTGCCTACTTGTTCTATAAAACCTTAGAAACAATATTATTTACAGTTCCTTTCTTCATGATATAGTGATATTTACAGATTCCTGCTTATATGATTTTAAGTTCAATGACTACTAAATGAAATCATAGAATTTGATCCAAGCTAAAATTATGAGCTTTTTAAATTGAATTCGAGATTGTCTCTCAAAAGTTCTATATTACAGCAACAATATACTTTACCAAATTTTAAAGACATTGGCACACAACCCAACATTCAATTCAATTCAACCCCGCTCACCCAAATTCAACCCCGTATACCAGATCCATTATTCGTACATTTTCCCAATACAAACACGTTTGCTAAACACGCCAGCTAACACGTCGCCTACCGACTATCGCGCCCATTAATATTGGAAATATTTATAATGATTTATGACAAGGGGCGCGACCCGCCTGTCTTAAGAGTACAGTTCGTGATGGGTGTATTGGCTTGCGATGAATATTTTGCAAAAATTTACACTTTTATTGTTTTGTATGCTTACTTTTTGCCTTTACGCGTTTTACGTTTACCATTTTTTTAACGTTGATGTCTTTTGTTTACTAAGTTTCTTATAACCAATTTTACTGAAACGATTAATTCTTACAATATTAAATACAATGGTGTCGAGACCCATATTTTTTACGATTTTCATACATACATGCAACCATAAAATCACGCTTTCTTTCCTTTATAATATGGAATTAGTTAAAAATACAATTCCGTGATAAATACAATAATAAAAAATACTGAGTCACAAATAACAATATCCTATAAATAGTCCATAATCACCTTAGGCCAAGTCACAGTACTCCCACACGAGCTTCAATACGATTCGCGTCAAATAAAATAAAGACCAGCAAGGAAGTCAGGCTTTCACCAAGGATTATGCAGCCTCAAACGCTTAACTCACATTGTGAAGGCGACAATACCGACATTGTTTATTTACGGCTATTTATTTTATTAAAAGATACCCACCATTGTAGGGTGGTATATAAAGGATATGTTTGGGGTTGTATCTGGGGTTTAGTGGGGTATGGTGTTGCTGTGACAGGTTAAGTTTACCTGGATAATACCTTGGTTGTAACTGCTTGCATTTGTGTAGAAACAAGAGCTTATTATTTAGAAAAATAATATAATAAATTGATGTATTTTTTTAAGATTACATAAATACATAAAATTAAGTTCACAAAATCATGTTAGTTTAGTAGTAAGCAATAGCCAAAGACTTTGTTGCTTTTTACGTTTTTAAGAAATAATTTAGTAAATTGTCATTATTTAATTATATTTTTATTGGCATTGTTAGTGCCAGCTTTTTTAATATGATTCTGCCATATTGTTATCAACGTCAAAACAATTGTCAAATTGAGTTGTAAAACGAAAAAAGAATCTGCTCTTATTCAAACAAATATCCGTTAATCATAAAAAAGCAACGTATTATTCATCACCCAATTAAAACTGAACACATCTTTATACGCCCAAAAAAACCTAATCATTATTTACCAAAGTCAGACCAAACACAAAAATCATCCAATCAAGGAGTCATCGAGACAAAGAATTTGACCACTCATTCACTCAATTAAGGACCTTCGGCTTGTATGGACCTTATCACCCTTGTATCTTAGTTTATAATATAAAGTTGAAAAGCTTGTTTGTGTGTATGTTTCTTTGTTTGAATGCGCTAATCTCAGAAACTACTGGACTGAATTGAAAAATTGTCTTTGTGTTGAAAAGTCCATTTGTTGAGGAAAGCTATAGGCTATAAAACATCACGCTATGGCCGATATGTGTTGAGCAGAAATAAGAAATGTTTTTAAAACGGGGAAAATGTAAGTCCACGCGGACCAAGTCGGGGGCGGCCGTTAGTCTCTACATATCTGTGTAGGGGATCTAGTACAACTTACTATAAGGGTACATGGGTTTTTTAATTAAAATAAGAATTGTTTTTAGGGGGATTAATGATGTGGAATTTAATTTAAATTGAATGTTGTAATAATGCTAATGTGATGTAGAAATGAGGCGCAATTGATTGAAATGTATTTTTTAAGTTGTCAACTTGTTGTATCGTATGTTGTACAATACAATAACTTTGTTAATATATATAACAAAGTTATTCTATTATAGTCGAGTATTGTAGTTTTATTTACGAAGAAATACCTGTTGGTTCTAAATTTGAGCTGTTTTATCTTTAAGACTGGCAGTGAAGCCGATATACTCAACTACTACTATCCACTTAATTTCCAAGTTTTGCAAAATATTTTTGTGATTTGTTTTTACAATATTGTTTGAAAGCTTGTGAGATACGGGTATGCATTAAATATGTTTGGCAATATTATTATTTCGTTCAGTTTTCATTTTTGATCTGATCAGAGCTGTAAATAAATTCTAAAGTTGCATGCTTAATAAAGTGAAAATACAATATATTATGTAGAATAAAGTAGTTCAGTTTAGTTTGTTGTTTAGAAGATAGTTGGACTACAACATAGTTGTATGCAATGTATCCA
This sequence comes from Anticarsia gemmatalis, assembly GCF_050436995.1. NCBI lineage: Eukaryota > Metazoa > Arthropoda > Insecta > Lepidoptera > Erebidae > Anticarsia > Anticarsia gemmatalis. Next base: position 12,829,001 of record NC_134747.1, read on the forward strand.
GATGGCCGGGGTTTAGAAACGTCTTCTGTACTTGTCTGTTTTGTAAATCTTTTACGGACATTGTATATCAAATATTTGAAATACATTGTGGTTTTCAGTATAAGAATTGGATGGCCTTTATAAGAAAGATTGTGATGGAAAAGCACTTGCTTGTCGTTCCCAATAATCTGTTCACTAAGACACTAACATTTAAAACCGATGATATATGTAGTAATATGTATTACTAATATGTCTTGCAGAATATATTATTATTATTTATTTAGTCGCCACTTATTGATGTTCTCATCCAAATACTTGCATCATTGATTAAAAAAATATCGTGGACTTGATTCCCGTGGAACAAGATAGCCGAATGTTAATGAATAGCACGTAGTAGTTAAAAAAAATACTTCCATATATGATTATTTTTGAGTGCCAAGGGTCAAAAACTATTTTTATGTCTTGCCCCAAATGTAATCTAAAAATATTTCCCAATATTTGCTGCGTTCTTCAAAGATCTCTAATGAATATGTAATGATGAAGCAGAATCATTTAATTCGGACCCCTGTCCTGTGCAATCTTCCTCATACAAGATCATTGAATTGTCAAATCATTGTAAAAAACTTTGAGTGCTTGCAATTCAATTTGACAGCATTTTTTTTCCTCCATACATTATTTGAGTATGACGTAACTAAAATTAGCCCAACTTTATATTATCCTACTAATATTATAAACGCGAAAGTTTGTGTGTATGTTTGGTACTCTTTCACGAAAAAAAATGTAGACGAATTTTAATGAAATGTGGTACACTGATAGGCCTGATAGCTCATATACATCCTAGACTAGTTCATAGGTTACTCTTACCCACGGAAATATTATGATAAACAAAACAAAGCAAATAAAAAAATATGCAATCCTGCAATGAATTTTGTAAAAAAATATACCTTACACTTTCTACGATCATAAAATTAAAAATCATTACACCAAGTACCCTTCCATAAAAAATCCCTTCCGAATAAAAGATTTATTTTATTTACTCTTAAAAATAATATCAATCATACTGTCATACGGGACCCCATAAAATGAAATGTCAACACACCCTTGGCATGACTTCTGAATCCAATGACTATCAAGATTTTAAAGAGTCATTTATCTTCACGCTACTACACGGAATAGGGTGAGCAGAGTGATATCTGAAACATGATTTGCATTTAACATATGGAAGTAATTGGTGACAGAAGACGGGAGGGAAATAAAAATTGGTAGATATTTTGATCCCATATTGTCCCTTTGGTGGTTAAAGATTGCTTTATCATTCCCCAAAATTCAAACTTCACAGTTATCCCGAATATTGACTGAAGACACCGAAGAATAAAAAAAAACCCTACATAAAGTATTATACTTTAGGAGGTATGGACAGAGGTATAAACAACATGAGTCGTCATCCATAATGTTAATCTCATACAGTAGATGACCCAGCCTATCGCCAGAAAATAGAAGGTTTACTAAGCTTTGGACTATTATGAACAAAAACTGTTAGAAATAGGTAAACCCCAATAACATTTTGCTCGACCGGGGAATTAAGCCCACGACTTTGCGATCAGCAGTCGTATAATCTATAGCTCAGACCAAGTAATAATGAAACTAAATTATTATGTCCTAGGAAAAGTCATTAACATACGCTTCAACGAAACCAAGAAACGATGGAATAACGAAGAAGTCAAGATACTAATTCACAGATCAATGAACTTATACACGTGGAAATCTAAGATCTAAGACATCAAAGATTCCTTTATACTGAAATAAACCTTGAAACTATCCCAAAGTCACTAGACTAACAGAATACGTACAATTCATCCATCAATAAACATCCTTATTTGTCTTTAGTCTCTTACAAACCAATCTGTGTAGCCTTTCAAATATGTTGGAATCGGTTTCCAGTCTCACCGGCTACAGCTGAATACCAATATTTTACAAGGAGCGACTACCACAACCCAGTTACCTGGGTTATAACACGATACCCCTCCGATAGACTGGTTTGCGGACTTTCAAGCTTATGACTTCAGGCCACTACAGATCAGTTACCTAGGTTATATCACGATACCCCTCGGTATGACTGGTTTGCGAACTCTCAAGTTTCTGACTTTTGGTAACGACTGCCAAAGACCTTGGAACCAGGCTGGCCCGGCCACTAAGAAGTGCACGTAATTTCTTTTAAAAAGAGTTACATTGAAAATGAAGGTGTTACATATATTAGTATACCCGGGTACATTGGATTGATAACAATCTCATTATTAAATTCCATGGGGCCGGGCCAGCCTGACGTACATTGTTATTTAGCCACTAGATTTACGTAAAAACATACAAAATCTGTCCAGCATTGTTTTTGTGAATACTTCCGAAGAATTTCGTGGAATCAAAGTGCTTTCAATAGGAACGATTACTATTATATCCGAGTGGAGAGATAACATCAAGAAGTTTTCCAATAAGAATCGTCCGGACATCAGCCGAGTTAGGACAAAGTTCTGTAGCCTAGAAATGTTTCTTTTGAATTCTTAAAATAAGTATTTTGTTGCTGCACTATTTTGGTAGGAAATCGACATATTTATTTATAAGTTTTTTGTCTATTGCACTTTTTTTAATGAGTTTTAAACGCTATTGTCCAGATAAACTACCGCTATATGTACCTTAAAAACCCGGAGTAAGTTGCATGTTGTTTTTGGAGGTCCCCTTGGACTATGTGTTGTGAACAAATTTTATGCGCTGCAAAATTTCGAGTGAACCACAAAAATTACTTTTGCAATTGAAAACATAACTTTTTATCACACTTGTTTATGAAACTATTCATTTATATTGAGAATATTTAGCTGAAACACGACTATAACTTCAACCATTTACAAAATTAATGTTTCAAAATTAACAGCAAAAATTAAAACTAAGCAATAAAAACTAAACGCTACACGAATAACATTAACATAATAATTAATAATAATTTTCACGAAAGACTCTAAAAAGTTTAACCTTTGCTTGCATCGCAACGCAAGGCGCCATTAATTTAAATAACGTCAAAAGTTTCTTAAAATTATTCTTTAGTCAAAATAACTTAATTTCGCCAACAATATTTTCTATTACGCTTGTAAAGATTCAAGGGTTGGCAGAGTACAATAACGCTTTTATAAGGCCGTTATCGTTGAAGCCAGGTTTAATAACGTTGCAAGGTATAAATAAGGAGCCACAATAGAGAATTTTGAAAGGCCAGGATTTTAATTAAGCTTAATCATTGTGTTTTAATCAGTTATGATCATTAACGAAATTGTTTCGTCTTTGTTTATGTTTAAAACATGTTTTTTTATTAGACTACCGCAGTGGAGGTGTTTTTTGTTTTGATCTTTTGTTTGCTTTAGCTAATTTTGCTTTTGAATTGTTTTGTTAGTTTGCTTGGTAGGTTCCTGTTGTTTAGTTTGTATGTATTTGTAACTATAACCTAGGTTACTAATTTCTTAATGTGGATTTTTTTTTCATTGATTTCATCGTATTCTTGGTATTATCGTTAACTATGGAGTCCTTTTCTTACAATTACAATTACAAAACTTTCTGATTTTACACTAATTTGTATTATTGTTATACTTAGAGCATTAAGCTTAGTTTAAAAATATTCTTCTTTATGTCTAAAACAAATAACAATAATATATTATCGTTTAATCATAACAACGGCATTCGTTATTCTATCAGCAATCAGTTCTCATCCCACAAGATACGTGCTCCCATGCACCGGCTACTAAATACATACGATTGTAATCACAAATCTAATCAAACCAACAAACATCCTTCGAACTCCTTTAAATCTTTTAAAAAAGACGTATTCTTTTTTCAATTCTGGCCAATAAACCAGAGTGTTCTGACATCTAAGGAGGCCGATAATCATTTGGCGATGACTGGCCGTTTTTGGCCCTTTACCTGTCATACCATGATTGGCCTCAACGAGCCCTTAAATTTTCCCTTTTTTTATTATTGTGGGTATTTATTTTGAGGAAAGAATAGCCTTAATCGACTGGAGGGCGCTTTGATGCACGCTTGTGACCGGCTTTTTTTAGTTTAAGAGCTTTTCAGAGATTTTCATTGTAATTTTTGTTTGAATTGAATTATGGTTAATATCGTGGTATCTTGCAATATTGATGCAAGGCACACTTTGATGTATTATGTTTATGAATTTGTTGATACATTTTATGTTACCACAGTTGCTAATTACAATTCTAGACGACGTGCTGAAATAAAAAACACAAGAGCTATGTCCCTTATACCCCTGGACAGAAAATATGCTGAAGACCAACAAGCTCGATCATATTTACCAAGTTCTCGTTACTAAGGGTAAGTGCAATACAACTTTAGTGGTACTAAAAGAAATATCGCAAAAATGCATTATTTACGCATTTCATTTACACACCTCAGAAAACGTATTCTATCTAAGTGCAGTGGGAGTCGGAACGAATTTCCAAACTCATGCATTAAGGAAACTCCAGGTTCATAAAGTTGTATGGAAACGTCAAAAAATTCGAGAATCATATGGGTCTGCGAGTGAAGGGATTTGAGGGGATTCCAACTATTTTATTGGAGACCAAACGCGGTTGGCTATAACTCAGACAAGTTGGGACCAATCCAAGTTTGAAGACGATGTGATTGCTTCGCTTCTTGCTCAATTTGCAATATTTGAACTTTTTTCGCTCTTTAGGGTTAGGTAAAAGTAATTGTAGGAATACTTTATGGTGATTGTAGAACTTAAATATTGTAGATCTTGCTTGTTATTTAACTTAGCTGGTGGTATATTGGTATTTTGTAATCTCTGCATGTTATTTGTTCTGGGCCTGGTTGTTAGCTTATCTTTATAGGACAATATAAGTATGTATTTAGAAGTATATAAGTATGTTTATAGGTGTATCAGTAGTTGTTTGGTTACCATAATACAAGCTCTGCTTAGCTTAGAATCAAATTTATTTTTTTAAATGAAGTGTCAAGTTTTAGAGCTTAAATCTGACAATATCCGTTGTTCCTTGAATAATGTCATCAGAAGATGCAAAATCTGGGCCTTAACGGAAAAACTTTGCTATGTTGACTGAATAAAATTAGTAGGTATGTCAATAAAAATATTTTCTAATGGCATAATGACTCAAGGACCGTGACCAAAAGTGGAAACAATACAACCAATTTATAAATCTACATTCCTAACTCATAACATTATTTATATCTTCATTCCAAGATCTAATCGTACATTTCAAAGAATAGATCAAATCAAAGCAAAAATACAGTTGTTAGTTCTTTATGCCTTAACTATAGAATTTTCCTTGTTAGTTTAGTGGGCTACATAGTTCCACAACATAGTAGAGAGTCTTGTGAGCAAGGTTCGTGACTAAAGATTTAATTCAAAATTGAACAGTGACTCGCACGATTATTCAGCAAACGATAGCCTGTTTAATACAACTACTTTATTTTAGGAATACGCAGAATTATTTATTAGTATCTTGATTAATCTACTAAGTTGTCGAAATACAATAATGTCATTGGACAACGCACACACGGTCATATGATTGAAAACTAAGTAGAGCTTGTACTATGGAAACCACATACCTAATAAACATACTTATATGCTTTTAAATACATAATTATATAGATACATTAACAACCTGGCTCGGAACAGATACTCATGCTCATCACACAAATATTTGTCCCGGTGGGATTTGAACCCACCACACGCGGCGCTACGGCACTTTAACCACTGCGCCAAACGTACAGTTAAAAATATATTTGGCACTAGGGTACATTAGGATGATGATTTAATTACCATCTAGATAAATCGTGTATGCTAAGGCTCTACTAAGTTGTGGTACTACAGTACAAACCGAGATGATTCATTGAGGTCTCAACGTGGGCGATACGAATAAATCAAAGGATGATTTGCACTAATCGCAGGTAAGGACTTGTCTTGGAATGTTTGAGTGTGGATGAGTAACTGCCTTTGAGGTCTGGCTGCTGATCTAAAGGGTCAGTTTCTCAGGTCTGGCGATGTGATAATGCAGCGTATGAGACTGAATTAAAAATAAATAATTGACTGTATCAGAAATGGGATTTAAATGAATTTTAATGGTTTTAAAATGTGTATTATTTTCTTAATTAATTAATAAATAAAACTATAATTAATAATAATGTTTTTTTTTATCAAAAACCTAAATATAAGTATCGGTTAGTTAAGTAATTGCTATGATGATACTTTATCTTTATGTCATTTATGCTTTAGTCGGCAAACTTACCCTTTTTTTTCTTTTCCAAAATCATTGGTATTATAGAATCTGATTTCTTAAACAAATAATAACAAACATAGTTCAAAGTCAACCTAGAACAATAAGGTCATAACTACACGCATCCAAACCAAATCATCTGATCAAACAACGACATTCTAAGTGCTACGAATCTTTGGAACTGCTTACTACAATATGATTTAAAGGCTCATTCACAATGCAATAAATAATTCGGACAGTCATTCAGTTTGTAATACTTAGAACATTACATGACTTTAAATGGTCATCTGTGATTCATAGATGTTCATTGCTGATTTTTATTATAGATTTGGTGAATATTTCCGGTCTTAGACTGCCTTAAGACGATTGTGGTGATCGTTTAAGTTTTATACAGTGTACAGTTTTTAGATACACATAGTACATTTTACATAATAATATACAGTCTCATATTTTATAGTTTTAAAGACGAAGTAAGATTAAGGAAGTGTGTTAAATAGTGCAACCATTTTTCCCAGCTTTTTTTACCGTTTAAAATAGTTGAATCAGCAGGTTGATGATGTTTAGGTCCACTGTTAAACTGGTCGGGATTATTCGTAACTGCTATTATGATTTAAGTCATTCACAGTGCAATAAATAATTCGGACAGTCATTCAGTTTGTAATACTAAGAACATTACATGACTTTAAATGGTCAACGGTGATTCATAGATGTTCATTGCTGATTTTTAATATAGGTTTGGTGAATATTTCCGGTCTGAAGACGCTCTAAGACGATTAATAATATTGTACAATTGTACAAATCGTTTAAGTTTTGTACAGTGTACATTTTTAAGATACACATTTTACATATTATTATACAGTTTTATAGTTTTAAATACGAAGTAAGGTTAAGAAAGTGTGTTAAATTGTGCATTCAATTTTTGTAGATTTATTGGTCGTTTAAAGGAGTTTAATCAGAACGTTGATGATATTAAATTATTAATTGGTCGGGGTTATTCGTAAATATTTAGTAGTACTATTAGTGTTTAAGTTACTGTAATAAAATTACTAAGATCAGATCGCTGAATACAAACTAGGGTAATATTAAAATGATTTAATGGAAGTAATTATGTGTTGTATGCTAAAATAATTAATTAAGTACACTTATAATTAATACACAATATAAGTCAATTAGCAAAACCCAACATTATTTCGGCTCATTGAATGCACTAAATTAATTGTTTTTAATTATACGAATTGATCAAATTAACAAATAAAATAATTCCTACTTACCATAATTGTCAGGTTTACTTACACTTCATTTAACACAATACCTGAAAAATATAATTAAAATGTGTGAACAATGACTTTTATCATAAAATAATCATAAATACTTTGCTTATCAAACAAATATTTGGTATACACATGATTTGTGATAAGAGCATAAAAATGACGTCACGGTTCTAGAGAGACTTATATAGTAAACCGTAATTTCGCACTGCCCATCATCGCCTCCGTGGCGCAATCGGCTAGCGCGTTCGGCTGTTAACCGAAAGGTTGGTGGTTCGAGCCCACCCGGGGGCGCATTCTTTTTGTTTACGTGAGTTAGAAAATACACTTGAAATATTCCTGTAGCCGTGTTGGTTAAACATGAAATATTAAAAATGAGTTCATTTTATCAAATTAAAGATACCTTTTGCTGAATGGAAGCGTAAATAATAAAAAATGCTGACTTGTAGGGATATAAATATGATGGGTGAACACGAATGGGACCGTATACAACATGAATGGCAAATGCTGGATTAAAGCTACTCTGTGCTATGCTTTAATTGCTGAATCGATTTTAATGAACTTTGAAAGTGCAATGGCATTCATGGCGGAGAAGAAGAGGTATATTTTTATCATAAAAACGCGCTAAAGTCTCTAGCAAAAGTTATTTTTAACACAAACTATAAGTAATTAAAATCATAACTATTCTCGCATAAAGAATTTCCATCAGTGAAATAGTTATATTCTTAAACGGGGGCACTAGGTGGGGTGCGCAACATTTTCAATGGGCTCATTAACGCTTTCACTGAAACTAGGTCTCGGTGCTTTTCTGTAAAAATGTTGCTTATCCCTGTTACAAGGGATGTGAATTTGTGGTTCGGTGAAATATATTGCTACGATTTATGTATTTTGTATTTACTAGAAGTATTTATGGAGGCACTCTTGGAAGGGAAATTTTGTACTTTTCTTGGAAGTAAAGCTGTGTGCTTGAACTATTTAATATTAAGGACATTTCTACGCAACTTTTAAGCAACAAAGATTAAGAGTTAACGTAAAGACGTTACATGCAGGAGAGAGAATACACTTCAGTACAGACAATTTTATTTGTTGATTCAGATCAAATACTCATTCACTTCGTCAAAGTTGTACTTATGTGCATAAGTCACATTATACAACAATAATTATGTATTATTGTTGTATAATGTGATCATATAGTATTCAAACGCAAAAAAACGATTTTAAGGATGTAGTTTCTTTGATAGTCTGTTATGAAATAAATAATATTCAGGTACATATTTCCATGATGTTGATACCAACAATAAGCATAGTAAGAGAAACCAAAAGCAACAATTAAAAAAAATAATTATCAATTAAACCGTCATTTTGATATAAACAATAATTCATCTATACTAATATAATAAAGCTGAAGAGTTTGTTTGTTTGTTTGTTTGTTTGTTTGTTTGTTTGTTTGTTTGAACGCGCTAATCTCAGGAACTACTGGTCCGATTTGAAAAATTCTTTCAGTGTTAGATAGCCCATTTATCGAGGAAGGCTATAGGCTATATAACATCACGCTGCGGTCATTAGGAGCGGAGTAGCAACGAAAAATGTTACAAAAACGGGGAAAATGTTGACCCATTCTCTTAGGTGACGCAAGCGAAGTTGCGCGGGTCAGCTAGTAACCAATAAAATCTAACATGGCGACGTGTTTTTAATGTCCAACAATTACTTAAAGCTACTGATTCTAATAATAGCGTTGTCCCTTTCTTTTGTATTGAGAGTGAAAGAGAGGTAAATAGTTTATTGAGTTACTAATTAGACCACCCGGTGATGCGGTAGTTAATTAGTATTTTATTTGAGATTGTTTATCTGATTAAATGAATTACGTAAATTAGATGCGTGTCATCAGGGAAGGGGTTTTTATTGTTTTCTTATGAAGGGGCAGAGATTTTTACTACGTGTATTATTTTTGATAAAAAAGGCAGGATCCCTATGCCCAGCAGTAGCACAGTACGATCTTGTTTTACAATATTAAATTACAGGTATTTGTGCCTTTTGCTATATACCCTCAGAGCATATTTTGTTCCGCCTATTACAACTTTTGATCAACACAAACAAATATCGAAATGAGAAGAAATCTAAAAATTCAAGTGCTTAAGCAATAATGCCCACAATTAGGATGGAAACATTAGGACTACACTTAATTGAGACCGTTTAGAAGTACAGTACACAATTCCTAATTAAAGCCTCATAATTCAAGCTAATTCAAAATCTGTTGATTTCACACACTTTCAATAACCCTTTAACATACAAAGTTATGACAAAAACTAAAATACCGAAAGCCATAGAGGCTCAGAGGCAGGTGGTACAAAAAGCAGTCAGTCTTTGTTAGCAAGTTATAGCGGTAAAAACCTGGACAGGGCGCCATCTGCCGGTGACAATGGTAAGATTTATCGCCTACTTTCGCCATAGAAGCGTCTGGTGGGTTAGGAGTGAGTTGTAAGCAGTAGCGGGTATAAGTGAAGAGTAATAATTTACACAAAAATATGTCTAATTTCTGCTAGCAAATTCGTACTTAAGTCTAAAAGTATCTTATGTGTTAGTTTACCTAGGTAATAGTCTCAAGTTGAATAATACGGACGAACGGCAACAGTCCAGATCGGATTCTTCTGGACAACCGTCTGCCTAATACCCTGTCCCTGTTTTAGTATGTCCATTAGTTAGAATGTTAAATGGTAACAATACCTAATCTTTTTTTATTTCATCATACTCATACGTTTTCATGAGTATGACGAATTTACGAAGAGATTATTGTCTCCATTATTTTATATTAGTGGACTGGAAATCGACTTTAACTACATATTATACAAAAGCAAAAATAGTTTAATGAATAGTAATTTTATCAATATGTACTAACTGAATAGTTACAGTGCAGTGTACTGAAAGAAGGCAAGATATCGAAAATCAATAAACCTAAATTAAAACGGCGTTTAATAACGTTTTTCTTCGAGTTGCACGACGAACAGTTGTGATTTTATTTTTTGAACGAAAGCTTTTACTTTAGACCAGCCCCTTACAGCTGTCTTGCAGATTAAAATCCGCAGCATGTACCAATGAAGTCCTCTCGTATAGCTGAATCGTGTATCTACTTATATTTACACTTTATTGCCGTTTGTTCACTTCAATACATAAGTACCTATATGTTATTGTGTGAGAATATACCAATGAGATAATAGTACCTTATGAACCAAGTGTCTTTTTCATATAAACACGATTGTTGAACTCAAATGTGAGCAAAGGTGTAAATATAATTAATTTTCGTCGTTCATTTATGTCAGTTTTATGTAAGAAGAAGCCTATTGCCATATATCGTGTGTGTCACTAAACTGAGGGCTTCTGCAGAAAATTTGCTATTTTTGGCTATTGTATTAGTCAAGACACGTTTAAAAAACGTTTAATTGTTTTTCAAACCTAAGTACACCAAATTTTCACCACTTTCAGTACTATTCTTTTTCCTATAGCTCAAGCTACTTAAAGAGGAATACTCCTTCTTCTAGAATGTACGTCTACAGACAACTATACCACATATTCCTCACTATATTAATCACATAGTAATATAGATATCAATAACATTGTCCGAGTGGCAGGTCACGCAGGTCAGGTGGAATCACTCGGTATAATTGATTGGTGTTAGGCTAAACCGAGATACACTTGATAATGATTTGAGGTAACATACTCCGTTTGATGCAAAGCCTGACTATGAGATGTATGTCAGATAGTATAGTAACTGGATATTGTGAATGAGTGACGAAAAGAGTGATCTATATACAGCAAAGAGCAACAAAGTTCAAGGAGCTTCTTTGGATTTTAAAAATGTTTGGATTTAAAAAATGTCCGGTACCTAAAACTTAACTCTGTAGACCGGAGAGTGCTTTGAAAACAGTTAATAAGTCCTTTTTCACTTGGCCGTGATGGACTTAAGACCTTATTTTACTCAATGGCAAAGTCACTCGGCAGACCTGTGACATAGACATAGACCTTTAATACATTAAAGGAGGTGATTCTTTGTGGGTGTGACAATATTGGGTTTATTTGATTTATTCCTAATGTACACATTATTCTACAGAAATCGGTCTTTAGGTCACAATAACCAACTGCCATAACTACATTCACTATTTTAATTTTAACAAAATTGTTAACTTATTCTTTACTAAAATTAATTTAAACCAATACATACAAAAATGCACACGTCTATTAACACAGTCGCACCATTTTACAAAAATTCAATATTCCAACAAAACGTTACTTTTGTACGTAAAATGTGATTGTTGTAAAAATAAAACTATTTGATACGTTAACGAAGCAGCTGTAATTAAATTCCAATAATAATATTGAAAAGAATAAACGGATTCTATTTGCTTTTTTCATATTTTATCTGTACGTGTATGGTTTTTGTGACGTTTTGTTGCCACGACACGATTACGATACGATTTTATATAATTTAGTCTTTTTTTTACAACTTCCGCAACAAAAATTGCTCTTGTGTCGTGGGGACTTTTACAAACATACAAACAACGGACATAAAGTACAATCAGAATCAGAAACAGTTATTTGTCGATCGCACAAATAATTGTTATTTAGTGCCACAGCGATTAATAGTTTATATGTTTAACTTATTAATTATTTAATTAGATATTGGTACTTTAGTCTAGTTTGACAGATATGATTCGAAAGTTTAGGCAGAAAACAAAGTATTGATAAATACATTGTACTAAATTGAAGAGACTTCAGTCAGTGAAATGATAAAAACCCTCAAGTAGTCGTTAATTCAGTCGTTTATAGTTCCCGAGTTAGTAACTATAAACATGATTTACAAAAAAAATACGTCAATTATACTTACTAGTAGTAAAGTTTATATTGTTAATGCCTTTTCTTCTTTTTGATATCCGATAGTAAAACCCACAGTCCATATTTTAATAAGAGGCTTAACATAAAATTAGGGAAGCAAATGTATTTTTAATTAACTACCATATTCTATTAATAAAAAAGTTACACCAAATGACATTTACACGATCCTAATCCGATCAGAACACGAGATAACACGTTACTGGACGTAAATTATTTTAAATTAAAAAAAAGGACAGCAGGCAACGATCCTTTTTTATAGTTTCAACATTATTAATGCGTGTTTTTTAAGAATTTATGCTTGACATTTGTGGCTGTTTGTCGGCTACCATTAGTTTTTTAAAAGTTATGACTTTTTTAGTATGTGACAAAGGGTCGGGAGATGACTCTACATTCAGGTTGATCTTACTTGTAGGTTCTAACTCACTGGTACATAAAATAAGTTTAAGTTATAGCAGATTTTTGTATTATTGTCTAACAACATGATTCGTTGGCAGAAATAGAAAAAAATAAGTTAATTTGGGTACTAAATAAAACTAAATAGAGTGCAGCGCAAGGTCCTACTGCTGACCAAAAGCCATCCCTTTTTAACTTTGAATTTACTGGTCTTGAGCAATTTTCATTGGTCTTACAAAGATAGTGAACTCTCGTGGATTTCTTTCTTTATCTTGCTCAAAATAATTCAATGTTACTTACAATAATTGACTCTCGATTTACCTAGTTAATTATAAAGAATATTTTAGTGATAACGCCACTATATAAAGGTAACTTGATACATAAATAAAAATTCGGAAAATAGAAAATCACACTACCCACATTTTCACCTCGTACACCTTACAAATTAAGATCACTCACTAACTCACTATACAATTTGACAGATTGCCAGCTCATCGCACAGCTCAATATATTTATTAAGGAGGGACTACCCTCCTCATAGTTTCTATTTTTACAACTTGTGCGTGACGATGAACAGCTGATGCGTTTCTGTACAACGGGGAGTAAATTGGACAATGATGAGACACTGGCATGTGGTGGACTCTGTTTTATTGTACTTAGGTTATTATGATATAATTATTCATTAAAATATGTATATGTAATACATTTTGGATTACTTTGATGACTATGAAATACCAAAACAAATTGTAAAAAAGTGCCGGGTCCTATTTCTGAATTGAGAACCTATGGGTATATGGAATACCTACACTTAAAACATTTGTAATGCTCAGTTAAATATTGCATTGCTAGTTAGAATTGCTTGAAAAAAATATGCCTGACATATCGAAAAAATATTAATCATTAGAGATATTTACTTTGATTACTTAATTACTACTACTATTTATATTTCCGCATGTAGCACTGCAATATTCTAACATCATGTACTATTTAAACGTAAAACACATAGTATACCAAAACACGCGCAAACTCCCACACAACGCTCCCACAATCAATCACGCGCCACAATCGCACAACAGTGATAAAAACTGTCGAGTTACACAAATTTAGGTCCAACATGTCATCCATCATGGTCGGACCGAGCCGTTAGCTTTCGCATTATAAAGGGTTAAAAATCACTTCGCATAAATCTGCCTTATCTGCCTAAATGACCCGCGGCTGTATTCGGGTAGGTTATCGTAACTGTCAAAGCGTAGTTTTTCAACCCCGATAATAGATGGCGTTGTTTACAATTCAGTTGTTTGGCGGTTAATCACGTTTGGCGGGTGACAGATGATTTGGTTTTTGATGTTTTGCGGAATTTATTGGTGTGTTAGAATTTAATGGTGGTGTGGATTATGATAACAATAGATATATGGAGCTTTTGCGTAATTTTCGATACCGTGACTATCACAGTGTTTTATAAGTATATCTCTACTAGTTAAAACTTCCAGATATACCTATGAATTTAGTGAGAAATCGGAATAATAATTAAAACTCGCTATTACTGCAGAGAGTGCAACCTAATGCCTGTAATTAGTAGTTAATTATCTCACTTATAATTAGAACGTTAGATATCATCTTCATATTAGAGTTCATACATTAATACAAGCATATAACATAACCACAGAACATGTTTAATTAAAAATACCTACCGACTAAATACCTAGATGCTTTGCAAAAGAGAATAATATAATATACATTTTCTTAAAACATTATAAAGTAACATATAGGTATATAATAGTTTTGGAAACCTAGCAGAAACAATACAACAACGACATCGCGAACACGATTCAGAATTCCACCTGACATTGAATAGAAAATACGTAGGACTGATAACACTGTCCCGGGTTCCGCCATGATTCTTTGTGATAACACGCGTGTGTTATGTGTTCACGATCACTGTTTTAATCGGCTGATTTATTTGAGTTCGTGATTGTCTTTTAAAAGAGGTGGAAATTATTGCTAGGTTATGAATTGTGGGTGTATAGGTGACATTTTCGCCTTGAAATTTTTATTCATAGTAAGTTATTAGTTAGATCAAAAATGGGAAAAAAATTACTAAGATATCTTTCCATCTTAATCCTTTATCTAGTTTGCAGAAACTAGAGACATAAAACTACGTAAGGCTTTAAACTTAATTTAACTAAATCACTTGCTGAAAATGTCATTGCATTAACTAAATAAGCAAGCTTAAAAGCAGTCATAAACAATTATTTTATTAAATTACACACAGAACAACCATCCTAAAACCAAATTCAATACAGACGAAAAACCAAACTAAATAAACTAGTCTTCTGCAGTCACTTGATACAACGACATCTGCCGGCGAGATGCAGAACTAATCCTCATTTGCATCTATTAACAATTCATTTTAAATCACAATACCGAACTTCAGGGCCTTTAGCTGGAAGCCGAAGCCTGAAACAAAATCGAGGCTTCTTCAGGCGGAAGCCGGCGGCTTTCATTTCCGATGTCTTGTTATTTTTTTATCTCAGACGTTTTAAAGAGATTAGACCTTTGTTGCTGTTCGTCTTGATCTTATTGCAAGTGATTGAAGTATTACAATTAGTTTTAAGTGTCTATTCTAAGAATTTTCTTAGGAGAGATTTTATTAGTTGAGAAGATTTGTTTGTAGCTTTTTTTTTATGAAAAACGGTAGATTTTAGTCTTATCTAAGAATATTACTATATTATATTAAGATCATGAGAAATGTAATTAAAGTAATTTTCCCAAAACATCTACGTGCTGGACACTGGTTCTCTCCTAGAAGAGGGCAGTACTTTGAAGCCTCAACAATAAAATAATTTCACTACAATTTTAAATAAAAAAATTGGTAAGTAATTATTATTTTACCTCACTACTTCTGTAAAGGTAAAACAAATCACAATTTATTTTTACACCACAATCCCCAAGAAATTAAGCATCCATCGAGTTTAAAGTCCACAAACTTAATATAAAACCCATCCACTACGTCCTTATAAAAAACTTGATAGTTAAAACAATCGGAAGCCGTGCCATTAAATTGTCCAGTTTATGAAGACCCTTGTCTATGCAACTTTTACGTTTTCTTCATCCAATGTTGAATAGACGTGGGGGGGAGAGGGAGGTCTTGTTAATTTGGTAAGTTGACTATAACTTTCGTCGCTCGAAGCCATCAAGATAATTGATTAATTAAAGCGGTGCACCGTTCACCATTTTTTTTTCATTTTGTTATAAAATGCCATTTTATAGGAGAGGAGCTTAGTCGACGTTTGCTTTTACATAAATCATGGCGGCAATAGCTGCTTTTTTAAGATCTTTTTAAACTGTTTTTATGAGATACGGATAAATAAGGATACGATTTTACCTTTGCATTGAATTAAAATAAATGGTTCGAATACGTTTGCTATTGATTTTAAATTGAATTAATTTTTCCTTTGTTTAATTGACGCTTCGGCGTAAACTACATATTGCACAGCCCACAATAGTGAGTTTTTTATTTTTGCTTGCTCAAAACTTTTTCAAATTTATCACACACTATCATGATAATAGCGCAAAGTGTACGCATATACTTATAAGCGAAGGTAGAAATAACATCTGCCTAAATTCAGTCGTAAAAAGTTTAACGGTGCCAGGAAATACATTTTACCAAAACTAGTGCTCACTTAAAGGCACTACCCTCATAGGAACCCTAATTTACCGTCTCACATGTCACACACACCAAGGCAGGGGCATAACGATAAAATTTTTGCCATGTCATTGGTTATTCCTAATTTTACTTCAATTTTGTTTCAAGTTATAAGCGACAGCGATTTTATTTTACGCAAACGGAAATAAAATTCAAGTTAACGAATACAATTTCATGCATTGTACTCTAACTTAGTACGTATTGAATTTGCAATTTGAAAGTTTCCGGGATGTCATTAAAATATTTTATCAAATAATATTAAAACAAGTCTAGTTACATTTTTATCTGTAAGGTTTAAATATAACTTCTATTTGGGTCGTAAATAACGAAAGTCTTTAGAATGATTAACCTTGAGAATTATGAGCTTTGACAGACGATTGATGTCTGTAGGTACTTCCTATTTGTAAAATATAACAAAAATCTTACACCACTATTTTTATCTTCCCTTGGGTAATAAAATATACAATAGTCTTGGTAAAAAATCTTACTGAAATCCCCGCTGGCTCTCACTCTTAACCCGCAACAACCGGGGCTCATACCGTCCATAATTCAGTGTTCCAAACGATTAACCGAACTCAAATGTAGTGAGAGAGGGTTAATGAAGTACGTATGATACGTACCGCTAGGACCGAACGGTTAACTTGATTGAGCTATCACAACGATGTATCGAGAAATGCGTCCGTTGTTTGTAGTCATAATAAATATCATGTCGCTTGGAATATTCGATGTGTATTGTGGAATACAGAGAGGCGATTTTCTAACACTATTGTGTAGTTTCCGAGAAATTTTGTACATACATACATAAAATCACGCCTTTTGCTCATAGCTGTAGGCAGAAACCGGGGAACGCCATTGCACTGGTGCGTTCCCTACAAACATCCTTTGCCTTCTTTGAAATTTTGTATAAAAATCTAATCAGCCCCTAGTGTCTTCCGCAGGATTTTATGACGCCTGCTACTGTATCTAGTACCAAATTTAGAAAATCTCGTTATATAAAAGCGATTTCTTGCTACTATTGACATCTGAGTAGTGATAGAGACAATTTAAATACCAAACGTAAAAGTAGCAAGTACTTTATAGTAATGATAGTTGATCGAAGTTTTTGCTGACTGTCTCTAAAAAGGTTTTTATTACTGTAGTTACTTTTGCATCAAAATCTTAATAAAAATGTATGTAAAATTATCACTTAACTGTTACTTCGATTGAGCATAACAACGATGGAGAAATTTGTTCGTTGTTTGTAGTCATAATAAATATCACGTCGCTTGGAATATTTGATGCTAGTGCGTATTGGTGAATACGACCGCACTATGGGAATTGATTCTACTCGGTGGAAGGTTTTGTTATGTATCATAAGTCTAGAAATTTGGCTAGGTTTATGGAGATAGTCCAGTGATTCTGCATTTATACTACGTCTGCCAAAATACATAGCCCACTGTACAATCGTACTCAGAACACAAATATTATTACAGCTAAATATAAAGTACGAAATACGGAGCGGAAAATCCAGTATAAATATCATTTATTGACAATTTGCTTTATTATTGGTTGTAGTAAATATTTACAAAATTAAACATAATGTAACGCTATCTTAATTGAGGAGAAAAACAAAACAATGGAAAAACAAAAGCTTAATCACATCAAAAATGAATACACCAATTAATAAAACATCGAACAAAATCACAAATGGAACGGCAATTAAAACAAAAACAGTCACATCACTTATTCGCCGAAAGCCGACTGCCGACGGCCGAGAGCCGAAAGCCGGCGATGTTATCCGATTAGCGCGTCCAATAAACAATCGGCACGAGCCGTTATTAATTTTCAATTGGTGCAGACGTCGTACGTTCGATGTTTAAATTTGAATGAGCGAATCAGAGATTGCATTGTTTATGGTTGTTGAAAAGACATTGGCAGTGTTTTGCACTTTTATTAGTTTTTGTAGACTATCCATACTTACTAATTAGGCGGATGAGACGGTTTATTTGTCCGTTAAGCTTTCTTGTCTAGCTAAATCACTGAATCGATTTTGATGAAATTTTTCATTCAAGTATGTATGTCTCTGGATTTTCGCAGTATAATATGTACGTATTTTTTCATCAGCGACGACTTACAGTCAGTTTTGACATCAAAAGTATAAATTACTGTCGTTTTAACCTTACCCCTATACTTTGGCTATTACTTTTGAAGAAAGTGGTCGTAAGACTTCTATCAAAAGAGTCAATTTTAATGAGGTCACATTAAAATCCATTGCTTGAAATTCACAAGAGCCTCAACGTTATATACTAACTAACTTTTCCACATATTATTATGAAGGATTTCAAAACTCTAGTAAACTTTAACGATTGTTGGAATAAATTCATAAGTTTTAATTGGCTCACACCCACATTTTAACAGCTCTGCCTAGTTATTTGTTGGCTTACCTTATATGACAGTATTTTGCTACCGAAAGAAATGATCTACTGTGAAATTATAGTTTTGTATAAAAAAAATAAGCAGGAGTGCTTGCTTTAAAGCTATGATCCTACAGACCTGCAAGCCTCTCTAAAACTTTCAGTGATAAACTCTATTTTTGGAATAATCATTTATTGTTTTATTTTATTATTATTAACATAAATTACAATTAAAAACATATATATATTTAAATATTATTAGCTTTAAAATTCAGTAGCAGGTGAACTTTATCTAGAACCACTTCCTAGCTGAACGAGATGACGTAGTTATCTTTTATATAACATCACGTATGCTTCAATTCAACTATATTACCCAGTTTTATGCGATTTCTAAGAAGACTCGTATAACTTACGTACCTTTCTCTTGAAAATTCAGATTGAAAAATTTTAGAAAAGTCATATTTCTCTTATGTTTACGTTAATAAAAACAGTAGCGTGATTTTCGACAGATTGACGGTCGACAACCTTTCGAAAAAGCTTTCAACATTTGTACTGTTGGTTCTCTACAGTCGGTACTACGGATTTGACATTTAAAACAGTTTCAACATCTAGATAATTAATTTAAATTTTAATGTACCTATGACTTACATGTTTAGTATAAATATACTGTTAATGTAAGGCGGTAATAAATAAATAAATAGATCTAGTTTTCATTTAACATTTTTATATAGCTACCCAATCGTCTTTTGTCGATAGTGGTAGAAAATCGCGCTACAGCGCTCCTAGCGGTTATCGTAGGAACTAGTTTTCAAGCACATTTTGAATGTCAAACTTTCTTTACCCAATAGTACTGGATTAAAAAAAATGTGATCCAGTTCTTGAAATAAATCGAGGCATTCACACCTGACAGCCAGCGTGATGGACTCAAAACTGTCTTCGAAGAAGACCTTTGCCCAGCAATGGGAGTTTAATAGTTTTTTTGCCTATTTTTGTGCTTACCAAATTAATTAATATTTATTTATTCTAACTTTATATTATTATATAATAAACATACTTAATGCAACAAAGCATTCCCCGCAATCGCAATTAGGCTAAATAGGTTACATTGTGGTAGGTGTTCAATTACTTGGGTGTAATTGATGCTCATACATTATCTAAGTACCTACATTATTTTATTTACAGAAGGATTTGGGTCCTAATAAAACAATAGCGCAATTCTCTATCGGCAATCGACAATCGGCTATCCATCAAAAAACAAAAAATAGATCAGCGCCTCTCGCGGGCGTCTTGGGAACTGTTTTGCAGTATAAACGTCAGATTTCGATACTCTATAGTATCTTTATTTTAAAAGTCTACATTCTTCAAAAACTCCTTAGAGAATCTAAATCTAATAAAATTCAGAGTGTTCATACAAAAACAAAGTTTCTCGTTATTCTTGACCCAGATTGTAAAACCTTATTGTGGCACGGCGCTGAACCCCCGTCCCTCGAGGACGAGTGCAAGCTACTTGATTCGCTTATCTAACGAACGCTGGGGGGTGTATGTCTTATAATTAGATAATATGACACACTATGAGAGAAGAAAATGTGACTTGCGAAAAGTTAGAATTATTGTTTTAGAAATACTGTTGTAAAGGATTTCAAGCTTTGTTTTCTAAAGAAGAGTAAGGATTAATATTGGTATAGTTTTGCGTCGCTTCTTAGTATAAGGGGAGTAAAATGTAATTTTTAAATGGTTTTAATGCTAACATGTATTAATCTACTTTATTTTTGTAATGAATAAATAATTGTTCGTAAGTTTTTACTTTTTAAATAATTTGGAGATTCTATTGATGTTTAAAGAGTTAACGCACAATCAACCATCGATTTAAGCATCTCATCTTATAAAATGTAAGTTAATTACTTAAGCAAACTCAAAGTTTAAAATCAAAAGTGTTTACATTTATATATTACTTGAATATCATAATATATTATAAGATACATTCACAGTAAATCCTATTCTATTTTCACTCAAAGCCTATCCAAAAGTTGGTGACTTTTACATAACCCATCTCTTTGAGAAAAAATACTTTAGCATTTACTGACCTAGACTAGTTTCTTACAAAACCGACTTATTGATACAAAAAGTTCCCAAAAAGGTTTCCAAATATCTTACCCAGGGCATTATGAGGCAAAGGGTTTGTAAGGGCGTCTGAAAACTTTTCTGTTGTCTACCCTACATAGCCCTTTGTCTGACTCTTGAAAGGATATAAGATATTATAACTTTAGTTGCCTTATTTATTACCGTTTATATTATTGTGTAATGTATATACTAGGCTATATATATGAGTTCGTCGATAACCTAAATGTAAGTTTGAAAACAATTTCCCGTGATAATGACACCCCAATTCATATTTTTGAAATCTTATTATGGTATTTCGTGACATACAAATATTATTATCATATAACCTTTTACAACCAATTTTTATCTTCACGCCAAAAAACTTGTTTCGATACTACTAGATAGGAATAAGTCTAGAGGTATCCAGATGCATATATGCTGCATGATATTGCTTGGCCACCAAACAGTCTAAGTTTTATCTTAAGATTTTTTTAAAACAAATTACATTTTTTCCCAGTAGTTAAGCGATTATACAGACCGACAGATAGACTTCCAAAATTAGTCTTATAATATTTATACACACATAAAATATTAAGCAACATATTATCTGTGTTTGTAAAGATATAACAATATAATGCTTTGTCGTAGGTTTTGTTCAAAAGCTGGTCGCCGCCGGCAGTGCGTGGGACGAGAATCAAGAGCTTTATTTCTTTGCGAAAATATAGGATATATGTGAATATGACTACAGGTTTAGAAGGTTAGGCTATATTTAGAAGAATAATAGTCACTATAGTGAATAAAGAATAAGGTGATATAGTTGCTAACTCACTTTTGGGTAGAATCAAAATGTCAATTTAGGCTTTGATTCTGAAATAAAAAGTTTTCTTATTTTTCTTTAACTATACCAAAGATCTACAATATCGTTTTCGTGAAATTAGTAAAATAAGGGCCTGTGTCCATAAATATAACTTGAAGAGATATTGTGTTAATACTAAAATTGTTCATAAAATAGCTGTCTAGACTCTATCCTGTCTGTAATCAACAAATTCACTGTGTAGTGTGTTAATATCGAATAGTCGCAAATTACAATCGAATCAACTATTTTTATTTTTATTTTCACCTCTTAAATAATCAACCTACTCCCATGCTTTGGACGCCATCATCATTGATACATAATTTATTTATTTATATTCGCTACTAATCACAAAATCCTCCCACAACCTACCTGTAACTTTGAAACTACGTGAGAGTGCTTCAAACTTTTACAGCTTTCCCCGTCGATTTGAGCCGGCAATAAATAGTGCAATATCAACACAATGTAAGCAGCCACGTTAGCACTGGCACTAAGTAATACGGTAACATAGTAACTTTAGTACCGGGACTCAAGTATTTATGAATAATCACGCTCGTGGAGATTACCTAGAGATTCTAAGAATTATTTAGTATTATGCAACTACAACATTATTTTAAAGTTGATTCTGTATAGTTTTTATGGTTTGATGGAGATGTTACTATTTTACTAAAAACTAATAATTGTAATATTAAATACTAGCTGACCCGCGCAACTTCGCTTGCGTCACATAAGAGAGAATAAGTCAAATTTTACCCGTTTTTGTTACATTATTCAATGGTACTCTGCTCCTATGTGTCGTAGCGTGATGATATATAGCCTATAACCTTCCTCGATAAATGGACTATCTAACACTGAAAGAATTTTTCAAATCGGACCAGTAGTTCCTGAGATTAGCGCGGTCAAACAAACAAACAAACAAACAAACTCTTCAGCTTTATAATATTAGTATAGATTAATAGGTACTAGTTGCTCTAATTATGTTTTTTATTAGATTACAGCGGGAAAATGGCCAAAAGTTGTTTGTCAAAAATTACTTTTTGACAAAGATTAAAATTAAAAAGACAGTATTACTTAATCTTTACAAATTATTTTGGTCCACATAATGATTAATTCGCTTCTGCGTACTTGCTTCTACCGTTTGTCAATCCATACAGTTAGCCGTACATAGAGTACTTATCCTACTGGCTGCTTAGGAGCCTAAACGTCTAAATGAACGAACATCTCAATACTCTTCGTATATATCAAAAACATAAATCCTAACAACCGAAATTCACAAACTAAGTCAAAAACCGTAATCAAATCTCTAAACATAGCAGAGCGTAGTCGCTACAAAGTAGAGATGTAGCTGTTCCGTGTATAATGTTTGTATCGGAACTTAAAACGAAGAGATTTCAGAATTATATATTATTACAATTAAAATGCTATTTTAAATTTAACATCCTGTAAGACTCTACATACACATCAAAAACTTTCCTTCCATAAGTGGCATCCTCTGGTCTTTGCTTACCTTACCCTATGGGTAGAAGGCGTGATTTTATGTGTATATTATCATATAAAAAACGTAAATACTAAAAACCGAAACTCACAAACTAAGTCAAAAACCGTAATCAAATCTCTAAACATAGCAGAGCGTAGTCGCTACAAAGTAGAGATGTAGCTGTTCCGTGTATAATGTTTGTATCGGAACTTAAAACGGAGTTTAAGAGGAATGTAGAGCGAGGAGCAACTTCACCGATAGGCTTGTCTCTACGTTGTTCATTAATTACGTATCGTGATAGCGATTGATTGGAAATAGATATGTGTTGATTTTGTGTTTATTCAGTCAGTAATTGAGTTGTCAGTACAAGCTTGCTGGTCATGAAGTTTTCGGTTTGATTTTAGGTTGAGTAAAGCGTAGTTGGGCCTTTCCATACGGACTGGAATTCTG
Organism: Anticarsia gemmatalis; assembly: GCF_050436995.1. NCBI lineage: Eukaryota > Metazoa > Arthropoda > Insecta > Lepidoptera > Erebidae > Anticarsia > Anticarsia gemmatalis. The sequence continues at coordinate 12,852,797 of NC_134747.1, forward strand.
AATAACTACGCGGTATTTCGTTAAATACCTTATTTTATAGGATAGATAACAAATAAATTAGTTATGGGATAGTTAATAATGTCATTGATCTTGAGACTCACGAATAAAAAACCTATGCGAATAGTATGTTGACACATTCAATTATTCTTCGGAATTGCAGACATTCAAGAATGCATATATTCGTTAACTCAAACACAGAGCCTTAAAAAAACATTTTTAAAATAGAAGAACCAAAATTAATTTATTCTAAAAATAATATCCAGTTTTGTCCATCCATCTTTTTCTAGTCTAAAAAATCAATAGCAACTAATATCCATCACGACACGTAACAGGAGCCCCGTAACCCGTACGTTCGTTAGCAAGACATAACTCGAGGCGAAGCTTTTAATTCAGTTAAACAGGAAGTTGTTGGAACCAGACAGGAAGTGACGTTATTTATTCGCCACTCTCTGTGTCACTGTGTTACCAGATTTAAATTTTAATTTGTGGGGTTAGGGACAAATGAGGGCGGGGGAATGGTCAAGCATTACCACAATGCTTGATGATTCTCCTACTCCCGACATCTGTCCGATGCCGGGTCTAGCAAATGGTTTAGGGAGTAGCGCAAGTCGCAAAGATCCCCTAAACAAGGCCAGTGGACTATCCTTCCCGAGGTTGCTGCCCGTTATTGGCCAATTACCCTCTGTAATTGGCACAACAAAAACCTCTGGCCGATACTCTATATCCAAACCTTTTCCTTTCCCACTTATCCCTAAACCAATCCCGCATAGCCGAACCGTGGCGGCGCATTATCCACTCAGGCACACAGAGCCTTGGGGCACCAAATACCCCCAAAAAATTGTACCACACTTACCTTGGGCGGGTAGTGTGAGTTCTTCTTCTTTTCTCCCCTCTTCTTCTGGCATCCTATGCCAATCTCGCCCAAACAAAAACCTTCAAATATAATGAACGCACAGTCGCATAGAAAATTACCCCAGGAGGGTACCACTGATAGTGGAGAATCCCTCACCGAGCCTAGCTCGGTCCGTCCCACGTATTCTGGGGGGGACAAACTGTGCTCAAAACCAGGCGGAAGCCTGGACCTCTCTGGCCTCGCCGAGGCCATCTCCTCGTCACCCGAAAAGGGAATAAACACTACTTCGCAGTGGACGGTAGCCGCTCATAAGCGACCTTGCAAAAGGGAACCTACCGCCCCTGCAAAATCCAAACAAAGGCTGAAGGAACTACCGGAACGCCGTCGCCCCAACAGGCGCGCGAGAAGGGAACACCTTCAGCCCAAAAACGCAACACAAGCCGAGACGGCAACCGCAGCAGCGGCAACGCAGCGCGACCCTCAGCCCTCCACCTCAGGAGAGCCTAAAACGGCACCACCAGCACCACCACCACCACCACCACCCAGCAAGTCGAGTAAGAGACGGACACCGAGAGGAACTCGTGGTCGGCGGAACGCTGCGACGGCTCCCACTGCACCTGAAAAGGAGCAGTCTGGGACTGGGGATGGTCCGGACGAGCGCGCTTCTTCGAAGCGGTCTCGTCTGGACGATACTCAGTCTCCCAGAGGGGAAGCCAAACGCGCGAAAACCGACGCGAAACCGAAGCGGGCGATGAGCTACGCGGATGCGAACAAATCGCATCTGCGAGTAGCGATTATCACCGTCCCGCCTAGGGACCTCTCGCAAAGCCAGGCAGATCAGCTGAGGGAAGCTATCGATGATAGCATCCTGCAAGCTGTACTGGCTCCGCCGTCTCCGAGTGTACATGCTCCATCTTTCCGCGGCCGCCCTTTCCTTCTGGACGGGGCTTTAGCGATGTGGTGTGAGGACACAAATGCTCTCGACTGGCTGGGCAAAGAAATAGGGAACATTGCGTCACCAGTCCCCGGAACCACTCTGACTGTCATAAAGCAGTCAGAAATGAAAAAGAAGCTGAAGGCTGGGCTTCTCATCCACACCCGCATCACCGAAGCTGCTACACTGCAGAGAGTCCTTTGTGCCCAGAACCCCTGGTACAAAGTAGACTCTTGGCAGTGTTACGACATGACGGTGGATGACAAACCACAAGAGGTGAACTCCAAGGAGAAGATAGTGCATCTTATCCTTGGAATTCCTGAGGACCAGAAGCAAGCCATCCTGGACCGTGATCGCCGAGTAGCGCACATGTCTGGGAGTGGCTACATCAGGTTCTTCACCTCGGAGGAACAAGCCACAAGCAGCAGCAGACCAACGGCGACGGAGGAGTCAACGGAGGGGGCCGCATCCGGTCCCGAGCCGTCCACCTCTGCTCCCCAACAGGGTTCGAGCGAGATGGAGACAGACCCGCCGCCGCAGAACAAGGGGACTACCAGTGACGAAGATGACGTCCTGCGTAGCCCGTAGTCCCCTAAACATAAATGTTATACAAACCAACCTCCAGCACAAACAAATAGCGGCGGCCACTCTACGCAGAGCACTGGAGGTTAACAACAAGACCGTCGCCCTGATCCAGGAGCCGTGGATCAGAAACAACAAAATCTGCGGTCTAAGCAATATCTGCGGTAAGTTACTGGTAAAACCCTCAGTCGACAAACCGAGAACCTGCATTTTCATGCCCAACACCATAACAACCACGCTACTAAACCAATTCTGTTCTAGAGACCTCACTGCAGTGACAATCCACACAGAAAATAACACAACCCTAGTCTTAGCCTCAGTGTACATGCCGAGCGACGGCGAAACTCCAACAAGAGAACTGGCCGAACTTGTACAACACTGCGAAACACAAGACTGGGAGCTGATCATCGCTGCAGACTGTAATGCACACCATCCTCTGTGGGGAAGTAAGGATACCAACAAAAGAGGTGAGTCATTAGCCGAATACCTATTTCAAACAAACCTAAACATTATAAATAGGGGCACTGAACCCACTTTTGTAAGCTCAAGGTATCAAACCATTATAGACATCACCTTGGCAACACACGCGGCTGCAAATCTGATTGCGGGCTGGCACGTATCAAACGAGCCATCACTGGCAGACCACCGCCGCGTGTGCTTTCAAATTCAACACAAGCAAAAAGACCCTGACCTATATCGCAACCCCCGAAAAACAGATATATCAAGGTACACAAACTTACTTACTAAAGCACTAAGTGACGGACCAGTAACTGACGTCACTCTCAGTACTAATAATATAGATTTAAACGTAGCACTTTTAACCAAAAGCATGCTGAATAGCTATCATTCCGCATGCCCCACTTCAATATCCAAAGACCCCGGGAAAAGTTCATGGTGGGGGCCGGAACTTGAACGCCTACGAAAGGGTCTCAGGACACTTTTTAACCATGCAAAAAACACCAGAACTACTGAGGCCTGGGACAAATACAAAATTGCACAAAAACACTATAAGAAGCGCATCAGATTTCGAAGAACGGAATCTTGGCACAACTTCTGTAGCAACATAGACTCGACAAACCAAGCCGCAAGAATAAAGAAAATACTTTCCAAAGGGAACCCGAATCTTCTGGGCACTCTTAAGAAAGCAGACGGCACCTACACAAATAACGACAAAGAAACGTGTGAAATACTGCTGGAAACACATTTTCCAGGCTGTCTGATGACATCAGGCCTTGATTGGTCAGACGAGCACCACAACACACCAACAACCCTAGACTGGGAAATCGCCAACAAAATAGTAACCGCGGATAGGATGGCATGGGCCATAAAAAGCTTCCAGCCATTCAAATCAGCGGGGCTAGACATGATTTTCCCGGCGCTACTACAATGGCAAAAAGACGAGACGATAAAACACCTATTACCAATCTACAGAGCCTGTATAGCTTTCAAATACATACCCAAATTGTGGAGAGAAGCAAAGGTAGTTTTCCTCCCCAAACCAGGTAAGGAGGACTACACTCATGCCAAAGCTTTCAGGCCAATCAGTCTTACATCATTCCTTTTAAAAACACTGGAAAGACTAGTAGACATATACCTAAGGGATGGAGTACTAAAGAACAACCCACTACATCCCCAACAACATGCGTATAGGAAAGGCAAATCAACAGAGTCGGCACTGCACAAGGTTGTGCACAAAATAGAATCGGCCTTTACAAACAAAGCCTCAACACTAGCCTCCTTCATAGATATAGAAGGAGCCTTTGACAAAACCATGCACAACAGCATTAAACATGCCCTACAAAGACTTAAAGTAGAACCAGTCCTAACTGGATGGATCACTGAACTAGTCAGCAAAAGGGCGGTACAGATAGTGGCAAACACCACAATAAGAGCAAAAGTGGTCAGAGGATGCCCCCAGGGAGGCGTCCTTTCACCGCTTCTATGGAACATAGTAGTTGATAGCCTCCTAACTAGTCTAAACAAAAAAGGGTACACTACTATTGGATATGCAGATGACCTAGCAATACTGATAAATGGGACAGCTGAAAACGTACTATGCAAAATAATGCGCTCAGCTTTTCAGATTATAGAAAACTGGTGTGAAGAACACCAACTATCAGTAAACCCCAAAAAAACAGAACTTATCCTTTTCACCAACAAAAGGAAGTTACCGGACCTCGAACTACCAAAACTATTTAACACCAAACTCACCCTGTCAACTCAAGTGAAATATCTGGGCATGGTTCTTGACAACAAGTTGAATTGGGCGAGTCATATTGAAGCAAAAACTAGGAAGGCCTGCATAGCGTTCGGCCAGTGTAGAAGAATGGTTGGTAACAAATGGGGTCTCAACCCAAACATAACACTCTGGCTATACACATCAGTTATCAGACCTTCTATCACCTACGGAGCAGTTGTATGGTGGCCCAGAACACAACTGACAACGGTAAAAACAAAACTCCAGAGCACACAACGCCTAGCATGTGTAGCCACCACTGGATGCATGAAAACCACTCCATCAAATGCACTTGAGTACCTCCTAAACCTCAGGCCCTTAGATTTGGTTATACAGGAGGAGGCACAAGCGGCTGCCTTAAGACTAAAAGCAAACGGGCTATGGCAGCAGAACCCAGAAACAACACACACCAAAATTCTGCAATGTATCTTGAAGGAAATACCACTTCTCGATGCACCTACAGATAAAACGCCATGTCACCACGTTTTTGACAGAAGATACAATATCCAACTCAAAGAGGAATCTAAAGATGACTCTGGCATCAACGAAGTTAGGATATACACTGACGGATCCAAAACCGCATTTGGTACAGGAGCCGGCGTCTTCTCGAACGATCTAAATATCAAAATATCAGCCACCCTAGACAAACTAAATACAATCTTCCAAGCAGAATGTATAGGAATCACTAAGGCAGCACAAGCAGTCGCAGCCAGAGATGTCAGAGACTTTAAAATAAAAATTGTCTCGGACAGTGCATCCATGCTACAAGCCTTACAAAATAACGTTATAACATCTGCCCTTGTTCTGGAATGCCATAATGCGCTCCAGGCTATTGCACGTACGAACACAGTTACCCTGCAATGGATCAAAGGGCACAGCAATTCAATGGGAAACGATGCAGCTGATGAACTAGCTAAAAGGGGATCAAATGGAACAGTACTTGGACCGGAACCACTACTGCCTATCCCCCAAGCACAAATTAAATCTTGGCTGAACAGAAACACCGAAGCGAAACACCTAAAAGAATGGAACAACAGCAAAGGTTGCAGGCAAACTAAGGCTGCAGTTCCGGTGGCACCTAAGAATCTTGCCCGCAACCTTATCAGTCTAAAAAGGGACAAAATACGCAAGGTAATAGGAATCCTAACCGGCCATTGTCCCCTAAACAAACATCTATGTACAATAGGCGTGACGGACAGCCCTCTGTGCAGAGGATGCATGGAGGCAGAGGAAACACCACAACATGTACTCGTGGAATGCAACAGCGTGGCGGACCAACGAGCGCGAACAAAAATATTGACAACAACACTCCAGGAAGCCTGCAGCAACTTGAAAAAGCTACTGAAGTTCTGGGAAGAACTAGGATGGCTGGAGTGAGGGTGAATCAACGCAACAATGAGAGAGGGTAGATACACGCACAAAGGCCCATTTAAGAGGCTAAGTGCGGAAAAAGCCCAGGAAACCTAACCTAACCTAACCTAGGGACAAATGTATGGAGGTTAGACGGGGAATTTTTGGGGAATTTTTCCTTGATAAGAGTTTTACAAGGAAAAAAATATTCAGTTATGAATATTCGGATAACTCTGTACTGCTGCTTATACCACTATCGTAATGTCTGTTATACTTGCTTTTGCCACAGGCAAACAAAAGCTAGTCATGGCATACCCAAAAAAATACTAAAAGACAGTTCTACCTTAAAGATAAGTGTCGGGTAATCCATCCAATAGATAAAGTGACTTTTATATTAGCTTAGCCATTGTTCCAAACTATGTCGGAGTCGGCTTCCAGTCTCACCGGATGCAGCTGAGTACCAGTGTTTTACATTGAGCGACTGCCTATCTAACCTACACAACCCAGTTACTTCAAATGCATAAAAACAAATGTCAAAATTCGACTAGACTAGCCAACCGATGCATATACATTGTGGCTATATATTACAACAGATTTCACAGTGCGTTGGAAATTTCTCAACAGATACAAGATCTGTGGTCAATGTGTTCGACTGAAAGTTAAACCACATTCTCCTTACTTATGTGTAGGTCTCAACCCAGCAGTGGAACAGTAAATGGACCATTTTTCATCAAAATTTTACACAAATATTTAATAAAACAAACCTGTCATGTCAAAACATTAATCTTTTAAACAATATTTATCCAGACAACTGGCGTAAGCCTAGGGATTTAGTTTAATCTAGGTCTGTGTGCTCGCAGGACGTGTTTCCCTGAAGGGTCTAGGTTCACCTACATTTAGACAGGTACTTTATGTCGTTGTACCCATATCATAGAAGGTCAGGTTGTCATTTTAAAAGACAAGTACTGGCCCAAATTAATATTGTTATGAAGGTGACTTTTAAAAAATAGAAATTAACCCGAAATAATAAATTTTATGTATGAAATCACGTTTGTAATAGTATAATCGAAAGTGTAGGCTGAGGCGCATATAATACAAGCAAAGTTCCGCCGTTTACAATATTAGTCTCGTTGTAATAAGAGAACGGAACTATTGCTATACCGGATAAGTTACTAAATTCTGGGCTTTGCGCATAATCTAAAACTATTTCTCGAATTTAAAAAAAACCATAATGACTTTCCCTACTCGGTAATGGGACCCAGAACCCTATGATCGACAGTCGTATATCCAACCGCTGGGACCGCAAAGATGTTAATTAGTACTTCGAAATTAGTACCATATTTTGGTCGCCAATCTAAAATTCACGTATTATATTCAAGTATATAAACCCAGTATCAGCTTATATTTGAAGGTCAGTGACCTTCCTCCACAAGACGAATACCACTAAAGCCTTGTTCATAACATCAAGATCCGCGACTATTTATCATTGAGACTGTCGCGACTGGCGACTGTGTGAGAAATGACCGAGAAATATTACTACGATGAGCCGCTATGAGTGTTATGAAATTTGAGGTTTATCAGCTTAGAAGAGATTTGTGAGTGATCTTGGTTAAGAATAGATTTTGAGTACAACGTCACTAATATTATTAAATTAATTAATAGTAAGTCATATTCGAGAAGGTAAAACAAATAGATTTAACTTGTATTCGTAAAAGGTTCTTCCAAAATGCCCATGCTATGTCATTTTTTTTCGTAGATAATTGGAAAAAGTTATTGTAGACTGAATTATACATATCATATAGCGAATAGATCCCAACGAAATTGTGACATCATGATATTATTATCGTATTTTATTTAATAGTGAACTAAAATCAATATAAATATGTTTGGCCAACTTACCCCGTTAATATAAAAATGATCCATCACTTATTTTGTACGATCACTATTTGCACTAAGAACCGCGAACAATAAATTTAAACTATACTATACATACACAAATCTGGTCATATACGCGATTTATATTTAAAGGTTTACGGTACCTTATTCGTAACCCGACGATTCGACCGAGATACACCGGTCGTGGACGCGGACGGACTGATGCAGCTGCTAAGCGTCATCTCTTTGTAGCGCGAGTTTTTACGTCTACCCTCAGTAGCTTTTATTTTCTAAGTATGGTTCTTTTACAGTAGAAATAAGAACGATGGTTCAAACTTTTACAAATAAATATATCGAACAAATTGAACTTGAAAGATTTATTTTTAGAAATGAGTAAATACATTTACGATTACTTACGCCTGTTATACTCGAAGGATAAGCAAGGCAGAGTCGTATGAAATACACCCGCGTTTTGCCATTAACAATATCAGTCCAATATAGTATGGACCGAGCTTATTGCCACATACAGGGCACTTTACCAAACTACGGACTACTCATGAGAATTTTCTGTTATGAATTAGGAAAGACCAATAACATTTTTCGGGCCCAGTACCCAAACCCGACACCACTTGACCAGCATAAAGCTGGCCAAAAAGTTGTTGCACACACAGACTTGACACAGAAACAGTTGTTATTATTATCCAACAGAAATCTATTATTTTTCTAACAATGATCCATATGTCCGATCTAATCTACAACAATGTCAACATAATCACATCGATATGTAACCAATTGGACATACGGATGCAGTAACATGATAAAGCTGGCCGCAGTTGGCGAGCGATTGGCAATCTGCCACGCTCGACACCTGCTCAATAAAATCGTGTGTAAACAGCCTTATTTTTTGAGGCATTTATTTCTATGTGAAATGTAAGATTTTTCGTAATATGAGGGCCAGTTTGAAAAAAACTGGTCGGGACTGGCCACCGATCGGGTGATTTGGATGAAAAGGAGCTTTGCCCAGCAGTGGGGCACTCAACCAAGCTAAGGAAAAAATAGAGGGCTTTTTCACCGATTATAATTAAGTGTCAGATAATTTATCCGTGAGATAATGTGATAGCAAATGCATGAAAACAATTGTCAAAAATATTGTTTTCAGTCTGATAAATAAGAGCTATTATTGTGAAAATAGATGTAGTTATTTAGAGGAACATTGGAATTAGAACCTATGTTTTATCCGATGATACAACATTGGCAAGTTGCCATAAGCACCTGCAATTCTACCAATTTTGCGATATAATCCCAACAAATATCTTTATTATCATGTATCGTTTTATTACTGTTAAGTTCAAATTGTAAATTGCAGAATTTCACGGTAATACGGTTTTCTTCTACTATCATATCTCAATAAACAACTAACTATATTGTAAGCTAATTTTCTATAAAAACCTTATTAGCTGGTGTCGGAGAAACAAAATTATAAGTACATTTCATATGTTAAATTATCGATACTTGAAAGTACCGACTATAGATAATTTCAGTTTAGGATTAGTATAAAAGTAAAGATTGAAAATGTTTCACTTTTAATGTTTAATTCAAACGAACAATATTACTTATACGCAATTATATGTCTGTGTATTCACCGTGTGTTTCACCGCTTAACGACTAAAGTAATTCAAAGAAAGGGCATACACTACAAAGATAGTCTAAAGTCTTAAATTATTTTTATTATCTTTCTCCACAAAAACTAAAGTTCTAAGCTTTAGTAAATAGAGTAAGGTAGTACATAATTGTAAGATTACACGTCTAGTACACAAGGAAGGCAATATTTGAGCTGTTTGTGTAACAAAACTGTCACATCTCCGCTGTTTAATTGCAGACATCTTGCTTTCTGTACCGGAACTGAGACGCGGATGCTGCGTCTCACGCCGCGTGGCACAAGAGATGAAATACAGGTTTTTTACTCAGCTAGTTTTTTTAGGATGTCTTACTCAGTTTTGAAATTCTTTCCGTGCATAATAGGCAGATGTAATTAAAATTTAAAATAATATTACAATGGTCATTGGACGTTTTTCTTATTGTTAGACGATATTCACAATACTTCGGTTGTTGTACCAAAAATGATAGATTTTTAAATGGTTGGTCACTCAAAAATGCATAAAAAATATCCAAAAGTTGCTGAAATAATAAAATGTTAAATAACTTTAAAAAATGGATTCAAATTAAATTATTGCAGAAAAACGGAAACACATTATCACAAAAGAAAGAAATAAGAGTAGAAACAAAAATTATTGAGACAATATCCTATGACCACCAAAAACCAATTCTCGCAACCATAACCTCTAGTGCCACGACTCGCTTCCCGCTCAATATTTACACTACCGTCTTCACGAAATCCGAGTTGACAACAAACTTTATTTAAATCCCGACTGTAGACTCCGTTAACTATACAAAAATAAATCGCAATGAACAACCAAGTGCTTTTGATGAAAACGTGCTATATCACTCTATAAGTACGCGACGAAATTTCATTAAAACTATGACGACTTATAGAAACTATGTGAAAAAGGAAACACTACATTTAATTTTATATAATGACGTTTTATTTTCTATTGTTTTAAAATTGCTGCGATTGGTGTATTGAATGTTAGCGGGTTTGGTTCCTAGACGAAACAACTTTGCGCTTTATAAAATAGTTCGTTTAGTTTCAGCTCTGGCTGTACTTAGTTATCGTTGTTTGTATTTGTAAAAGTCCCTGCGACACGCAACGGACTATTAGTGTTGGAGTAGACAATTTTTTCTAATAAAAAAGTGGGTATGGGAAGGTGCCTAAAATTCGACAAGATATTTTTCACCAACAAGGGAATCAAATCGAGTCTAGTTGTAGTAGCAACATAATGCTACTTATTATTTTACAGATTGAGCGGGATTAGAGGAGCCTTCCCCTAATATTACTCTTACTAAGATACCTATTTTACAATCAACAGATAAACTCAAGTTAATAAGTTTCTTAGCACTGTTTCCGTCACTTTAATTAGGGGCACCAACTTTCGGATATCTTCGCGTGAACTCGGAAATGTTCGGCTTGTGGTACAGTTCCTGTATTTCGACTATAATTTGAATAACTTGAAATTGTATTTTATTGGACCTTTAAATGAAAATTTGTGTAACTTTTAGTGACAAGTAATAAGCATTCATATATGTAAGAACATTATAGTGAAATCATTAATTAATTCAGGTCAAAAATGTACACCTATCATGAGTGTTAAAGTTACCGTTTGTGACTTTAAGTTAAAATCAATGAGAAGAGTTGGATTCTTGGCCATTCTTTCAATTTTAATATATTTTTATGTTATTCCACTTATTGAAAAGGAAAATCTACGTTTCGATATATTAAAATACTAGCTGACCCGCGCAACTTCTTTTATAATATTAGTATAGATTTAGTTTTGTTTTCAACTTAAGTATGTAGGGTCATAAAATATGGTGTCACACCATAAACAAAAGCTTTACTATCCATGTCAAACAGACGTATATGAAAATTTACGCGAAAAACCCATGTGACATTACGAGCTATTATTTCATACATTTTACTACATGTATGAAACAAATATACATAAAGGATTCGGACGTATTGCCATAAAAACGTTATAATATGGTTTTATTTGAATTTTGCGCATATAAAATTATATGGTCGACTACACGGTATTTTAGGAGCATATAAAAGATTTTTAATGTATGTTTAAAAAGCTTGAAAGCATTCATAATGATAATATGTTTAACGTTTTTAAACTCTCGCGACTAGTACACATAATATTATAATGCAACGGGTCTTATACGTAAAATAAGGTATCCTAACCTTTAAATTTTCAATCGCGTATAAGACCCGTTGCATTATAATATTATGATAATATGTTGTTCTAACAAAATCACGACCATTCATAGAGGCATCATATACATGCATATAATTATGTCGGACTGGTTTCATTCAATAATCTAATTTTTTCGATAACTAATAGAAACGCATTTTACGTCGTATCGCTATTTACAATATAAATCTCCCACGTAATGTGGCCGAGCCTTATGCCGTATACCAAACACATGAAAAACTGATGACACTTTGGGACCAGGAATCGACCCTGATACTTCATGAGCAACGGTCGATACACTATGCCAGAAAAGCAGTATTAATTAAGAACTAAAATGATAAGTTTAAAAATAACTTCATTTATATCAAACACCTACTTTATAATCCAAACAAAATTGAAGTCAGTCTTTCAAACATTTTAATTACTGAAAATAACTCTCTCATGAACAACATGAATTATACAATAGAAACGAAATTAACTTATTAAGAGATTATTTAAACGATGAAATATGTTTCAACGTGTAATTTTAGAAATATTTCTGATTAATTTTAAAATGGTTTAATAACTCTTTTGTTTAATTTAAATGTATGAAGATGTCTTGATCGTATATTATGTTTGAATTATATTATTATTTTAAGTACAGTTTCATTTTAAATTAACTTTCAAAAGGTGTTAGGTTTCGTATTAGTCAGAATTACTAAATGTAATTGACATTTAATTTTCTATTAAAGGTGTTGAAAGTTTTCTATCTGTGTACGCAAGTATGAATGTATTTGTGTGTTACGCTTCCGCGGCTAAAGTGCTCGACAGATTTTCACGTAATTTAGCTTGGATGTAGTTGTAGATCAGGGATTAAAAACCCTTTTTTTTAATGCGCTATAAAAGCTGAAGTAGAGAATAATGCTTGGAACCATGCAACTAGTACCTAGGCATTGAAGTAAGATTAAATTAAATTGCTTAAAAGTACTAAAAGTCTTTGTTTATATGCAGATAGACAAAGTTACTCCACAAATTAATCATTCAGAAGTCATTAATTCTCAAAAAAAATCAACAGCTCTCGTATCCAAAGCCTCATCACTAAAATAACCCGACCAAATCACACTACACCTTTCTACGTACAAATTGTACGCACGCACCGGTATATACCGTCGGTATTCATAATGCAAAGGACAAACTTTTTATCGCCCCTCCAAACACTTCCACCGGGAAAGGGATCGCGAACTTTCACGAAGGTCGCCGGAGATTACCGAAGGCTTATACTTTAGTTTTTGTAGGTCAGGATTTTTGATGTGATAAAAGTTGGATGTTAATATTAAATATGAAGTAATTTATTTAAGGTAAAATTGTTCCACTGCTGGGAAACAGTGTTCTCAGAAATGAATGATAATTAACTTAGTTGAATAATTTTAATGTGTATAATTAAAATAGTATTTAATATGTGATTAACTGAACGGAAACGGGAACGTAACGGGAAGAAACCTTTGGTCAGCTGTGAGACAGTAGTGGCTTATATTTATTTTATATTATAATGTGTATTGTGGCCAGCTTACAACAAGACAACAGAGAATATTTCAACAGACTTTTCAACAGGTTAACTTTGACGAAAATCGAACCCAGACTTATCGATATGTACTAAAATACACGGAAGCGTAGAACGCACGGCTTTCATACCTAGTTATAATCGTCATTACTTATCTTTGTGAAAAAAAGATTTCTTGGAAAGTACTAAATCTTAAAGCCATTTATTAAAAAGTGTCGACTTCTAAAAGCCATCTCTTAAAACAAACGCGCGCGCGTCATCGTCCCACAAACTTTTATTTATTTCTCAACTCGGCCCATTTTTTCTACCACTTCGGAATAAAGCCAGCGTCACACCGACAGTTCATCATCAGCCTTACCTTTCTTCCAACCATGTTTTAGTCGGCTTTCAGTCCCTCTGCATGCAGCTGAATACTACAGGTGTTTTGCTGCATTTTACATGAAGCAACTGTTTATCTGACTTCCACAACCCTGTTACCTGGGTTATAACACGATACCCTTTCGTAAGACTGGTTGTCAGACTTTCAAGCTACTGACTGCCGATAATGACTGTCAAAGATCTTTAAAATTGACAGCCGGGACCCATAATTTAACATGACTTCCGAAATACCAATGAAATCGGTATGTATGGTCGACCATCAACAAATCAACCTCGGCAAGCGTGGCTTAACCTGAGAGATCCGTGCGGCTGCTACTAACTTAGCTACGAGCTCGTCCTAAAAACACACCAACACATAAAGTAACATAAAGAATGTAACGCAAACCTTCTAGAATATTTAGCAGACCTTGCGGGTAGTTCGACGATTTTTTACCCTTTTAAACTATTCGCTCTGTCGTTTCGGATTAGAGGTTAAGTTTAAAACTGCGGCTATGTTTTGGGCATGCGGATATTTTGTTACCCTTTCTCATGCGGATATTTTATTACTTTCATAAAAAACTAAATAACTAACTAACTAACTGAGCATGATTATTTTGTTGAAATAACTCTAGCCACAGTAAAGCCTCGTATCCACTAGGCAACATTTGCTCAACATGTTTCGCAACTTGTTGAATGTTGACGCGGAACATTTGTTTAACAACGTTGTCTGTCCACACATTCTTCAGTCGTCGACAACATGTCGCCAGAGGAACTTGTGTTGATTTCAGCGGCAGTGGTTATAATTTTATCGAAATCAAAAAGAAGAAAACCACGTTGGTGGGTTAGAAAATACCTACAAAATAAAGAAAATGTATTCAGTGATCTCAGTGTGGTTGATGGATCTTTTAAGAATTTTACCCGAATGAACAAAACAGACTTCGAGATACTGTTACAAAAACATTCATAGTTTTGGTACAGTTCGATTAATTTGAGCACTCGTTCGTTACACCACACTACGGACATTGTTGTGCGTCACGTCTCCAATCGACAACAATTGATGCTCAACTAACGATGCACTTTAAACAAACAACAAGCCGCGCGTCACGTTGCGCGGTAGCTGGCAACGTCGCGCGCTGTTGTGCAGCGTTGCCGTACATGTTGAGATTCACGTGTCGCGCGCCAAATGTTGCCTAGTGGATACGAGGCTTAAGGCGGATGTAAGTCACCAAAACATAAGGAAAATAATAAAAATGAGTATCATACCATTGTCGTCATTTTAATGAACATTTGGTCCGGTCATTTCATAGATGGGTGACCGTTTAGTGGTATTAGAATTGAGACACATAAAACTTCACGGCAAAGCTAACACGTAAGCCACGGTAACGGCCTTTCGCGCAGGTTGAACAACTTTAAACTCTAGGTTGACCACTAACCATATAAAAAAAGAAAAGTCCTGTGACCTTGTATAACGCCACTTCTATGTGGACGTAATTAACGTCCGCGCTATACACATATTTTGTCCACTGCATCGCACCATAATCTATACTAATATTATAAAGCTGAAGAGTTTGTTTGTTTGTTTGTTTGTTTGAACGCGCTAATCTCAGGAACTACTGGTCCGATTCGAAAAATTCTTTCAGTGTTAGATAGTCCATTTATCGAGGAAGGTTGTAGGCTATATATCATCACGCTACGACACATAGGAGCAGAGTACCATTGAATAATGTTACAAAAACTGGTAAAATTTTGACCTATTCTCTCTTATGTGACGCAAGCGAAGTTGCGCGGGTCAGCTAGTTTGAAAATAAAAAGCGGAAAACGTGAAGTCAATTGAAAATGCAAAAAAGAATTCCACACGAATTTAGATCACCATTTCCAAAGTGGTCCAAAAAACAAACTCGTTGAAATCTTGGTACGAAAAATTCAACTATTTCAATTAAGAGTCTCGTAGCGTTTCATTTTGGAAACTTTGTTTTAAATTGCAGCCAGAAGTTTCCAAGTCATTCCGAACGGTTCTATTCGACGTTCGAAGACTGAAGTAATAGGGTTCCGACACGTCCCGACCTTTTACGATCTTTAACGAAGTAATCGCTCTTGATCGCCGATAGGAAAAAGTGTAATTATCTTATAATGCCTTTTTGAATTAAGTTCGTATTGTGTTCGAGATTACTGTTGGAGATAATAAGATTTTGCATGAAGCATTTTTAGAAGATGTCCTATATTTTTTGCATTATTCACGAAACATGATCTTTTTATATCATCGTAAACAAACCAGTAATAAAATTGATGATAAATCTTAGAGTTTGAATTGATTAATTAATACATAGTATAACAATTTAGTCATTTAGGAATGTGTGATCGACTATGTATATACTTCGTAAACGTCACTATTAACAATCTACACCAGGTTTTGAGGGTTCGATTCCTAAGCAAGAAAAATGTTTCTTGATTTACAAGTAGCTACATAGAATTTAGTATATAGAGCTTACTTTAAGAAGTACTGTACAGTGCAGTAGCTTAGTAGTAGGACTGTTTTGTGGTCACACGGCACATATTCGTGCAATCCACAAATTACAATCTTTCAGGATTCATTGCAACTTGTAACCGTCATTTGTATCTTTGTAAAAGTCACCACAACAACAAAACAAGTCTTTAAAAAGAAGGCATTATGTATCATCAAAAACACTTCAAATAAACCATAAAAATCCTTCAGGCAGAGCTTTTAACAACCTCTATACACAAGTCTATAACGATTGTGCTTACTTTTTCCAAGCGAAACTCTGAATAAGAAATATGAAATAAGTTGGTACATAAAACATAAGTTACGCGCTGTCGGCAAAAAGAATGAGTATTATGTATGTAGTTGTTGAATAAAGTTATATTACACGTTTGCAAATTGATTTATAATGACGTGAAAGCAATCGTATTGTAGAAAGTATTAGTATATTTAAGTTTTAATATCACTAGGTCTTGACGGGTCTGTAAAATGTTGCTGCATAATCGAATCGTTTATGTTGATATGAATGAGGGATAAACAAACACACTTGACATAATACAATATGTAATAATGTAAGTTACTAAGAATAGACTAGCCAGCCCCTTGACCAAACTTCAGTTTAAATCAGTTCTGTTTTTTACTATGAAAGTGAAACAGGAGACCATGACATCGAATTTGGAACCTCATGATGGAGGACTAAAGAATTAACTATAAGTTTCTTGTTCTCCATCAAAATAATTATACCATAAAAAAAATAAAAAAAATGTTGACAATACCTGTCCCTAACAAACCGCTAACCGTGTCTTTAAGTCAGTGTTTGTGTTAAGTAAAGCTCAAATATTTGACCACGTGGAGTGCCCAACTGTTTGGTAAACTCAAAGAGAATGGAGATCAAACCTTAGAAAAAATGGACGGAGCATAAAGTATAGGTATTTGCATATTGTGTAGATACAGAATATGTTTGTATGAAAGCGTTTTTCATGTCAATTGCCACATAATATACTACAGACAAACTTACTTTTACTACAAAGAAGTTACAAAATAATCGATTCTGACTGTAATCCAACAACTTTGTAGAGAGCCTTATAGGCAAGGTTCGGGACGGAATACTTTTATTACAGTTATAATATAGATAAATTGTCCACGCCTAGCCTCTGTACTAAGTTGTCGGGTTATAGATATGAAGTTTTATACTTATATTAGGTTATTTTATTTATAACTACAACTGAAATTAAAATAAACCAAAAGCACACTTCATGCTCTTCAAAAAAGACTAAATTTTTATCTCAGTGTTTATTTTACCGACAGTACCTAATAATAGATTATAATAATTTTCCTTCAATACTTCAAAGAAACATACTGAAAATAGAAAGTAATATCAGTGGTTTGTTTTCAATACACGAATAAATACTTGAAAAGAATTCAAACGCTAAGTGAACGTTTACGATAGCTTTGTAAGTCTTAAACTACGGGCTACGCATACTAATAGAAAGAATCGATACAGATTCTTAGTTTATAAGCCTCTAGAAATATACAAGAGTATGTTTTAAGAATATTTTCATCAAAAATTGCTTACTTACGAGTTACAGGATTTATTTTTGACCCTGATCTATATACATAAAGAGTTATTATTGGTCTAGCTAGTTTCAAAGCTGTTTCAGAAGCTAAAAGGCTTTTAGCCTTTCAGATATATTTTTTAATGAGTTATATAACTATAATATACAACGAAATATCATCCCTTAAACGTAAACAAAAATTATTTCTTTCTTTCTTTTTCTTTTTTTAAAAACAACTCCCGCACTAAGAATTGCTCTTGTGTCGCGGGGACTTTTACAAACATACAAACAACGGACACAAAGCACAACCAGACCCGAAACAATTATTTGTGGATCGCACAAATAATTGTCCCGTGTGGGAATCGAACCCACGACCTCCCGTTGCAGTGGTATCGGCGTGGCGACCTAAACCACTTAAGACCTCGTTATCAACATCTCATACGCACACACTAACTACCTCTACATTCAAGACCTTATAATTTTTTGAGATAATTTTAAACTTATTTTAAATGGCAGTCTTTAAATAAAATTATAAAAAATATTGATCGAAGACTCCATACTCTCTGAACCTTGTCTTAAACAGAACATATTATAAAGAATATTAAACAAGTATGCCTAAAAAAACTAACATCAAGCGTAACATTAAATAAAAGTCTGCTTACTTTACTTGAAGATCGTTTAATTCTGTAGGGATTCATAAAATTAAGTTGATATAAATTATAAAGGTGTAAACTTGAGTCTACTCGTGTAAATTTGGAAATTCTATTTTCACACACTGCAAAATTTATCAAAAAAAGTTCCACTGAAAGCTATACTATCAAACTTTGAAGCGATGTTGAAATGTTGTGATGAAGACTGAAAAGTAAATTAAACCAGTAAACGAGAAGTTAATAAAACTCTTTTGGCTAAGCAAACCTACAAATGGTTTCAAGCGCTTTTTTTTAGATATTTATCTACTAAAATACTATATAATTTATATTAAGTATCTAATTAGAAGCGTTAAGTATTTTTTTAATGAAGAAAATGCTGTAAACATAATTAATACACGTCATGTTCATTAGTTCAAGTGCATTTTTCTCACATTAAAACGAATCGCGTACCTATACTATACAATATACAGCGTTTATACTAGATCTAAACCTAAAAATATATATTTCAGTGGTACACATTCTTTATTTAGTTAATAACATTTAGGCTGGAACCCCGCGGCTTTTATTTGTTCTATCCAGAACACAGTCCTCCTGACCTTTTCACGTATTCAATCACTCAGATTAAAAAACTTGCCGAGCTGTTAGTTTTTTATATAAAAACTAGAACACGACTGATAATAAGAAATTGTTTAAACAGATTTATTCAGACAGCGTTCTTAAATTGGATTTCTTTGATATTTTATTTCTAAACCTTTTATTTCAAGTTAATTGAGTTAGAAAATTCTAGGTTTTGTTTAAAGAGCTCTTGAAGAGCATTCAAATTAGTTGGATGTGATTTTTCAATCGCTTTCTTACGGAGATAATTGCTATATTTCTTTCTTAGATAATGTGGCTCTATCATGTTGGTATGTATTTTTTGGGTGAAGAGATTCTACCTATCTATCTATCTATCGATCTACTAACAAAATAAGTATTTGTATAAGTGTTCTACAAAAATTAGATCAGACTTATTTTTGGATAACCTATTGGTTAAACAGGATAGATCAAAATGATTATGTGGCAAAAACCAAGACCTTCTACGGTGTTGAAAAAATATATTCAAAATTGATTTTGCTTTGAGGTCAACACTCAGTAAACATTTATGTGGTTTGACCACATACATTTTTCATTCAAGCTCCTCTCACAGTGTTTAGTTTCATCAACTGCAATTAATGACTACAGTTATTTGGTTAAGTCATTGTCATTCAAATGGTCCGAAACGTCGATTGCCCACTCTTTATTAACATATTCTCAACGACGTCTCAATGATGAAGCAATGTGCTCCAATACAGCACGTGTTTGATAGTTAAGCACTTTTTAAGCTGTATCCATATCAAGACTCCACAATGTCCGATAATTTAATTTGAACGATTGGAGTCAAAGAACGTTATTTAATTCGTAGCCGCGGAGAGAACAGGCATCTCCCCACTTGCCAGATAAAATATACCTACTTATTGTGGCGTTTTTTCTTGGGCGCTCAGACATTGGTTACAATATCATGACAATTGTTTGTGACACAAACACATAATAATATTAGCCTCTAAACAGATTTAGATTTAACACCAATCGTCGAAATATGTCAATATTTGCGTGGTCATCATCATCATCATCTCAGCCGGGAATCGTCCACTGCTGGACAAAGGCCTCCCCCATCGAGCGCCAATAGGACCGGTCCTGGGCCGCCCTCATCCATCGGACTCCGGCAACCCTTACCAGGTCGTCGGTCCATCTTGTGGGGGGCCTGCCAACACTACGTTTCCCGGTTCGTGGTCGCCACTCAAGAACCTTTCTGCCCCAACGGCCGTCGGTTCTGCGAGCTATGTGCCCTGCCCACTGCCACTTGAGGTTCGCAACTCTTAGGGCTATATCGGTTACTTTGGTTCTCCTGCGGATCTCCTCATTTCTGATTCGATCTCGCAGGGAAACTCCGAGCATAGCCCTCTCCATTGCCCTCTGGGTGACTTTGAGCCTTCTGATAAGGCCCATAGTGAGCGACCACGTTTCACCGCCATAGGTCATCACTGGCAACACACACTGGTCAAAGACTTTCGTCTTGAGACACTGCGGTAATTCGGACGAGAAGATGTGTCGGAGCCTCCCGAACGCTGCCCAGCCGAGTTGGATTCGACGAGTGACCTCTTTCTCGAAGTTGGACCTACCTAACTGGACAGTTTGTCCTAGGTAGACGTAATCGTCAACAACTTCGAGTGTAGCGTCGCCGATCTTGACAGGGGTGGGTCTGACATGGTGGTTCGACATGATTTTTGTCTTGTCCATGTTCATTTTGAGACCCACTTGTTGGGATACGCTACTGAGGTCATCGAGCATTGCGCCTAGGTCTTCCATGGTCTCAGCCATGACTACGATATCGTCGGCAAATCGAAGGTGAGTCAAATACTCGCCATTGACGTTGATGCCGAGTCCTCTCCAATCCAGAAGCTTGACAGTTATTTGCAGAAGCTTGACAGTTATACAGTTATTTGCGTGGTAACAGACCATATTATTGGCTGTAAGAAAGTGCGTTAAAAATGAAAATGTTTGCACTGCATAGCGGTTTAAGGCTAGACTGTCTTTAGTCCTTATGTGTGAATTAAGACAAAGGTGAAGCATTATCTTTTTTCAATACTGAATCGTGGGTATGACTCGATCACGAAGTCATGTTACACCCAAACGTCGTAATATGGACGCAGACTTAAAGAAACGCGGGCAAACATCTTAGCTTTGAACGAGGTTTTTTATTTCAATATTAGTTTAGGCGCTCCGTTAACTTTCTGTTGTGTCACGTTCGTATTACGCAAAAGTTTAAAAGTTGGTGGTTGATTCTTGTGTCACAGATAGACTATGACTAAAAAAATATATTTGTGAGCACTTTGCATGTCAATCGATCGGCAAAAGTAATGAGAAATTTATTGAAAAATCAGTTTTTATAAATAATAGACTTCAAATTGTCTGTTTAAGCTATATAAACAAAGATTTAAAAAATATTTCGGCATTAACCTTTTCTCTGGAGTGCGTTTTTCTTTATTTAAAGTTTCCAGTAATTACCAAAAGTAGCCTATTTATATTCATAAGAAACGCACAAGATAGGTACTTGTACCTTGGTACCTTCAAATGAACTACACAAATACTAACATAACATCGTCCTTCACAAAAACGTACGTGTCATCCAAACGTTTCACAAAGTAACAAAACGAATAGAAAATTCAAAGGCATTATTAACACGACTTGCAGTAAGACGAGAAGTGTCTAATTTGAGACACTAAGTTTGTTCATTAAGGCTAACAGGATTTTGTTACTACCCTTTGAGACTGCACTATGTTGAAATATTAAAGTTTTAAAAAGACCCGTGTTTTGACGACGCTTACGGGTTTTTGTAGCTGTTTTTAAAGGGTTAAGTAAAGGATTATTTTTAGAGTTTTTTATTTAGATTTTTTTTCTGTTACCTGCCACTTGCCATTTTGAATTTACTTTTTGAAAATTTTAAATCGAAATCTTGTGATCGGTTATTTCAGCTATTTTTGTAGATATTTGGTTAATTTCAAATTAAAACAAAACTATTTAAATTTGTTTGCTATTGTCATAATATTTAAAGTATTTGTAAATGTTAGCGATGCGTGTTAAAGAATATGATGACTTCCGGCTGAGTCAATCTGCGACCACGGCGAGTGTACCTAACCTGCGTCGAAACATCAGGCATTCCAAGGTAAAATGCTTGGTTCACATTAATTCCTGTATTGTAATAAAGAGTATGTATTGTAATAAAATGTAATCTTTCGTGAAAAAACTCATAACTTAACCTCTTTATCTATGCCAGATAAGTTTTCAGTTCAAAATAGCCATTATATTAGTTATTGGCTAACCGTAATGTAGAAATACATATTATAATGTGTATTTAACCACAGTTATGTTGTTTTAGAAATTATAGATGATGCCTTTTATTGTTGACCAACTAAATTGTTGTTGAAACTAAGCATATAAGAGCTGAAGACAACAAAAATACAGGCGCTGTACTGCCTCGAAAAAACTTATGTCTTACGTATCCAGTAAAATTTTAACAAAATTGGTTTAGCCTTTTTTAATTTAATTAACACTCTTACATGTATGTGTTTTATTTAATGTTATAGTTTAACTGAAGAAGCATTACAGACAGACACAAATTTAAACAATATAGTATAGACTGGACAATACAAAAATTGAACAAAATCCTTCGCAGTAAACTTTCGCGTCTTACAATATAAAATTCAAAACATCCAAAGTATCTGAAAGATATCTTTGTGGATGAAACTCTTAAAAATATCGAGAGCGGAAATATTTAATTGCGTTATTTCACAATGAAAGTTTGTTGAAAGACTTCGTGGACACCGTACAAAGAATGCAAGGGAGAAACTTCAAAAAATGTTTAAATTCTCCCACCACCGTGAAATTTGCATCAACTCTGTAAATACGTATAAGTTTCTTACAATTTCTGCTTTAAGATGCAGTTTTTTATTACATTTAGCTATTAGTATTTGTGTTATACCCAAAGAGGTCTGGTTTTTTGATAACAGACTGACAGACAACAAGGAATTTAAATGTATATTTTCTGTGTTTTTGTGTTTCTTGTGAGCATGTTTATTTTTGCCTGCGACGAAAGTGTTATCAATTACCTCCAAAACACTGGTCCCAATTTGTAGGTTTGGATTAGATAGACTGTAGCAATTGGCAGAAAAATTAATTAAGGTCGCAGTTGTTAAAATATTTTATCTTTTACAAATTGTATAAAAAAATCATTTTCGACACAAACATAATACTGGAAATCAAAGCGGAGTTACACCGGCCACTACTTATTACCTAGACGATAGGCGAGCTTGAACATCAAAGTCGAAGTTTTAAAAGTTTTCTATAATATTATATTATGGTGAAATCATTGACATTTATCTAAACAACATAGTTTCCTTTCAACTGAAAACATCCTTGACTAGCACTATGCATATGCATTTCAAACTCCTGCCCCGCACTGGGTCAAGTGTGCATTGTGCAAGGAGTCCTATCGATGAGATCGCATTGTGTTTTCATTCGCTAGCATTGAAATTATTGGATAATAGCCGTGTATTGGAAGGTTAGTGGGATTTGTTGTTATTCTCTTCACTTGTGTAGTTGAAAAGTTTTTTTTTATTGGGAATTACCTTTGACTTGTAAAATGTTTAAACTCTGGAAAGACTGTTATATGTATAGATGGTAGAGTTTATGAGTAATAAATTAACTAATACATTGTTATCTAATACTAATTGTTTTTTATTCAATCGAGTACTGCTTTTGACAAAGCCCAGTACTTGAGATTAACCCCGCCTAAGAATATGACGAGGAATGTCTGAACATAGTAAGGCTTAGGTATTGATGCCTTATGATGTCATAGTTTTGATGCCTTAGTCAAGTTAATTATAATTGTTTATTAGTCAAAAGTTAACAAGGTTTAATTTCATAATTAAACGTATCGACATATCATTCAAACTGTCAATAAATGTCAGTTTCTCAATACAAATAATACAAAATGATAATATAATAGATGTTAGACATCGAATTCGCAAATATTCTGTTATCACTCTGTTCAACGTTAATTTGAAATGTTCAAAAAACATATAACACATAGTATTCTAACGTGACCGCACAGTTATAATCACATCTGTCCGATACCAAAAACCGCATATTTCGACCACACCCCTCTATTATTATACTGCCTATTTACTCAAATTTAGTACGTTATTTGTTAGAATGGAATTTGATTTTTAGTTTATTATTAGTATTGTTTTGAATTTAACTAAATACTTCAAATTCAAAATATCCTTTATTTCGTAAACTTCGTACAAAGCATTTGATATAGTTAATAGCCATATATATTACTAGCTGACCCGCGCAACTTCGCTTGCGTCACATAAGAGAGAATGGGTCAGAATTTTCCACGTTTTTGTAACACTTTTTACTGTTACTCTGCTCCTATTGGTCGTAGCGTGATGATATAAAATATGCTTCTTTTTCACGAAAAATATTCTCAAAATTATTTATATCTCTCAATACAACGAAGTCGCGCTAAGGCATATCCTCCATAAAAACAGTTGCCATGACAACGGAATTTTGTTAATTCAATGTCATTATAATATTGATTATTCGACTTCGTTACTTTTCGAATTTTCCCGGGAAATGCGTCATTTTCCCGGGGTAAAAAGTAGCCTATGTCCTTTCTCGGGTATCAAAATATCTCCATACCAAATTTCATGCAAATTGGTTCAGTAGTTTAGGCGTGATTGAGTAGCAGACAGACAGACAGACAGACAGACAGAGTTACTTTCGCATTTATAATATTAGTATGGAAAGTATGGAATATGGAATTTTTGCAAGTCTCCTTCCGGAATGAAGAAGGGATCTTGTTTAATTTAGTTTTGTTTTGCAACATCTCGTTAAACCGATTGTTTTTTGTGGTTACCATAATGTAAATTATATTTATAATTATAACGTTCGTGAGGCGTCGTGACGGAGTGTAATGAAAGGAATATATTTATCAAATTAGATATCCTTATTACAAAGATCTAATCCGTAATCATTGAGGCATTGGCCCTGGAAACATTGTAAAAAGCGATTGAATTGCAAGATATCTATGATCACCCCTCTTATTTTGGTTTTTATATCACAATTGGAACCGGATGTGTTCAAAACATAACCAATAAAATATTGTTGTAACATGTAACCCTCAAAAGCCGGTTACCTTTTAATAAAATATCTAAACCAGATTTCGCAAGTGCAACGGGCGTAAAACGTTTTAAAAATTGCTTTATTGAAAAATTCTATCTGTTCTTATGATTTCGGTCGATCAACCGTGAAATATTGGTCTGCACCAATCCTGTAATTATTCCCAGCCAACACATGTTGCCTTACGAAAATCCATTTTTTTAAATCAAAATTCAAACAAAAATCAACTTTATATTTTAAATGTTAAGGTTGATAATGATTTATTGGATCGATTCGACCAAAAATTGGTCTCGTTGAATGGACAATACATCGGGCTGTGAATTGTTCGAATATTAAAAATCATTGAAGCATTATTGAATTGCTCTTTGCTATTAATTCAATGTCGGGTCGCGGTGGAAGCGAGGAGGATCATAAGCGGAGCGGGGATTAAAGCGATTACTCGTTTATTTGCCATTGGTACATACTGGGTCAGTCTAAATGCTTTGAAATAATTACAATAGACAGTTACACTATGGATATAGAAACCTTTATTAATGTGTTTAGAATGTTGTAAACACATTTTCTTGCAGGATAATTAAGGACAAGAATATCAGTGTAAAAATGTGTAAATTTTGCTTAAAATATCAAATGAAGTGTAGAGTGTAGGTGCAGTATTAATTACCATGGCGTGATTCTGAGAATTCACGGACGTTTTGCTTTGAAGCTAAATAGTTCACCATAACAAGCCTGATACCTGGAACCTTGTTTAATTAAATCAAAAGGAAATTAGCTTGGAAATTAAAATACGAAGACGACGCCAAGAATAGACAAACCTAAATTAACCCTTAAGTTCACTTTAATTATTTGTCATTCAAGATCTCAAAAAGATACTTTTACAAACATACATACAAATAACGGACACAAAGTATAACTAGGTCTTTTATGTATTCCCGTTGATAACTATTTGTTAGCAACTATGCTGTGCATTGCTTTTATCTAAAATGGTTATGATTTGACACGTTACGTCAAAGTAGCAATGTACAGCATTAGCAGTACATTAACTGTTGCCAAATGATATTTACAATACGCATGAAACCTTGAAGCAACTATTCGTGAATCAGTCAATATTTTATCCTTAATCCATTAGTGGTAATGTGTCTACCAGTTTAACCAAGGAGACCATTGCCTCAATATGAGGTATTAAATGGTTTATAATTTCTTTTACTCGCTAAACCTGTGGCCGTCCCTTACCGAAGCTGTGAAGTTTCGCATAGAGTGGCTCCGTTCTGAACGATAATGGTTTTTAAAAGGGACTGCCGCTTGTTTCACCGAACTTTGCCGACGCTTTCTTTGTGAACCAATACAACATTCGAAATTCGACATCTGTTATAGAAATAGTAATCGATGTACGTTCGTATCTGCACAAAGGATCTTAAGTAGTATTTGGTTTGCACAAATTAGGGACAGCCTTTATAGTGAGTTGTTTTGATCTGTTGTGGGTTTAAACTATAATGATCAAAAAATACTTTAAATACGTATTAGATGTTTAATTTTGTACTCATTGTTTTTCATTATGATGTTAATATTATGTATTGTATTGTACACTACAAAGCCACGTTTAGTAATTTTTCAAGACAACAGGGCCAAGATTCTCACGCTCACTACAAATAGACTAGGTACCTATCAAAACGACTGAAACTAAAGCGCCATTCATGTATATATAACCTTAAAAAAGGTTGCGTAAACCACTGTAACAATAATCAGAATACGTATAAAATACCAATATATACGGGTATAGTTACTTCAACATACATTCCAAAGGGTCTACCACATACCTTTAAAATAGCCCAAAACGCCTCAGGCGGGAACAGTTTAGGGATATTTCGATACTCCCCTCAATCATACGGAATAATTTCATCAATTATTGTAATAGTTCAGAAAATTATGATTTATAAGTGTATTAGAATTTAAAAAATATTTTGGTTAGTCGTAATGATGATGTATTGGTTCAAAAGTATTTATTAAATGGGGTATTAGGTTTTGTTATACTAGTACAGTTTTGTTGTTTCGCTTAGATTATGGTACTCCGTATATTATATCCAGAAGATACTGTTGTAATTGTTCGAAAAGAATTTGAAAATAAAGATAAATCAAATCTTGGACTTTTTAATACTTGTAACACATTCACTAACAAGAGATTCGATTCGTCAGTAAAGTTAACTAACCCATTATTATTCTGAAACTGCAATATTAAATACCAAAATTATGATACCAAAAAATGTCAACCATGCATAAAAATATTTAATTCCAGCTTTGCGACATTTAATTTGAAACTGGCATTCTGTTTCATTGTAATTTAGGAAATCTCGTAAACCGCAGCGCACAGTGGCACAAAGTTAATAATGAGAGTTGCAATTAAAGCTCAACGCACACCGCACACCTAGGAGATGAGAATGCGTTTTTATTAGCTCTAGCTCATAATATGCTAACTTTCATTTAAGCTTTGTTTTGTTTTGTGCTAGCTTGTTTTTGCTACTTTATTTACATGGTTTTTTGTATATAATTAGTTTTTGGGCAGGGTAAATACTTCATATTATGGGATGTTTAGGTTGTATATAAAAAGACACAAACTAATCACCTGTTGAAAATATAAAAAAAAATGTTAATAATATTATTGATATTGTATCGATATTTTTCATAAAACGGAAATACCTAAAATTAAGTATAGAACTCAATGTAAGTATATAGTAATTTTATAAGACCTTACGTAAAAAATTAGGCGGATAGAAGTTAACAATTTAATAAAAGACTTAGTGTGTTACTACTAAAAGTAGACCCGCCAAAAAATTTTCATAATAAATATTGTATGTGAAAGGAGTTAGTCCCAACTTAAATAATAATAACGTATTTCAGACAATGCAGCTCTTTATCAAACAAGAACTAATGTATTCATAGAAAAATATACCTAGTAATATTTCATGATAAGATAATCTATACTAATATTATAAAGCTGAAGAGTTTGTTTGTTTGAACGCGCTAATATCAGGAACTACTGGTGCGAATTGAATAATTCTTTAACTGTTTTATAGCCTATTTATTGAGGCAGGCTATAGGCTATATATCATCACGCTACAATCAACAGGAGCAGAGTACCAGTGAAAAATGTTACAAAAACCGGGATTTTTTTTTACCCATTTTCTCTTATGTGACGCAAGCGAAGTTGCGCGGGTCAGCTAGTTTCATATATTTACGTTTACGTCAGAATAACCTTTGCTAAGTTATAAAGGTAGACTATGTTTTGCTCATTTAAGTAAGTAAACTTACTTCAAGTTATCACTTTAATTAATAAGTATTTAAGTTTAAATGCAATTTAATGTTTCAGATGTTTCTAACGGGTATATAATTGAAATAATTAGTTATAGTCTATGTTAGTCTAAAGTTATAGTAAGTTCGTTTTAATATTTCAAGTTTAAGTGTTGAAGAAATAATTATGTTTAGTAAGTTTTATTCGGTGTTTGTTTAAATTATTCTAGCCGCATTACTTATTATATATTTATGCCTGTAGCATAAACTATGATAAATAAGAGCAATGTAACAGAAATGTAAATACTTAGAGTATTTTTATGGCATTATGTGTAGGGTCTATACTCCTGTCGCAAGGATTCTGTGCAGTGGTGGGTATCCGGTTCAATTCCGACATCTAAATATTTATGTATAACTTATTGCTGTCACTGTTTTAGTCAAAATCCGTGCAACAAATAGGGGTAGTGCTCCCGCCAAAACGGTTTATTTTTCATATTTTTAATCATAGTGGCTATGATTAAAAATATGTATGCTACGTTAGGAAACTATTTAAATAATATTGTTATTTAGTCAAAACTTTAACTTAATGGAAAAATTGGCTTTTAATAAATAGCAATAAAACTCGAAAATTATCTCCCATTCTTGGAATCGAACCGCCTAAATAAAAGTCGTGCTACACGGAACAATTTTCCTCGTATCTTCTTCGAAAATAATACCGCAATAATTATTATATACGATTACAGAGAATATAACTCTAATGCTTAATAAGATAATAATAATAAGAAACCGCTTGTCTGTCTGTAATCATCCAATTATTGGGTTCCTTGTACCGACTAATGTATATTTAATTGTACGAATTTAGGAATTTTAGGAAAAATATTATTATCTACGACTATTATGGAAAGTAATACATTCAGTCTCTTATAATGTTAAAACAATGAAAATTTTAAGGTAAATCTCAAAGATTTTCAATAAAAAAAACATTTGAATATATCTAACGAACTAATTCCAGTAAATTTTCTCAGAGCATCCCTATTTTAAACTGAAAATATACTGTTCGTTATAATTTTAAACATCTAAGAAATTGCAAAAAATACTCGAGAATTTTTAAAAACAAATAAATTTTTAATTACGAAAAAAAAAACATTTTCTTTCTAAAAAACGCGAATACCCCACATTAAAATTCATCTATCTACCCTAATAGTGTACGCACGCGACTTCAAAAACAAGGCATATGTAATAAACTTGTCCTATTTATCGGTCCCTGGGGCATTCGCCTCATTCGCCCCACTCGCCCCGCTCGCCCCACTTGCCCTAACTTGTGACGTCACGCAACGGTTTACAACTGGTTGTAAAACGGATGAGTCATCGGGAATTTTAAATATTATGAATATTTATATTACGTGTGTCGAACTTTTGTAGGCTTTATTGTAGTTTTAAAAGTTAGGGTTGAACGGGGAAAAAAGGAAAACTGTGTACAAGACTATATTTCATTGCATGTCTGTGGATAAAAAATTATATGCCATGCTGCTTAGTGACGTACTAGACTATAAGTTCATTGCTTGTCTGTGTGACTGAGACTTGGCTAGTTAAGCCATGTCAAAGGCCATTCAGGCGGCTTGAACAACTTTGACACTAGGTTGACCACCAACCATACCATATTATAAATATATACATTGACTAGTTACCACTTTTATGATCTATTCCAGTGGTATTTAAAAATATGACTGTTGATCTTTAAATATCTGCTGCGATTTATAACATTCTTAACAATAATTTAACGTGCTATTACCAATATGAAATTTCAGTAGTACTGTGGAGTTTAAGTAGTGTTCAGATACTAATTCGTACAAAACGAGCATGGTGTTGGACTGGTAGTAGAATATTGTTTTATGCTTTGCCCTAGTTTATGTGACTTTCTAGAATACGTTACTAATAGTTAGGTGTATAGGTGTGGTTGCAAGCGGACAGACTCTAATCAAGACCGCTGGACTAGTATTAGTCATACAACGAGGACGTTCTTGCAGGATATTATTGCGCTTACCGACTTATAAAAAGGAGGAGGTACTATGTTCGAACGATTTTTCTATTACCTATGTTTAGCGATTACACCGCCACCTCTAGACAGTTTTTCAAAATTCTGTTACTGGTTATACTATGTCGCATTTCTTGAAAAAAATATATCAACTTCACAATATGTTTTTCTTAAAATATAACAATAGGAACAAAGCACGCAACCCTCTTTAAATAACGCAAACAACTTTTTCATACCATTATGAACACAAAAAATACAGTCGTCAATTTCGCTAAAATCCTAACAAAACGCTCGAACGCACTTTTAATTCTAAAACGCACTTCCATTTGGAATCGAATACGTCATCAATTAAATTACTTACTCCATTGTAAGGTAGAAAACGTGTACTGTTATTACCAAGTTAAAATTCAACACTACACAGACAAAAATCAACCTTATTTTAAAGTAATAGGGTGTACATGAACTGTAGTACAAAATTTTGTGAGGGGACAGCGGGGTTCGTAAGGAAATTTGAGGGAATTCCTCTCGGAGGGTTATTCCTCCAGGGAGTGCTCAGGGCTGCTGTATGCAGTCTTGTGCTTGCATTTTGTTTGTTTGTTTGTAAGGGGATGTTGTAGCACATGTTGTATGTTTGAGATAAATGTTTTTGTATGTAACTTTCTATGGGGAAATGAATTATGGCAGCTTACGTCAGGATAATGCAACAAAGGTGACGCCCTAAATTTTTTTTTAACTATTTTTGTCGCAGAAAAGTTTTGAATTTTACTTAAACTTTATAAAATTGCAGTTATTACTTACTAAAATAATGTACTTATTTGGTTACCGATATCGTGTAACTATATTACGTAGTTCAATATAACGAAATTTCAAACCTATCACTCAAACAATTTCAAACTTCAAAATTACCCTTTTCCACTCTTTCAGATATCAATTACCCAATAACTGAACTCCCTATCTTATCACTGAACCGTGACTAGACAATTGATTTGTACACAACTAGTAAATTATACGGTAAGTATTTTTCTCTATAATTTACTATATCCACTTCGGGCAAGGGATTTTATTGATATTTTACGTGTAGACGAATTCATGGTATCAATATTTGTATTAAATAGAATACAGTGGTTAGTTTACTGGATTAGTTTGTATATGTTTAGTAAGTAGCTTCATCTAAGAGCAGTATTTCTCTACCAATCATGCATAGTGATGTGTGTTGAATACCATGATAGTCAATTCAATGGCTGAAACTACCAATAGCTCGAAAAATGTTCAGGGCCTTGTGAGAAGAGCTAGCAAGAAACTCTAACTAATGATTTACGAGGAGTTGCAAACAATCAACGTAAATAAAAACTAAATGTCAAAATCAAACTCGTACTCATCTTAAATAAAAAAAAACCTTCTAAATTACCTTTTTACACTATTTTAGGTATCAGTTACCCTAAATTACCCAAAATCTACCCTATACTATCACAAGACAATTGATTTGTACACAACTAGTAAATTATACGGTACGTTTTTTCCCTACAATTTACTCGGTCCACGTCAGACGAGGGACTTTATTGATGTTTTACTCAAAACTAAGTGATGACGCCCTTATATAGGGCGAACTCATATGGCACAGTTTTTTTTCTTTTCGTAGATTATAATAGGGCATAGTTTTAATCGATTAGTTTCATTGTGAGTAGTAGGGTGTTAGGGGATAGTTTTAATCGATTAGTTTGATGATTATTGGTAGTATAATTGGGGAACAGTCTTTTTCTGTTTGGTTTTTGTATGTTGGTTTGACTTTACGATACAGGGCCGATTTTGTTTTCCTGTGGTAGCTTTAGGCGATAGGTTTCATAAAGTTATTTGAATCAAAATTAATGCAATCACACAAATTATTTAACATTTGTTTTCATGGTCTTAGATTGAACATGAGACCTTGTAATCAACTGTGAGTCTGTGACACACAAATTATCTTTGACTTTGGAATTACAAACACAATCTTTCTAATAACTTTATTTGTATATTTTTACTTACCTAAACCCTAAAGCTACGTAATTTCGTTAGCACAAACAATTTAAATAGTCGTCGTCTGATTGTACATTCAAATTACTGGAACATTGCAAGCTGCGACGGGTTCAAATTATAATAATATTCTTGTATTAAAACAACGGTTTTGAGATGAAAATATCAAGATTTTGGTAAATAACGTGAATAATCTTTACTTTCTGTATTTATAAAAGCTGGATTACATTTAGAATCTTTCATTTATACTTTGTGTAGAAGATTTACTAAATACCCTTAATGCTTAAGTCTTCTGTCTTACAGTTTCGGGGCTTGACCGACTGCGCTAGACATAGAAATACGTGGAGATTTAATATCGAATACAGGTACTAGTAAGTCAGTCATTCTCTTATTAATAATAGCTCATTATTTTATTATGTTTTTTTTATTTCATCCAAAATACTAATTTAAAGCCTTACTACATAGATTTGTTGCGACCTGTTCTAATATTAATCGAAAATATTGTTGCTATTCCACATACTCCCTTACCAAAACAAAATAACAATTTCCTTATAAAAACCACCCACTTCATTACCCATACTTCTCTCACACTTATGATACACTAAATCAGAATTTCGTTTTTTCTTTCCCCAGGGCTCGTTTGAGTGTCCGTCTGAGTTCGCCCCTGACATTGAGTTATCTGTTAAGAAGTACCCCAATAAGTTGCACTGGACACTTTAGGATCCTTGCCAATTTGAGACCTCACGAATAGATTTTTTATACCCAATCCCATATGGGGTAAATCTTTCTGAGCGCTTTTTGATTTAGTGCGTCTGTGTGTGTTTTATTGGCGTTATATGAAGGACGTGTGAAAATGTGTGTGTATGTTGAATGTTGTGATGTTATGAGTGTGATAAAATAATATGTGTAATTATTGTTTAGTAAATATACTGTTTAAATAATATTACTTAAATTGTAATTTAACTAAACGTAAGTGTTACATGTATATGAACTAATTCGTAAGCTTAATTAACCGTGCCATTAAAATGAAAAAAAGTCTAATAAATGAATATTACAACTAAAGAATGAATTGATATTGACTCAGTCTCTTATTATCGTATCATATTTTTAATTTAAAGCATACTACAGTAAATATGAAACCCTCGAAATCCTAAACATTACGGTAGCTTTACATTTATTAAAACCACAAGACGACTTGACGTCACAAAACCCACGAAATACAAAATCAAAATAATGCATACAATTTCTAAAATATCCTCAAGATTGATGATCGTTCTAATTCCCATTAATTCCCATAAATACAGGGTGTTTATACCGAGTGTATACGTTACCCCACGAGACATGGGTGAGCTAAATTGGATGAAATTGTTGCGTATTATAGGACTGGATAGATGACTGATGGTTTTGGTATTTTGAATTAAAATTGTTGGTGTGTTGTGTAACTTGGTCTAAAGATAAACTTGGGTTTAACGTTTAAACTATCAAAGTGTGTATTACATACCTGCTTTAGATTAATGTGATTTACTGCAGTCATGTCGCTCCTTGATTACAAAAGGGCCACAACTCAAAAAAAAATGAAAATCGTTTTATTGCAAAAATGACACCTGAACCGCCTATATTTTATGGTAAAAAAAAAACCCCCATCATTTTTGCTTATATTATGGCTGCACTGACTTACTGCCCTTTTTGCATTAGCTCACTTTGACAGGTAATGTCAGTGCAAAACAGTCACTTTATGAGTTACGCCCGAAAATTTTACGCAAACGCACGTCGGTTGCGTGAAAAAGTGCCACAATCCAAAATATGTCTGTGTTGGATGCAAAATATCAGGTAAGTGTGATTATATTTTACAATCCAAAACTGCCATATTTTGGAAAACGTCCTTTTTGCATTCAAACATTAGTATTTGTTATTTTTTATTTTGTAATACATAATAATAAATTGCCATATTTGAAATACGTCCTTTTTGCAATCCAATATTAGTTAAGTATAGTTATATTTTATAATATAACAGTAGCATATTTTGAAATACGTCCCTTTTGCATTAAATTATTGTGGAATAAATAATCATTTTTAGCGTGCTAGAATGGGAAGGCCAGAAATATGACCGTTTGGCATGATAATAATTTTAGTTTTCGTTTCAATTTTAAAAATAAAATAATACATTTTGATGCAGGCAAAGGCAAGAGGCACCCTTTCCTTTCAAATTCCTCTTTCAGGGGCAAGATCCGACCAGTCCTTTTCAAATGCGTCTAGGTCATCCCGCCATCTCCACTTAAGTCTCCCGCGTCTGCTATGACCATCCTCTGGCACCCAGTTGGTAGATATGCGGGCCCACTATAATGTGGCCGGCTCAGTTCTATTTCAGCTTGGCGGTCTTCTCCCCTACATCGGCTATGCGAGTTTGGGAGCGCAGTATAGAATTTCGGACGTGATCTGTTCTTTTGACGCATAATATACTATGCTCCATCGCTCTCTGGCTCTTTCTGGTTTTCCGTAAGGGACCATGTTTGGGCAGCGTAGATAAGGACGGGTAGTAGGTATAAACATGTCGACGAGCTTTCGCTTCAGTGACAGTGGAAGGTTACCCTTCATTAGCTCTTTCCTGGACCAGGATCTCTTTCAGGCACTTGTGACACGTTTGTCCAACTCTTTGTCCCGTCGGTTGTTAAAAGAGGTTATCTGGCCCTAGCAAGTGTACTCGTCGACATAGTCTATGACGTGCCCGTCTATCTCGACCCTACGTTTTGTGTTGTTGGTCATAACCTGGGTTTTTGTACGGTTCTTACTTAGTTCAATCTGAAGGCTTGCCGTGCTCAGATCTTTGAGTATTGATTCGAGTTCCGATGCCGAAAAAGAGAAGAGGACTATGTCGTCTACAAAACACAGGTTTGTTAACTGTTTACCACTTACAACTATGCTTTTGATTGCCATAACACCGCCAGGCTCCTGAAAATTTCTCCGAGGGTGCTGGTAAATAATTTGGGAGATAGCGGGTCTCCCTGTTTCACGCTTCTTTGGATTTGGAATGATATTGTTATCTATTGCTTTGATGAGTTTGATGTATGAAGGTTCGATTCTACATAGTATCTTTAAGTAGGACTTGGATAGAGTGATGATTCTATGGCGGAATGAGTAATGCTGTCAAAAGCTTTGTAATAATCCATGAATGCTAAATATAAAGGCTTATAAAACTCAAAAACCTTTTCTATTATCTTATTTCTTTAATACTCCTGCTGCACTCAGTCTACTCGTCACGTTACCCATTGATTGATGATGATGATTGATGTTTAATTTTACTAAATAATGAAAGTTACGCACAAAGTTGATCTCAATAATTTTACTTACTTAATAAAAAGTTAAGACTTTTTAATTTAGATTGTATAATACAATGTTTTAGTGGTCCATTCAGTTATGGTTTTACTTAGTAATTATTATTAAACTTTTTGATACGGTTTTTTTACCAAAAAAGTACAATTAACCATTTTTATTTGTAAAACTGTGTTTAATTTTTGACATATTTTTCATAATATTGGTTCAAATTTTGAATGCAAAAGGGACTTATATGCTTTTTTCTCTTAATAGGTAACAGCTATTACAAAGTTTATTATTTAGATAGATAGAGCTAAAAAATACGCATCTAATGATATATTAACATCTTGTATTTAATAAATAAATATATGAAATGTTATAAAAAAACAGCTTTAAAAATTTGTTTTGGCTCTCCTGTAAAATTTATAGATTTCGATTTGTGGCCCTTTTGTATTGAAGGAGCGATGTATACATTTTTCTCGAACTTAACTATAGAATAGAAAGTTTTCTACATTATATAGTGACATTTTCTGAAAGTAATTATATATTTGTTTAGAGTAGTATTTTGTTATTATTATCACATTTTTGGCGATGAAGGAAGCAGTCTTATAGCGTTATCGAAACAGTTTTTTCGAGAATTGTTCAAACCATCATGTTAAAATGTTTGATGTTTAAAGTTTACTTACAGTGTGTCATGATAAACTTGTCCCAATTTTTGAAATAGTGTCTGTTTAATAGACCGTTAATATCAATGAATAAAACGTAATTTGAATACTAAACCCTGGTTTATCTTGAAACCAAGCTTCGTAATAACGACACCACTGGACGCATCATATTTCGTGTATCTATCTAGTAGAGAACGTTAGCGAAGGTTTTGTACGAAGGGATGATGTTTTGTGCATTACATCCCTTTTGCATCCATTCTGCAGTTTGATTTATGATGTCACGTGAATACCTGAGTTAGGTACTACGATCGTATTTGGTAGAGACGGTATGGATTGCGGTTATTTAAAAACATCTATTTTATTAGCTTTCGGGCCAATTTTACAGCTTTATTATAAAAAGTGTCGGATAATCCTTGTAATAAAAAAGTTGCAATATGAAAAAGCCGCTCACTTGTTAAGGAAACTCAGGGTTTATTTTTAAGCCCAATTTCGTAAAAGCATCAGTAGAGGCATCATATTCGCATCAAATTTCGTGTATCTGTTGTAGAGAACGTTTGCGAAGGTTTTGTACGAAGGGATAATGTTTTGTGCATTACATCCCTTTTGCATTCATTCTGCAGTTTGATTTATGATGTCACGTGAATACCTGACTTACGGTCTCGTATTTGGTAGAGAGGTGATAGATTTCGGAGATCAAAATATCTATTTTACCAGGTATTTGGGCCAGTTTTCCAACTTATAGATAAGTGACGGATAAAATCAATTTATTCATTTAGGTCAAATGCAGACACTTATGATAGTCAATGATACAGAGAGTGAATTTACCGCCAGTTCGGAAGATAATCTATCAGACTTAAAAATAAGAAGCACGATTTGTGTTATAAAGTGCAATAATGTACATGCTACAGTGGGTTCGATTTCTACTAGAAACAAAATATTGCTTACTCGTAGTACCTACTAGTTGAATAGCGTAAGTAATATACTGATGACACGCAAGGCGTTGAAAAACTATGTCATTAAAAACACTATAATTTCCAAGAAATAACACATGACTCCTTGTAGTTATTTAGGTACATTCCATATTTTAAATAGTTTCTTTACATAGCCTATAATTTTATTCCACCTTGTTTATTCCAAACACTTTTCCAATTATTCCCAAATAATTGAATTCTATGAGATTAGAATCTTTAACATAAAGCATTTCGTATAAAAGACGTTTTCTAATGAATCCTCTTATTTTTCATATTGTTTGTATAAAGAGAATTTTCTTTTAAATTAAACCAATGTGAAATCTTGTTAGCATTTAAATTATACTTTGATCAAAACAACTGAGCAACAAACGTATTAGTTTTAATAAAAGAAGATTAAAACTCCTGAGTAATTATTTATTTTATTATTTGTTTTTGATAAATAGCTTTAGTTCTCCAAATGAATACATTTATAGAAATCGATTGCTATGACTACTGAGAGTTATTCATATACGTAATAATTAATAATTTCGTCCCATATTCAAACAGAAAAAAAATATTTTTTTACGTAAACGCACGAAGAATATTAATAGCAAACAACTGAGATGCCAAAACAAAAAAACGGCGCTAACTTGCTTATGTTCGTAGGTATAATAAATATAAACAGACTACAAATAGGAGAAGATTGTCAAATCGAGTACAAATGTTATTTTACGCAAACCATTACAGTAAAAATCTTGAAAAGCTCTATCGTTTTTTCTGCCACAACAGCCAGATAATAAAATAAAAATTACACCAGCTAAAAGACAATCTCAAACAAATTACTCATTTGTGGGTTAAGTTCTAAATTGTAACATCATTAATCAATCGTCAAATTAAATCAAACTCTAATTAAAATTATACAATTTTCTCTCTATAGACATGTCTATACTAAATGCCTCACACATGTGAGCCCTCAAGGTGGCTATTACGGCATACAACGCACTACAGTCGCTATAGTTCCCCTAACGTGCACGAAACTTCTTCATATTATTGTGCATCTAAATTACCTCAGGGAACAACACGGACGGCGGAAGAATGGAAATGTTATCGCTAGTTTTGGGGACGTGGTTGGGCGTGTTAATTTTTGGTTATAAGGTTATGTTTTTGGTTGGAATGCACCTGAAATTTAACAGAAATATGTATAACAATGCAAATATAAATATATGCAATTTTAAGTATAAAAAATTAAAGCGAAGTATCTAGTCTCCATCACATTGACGAATTTTGATTTAACAGATAAACAAATAATAGGAATGAATTAATAGCTGGATCTACATTTTTAATTGCTCGTAAAATAACTAATGATTTTTTTATTGATATCTGATATATTTGGCCAAATTAGTTTTCCAATCACGTCGTAAAAGCTGACCTAATTTAAGTTTTAACCGAGCAGCTTTCCGATTCGTTTTTGCATTAAGAACAATTTTTTATTACTTTTAATCATTTAATTAAGCTCGAAATTTATGATAATACACTTTGACATAGCTGTTTACGCACAACCATGCCATTAAAAACAAATACAATCAAATTTTTAATCCAAGCACATCCAGCGTCTTATATCCTCGCAGCCATAATTCCTAAAAGGAGTACAAAAGCCCACATACTCCCCGCATTATCTAATTTACCATTGTTTCAAACGAAACAAATTTTCTTTGATCTCTAGTTAGATCCCTCTACGTCTAGTAAAAGTTAAAACTTAAAAGAAAGGGTACGGTAGTTACCTAAAATTTGAGCAATGTGTACGCTTGTGAGTTGCTATCGTAATAACAGTAGGCGTTTCTGTGTATTGAAACTTTATGGTAATAATAGGCTAGTAGGCAGATACTTTTGGAGTCAACCTTTATGCATGTATTTTAGCATAATACTAGAAGTTTATTATAGTACATTTTAAAAAGTATCAACCGTGCAAAGGAATTTCGTCAAAAAAAATTAGGAGAGGACTGATTTTTGTTAAAATAGGTAAAGCTTTCATTTTAAAATCCTTTAAAAGCTTACGCTCAATATTAATTGCACTCATACAACTTGAAAAATTTCGCTAGATACATCATAATTAAACATTTTTAAGAAATAATTGCAGGGCGCGAAGCGACGCGACTGCGAGAACTTTTGGGTCCTATGTAACTTTCTTATTTAAAACCTACATATTATGTCAAGTTGTTTTCCGACACCAATACCTATCTACTTATTATTAAGTATGATAACACTAAATAATTTTACCCGGCTTTAGCAACATTTTACTCTACTAAAAAACTAGCTCAAAAGCTCAAAAGAATTTTACAACAACTAAAACTACAGCATTAGCGGTATAACAATATTTTCCACTAGTTTTCTTCACAAAATATTAAAGCGTTGTGTTATTTGCTAGGCACTATGCCACCTGGGGTCACGCTCAACGTTTTTGAACTGAGCATAAATTACACCCATCTATTTAAAATTTAAACTTTTAGAGCACTTAAGAATATACAGAAAAGTAGAAAATATGTCCACAATAACAGTTGCTTTAGAATATTATATTAAGTCGTAAAGCAAGGAAAATAAAGATTAGTGTACCTACACTAGCTTCTGCTCGTGACTTCGTCTACGTGATGTATAGTTTTACCAAAATAAAAAGTGTCGTGTGTGTTATAAACTGTCTGTCAGTGTCAACCAAAGATCATCACTATTCGTGCAGTAGTTTTTATGTGTCAGACTAACAAACCTACATACATCCATTCTCACTAATCAGTGGGATAATAGCTTTTTTACAAATTGCGCTGGCCATGGTCGCAAATGACTGGCTAGTGAATCCTGTGCCGAAATTTCTATCAAACGAAATTAAATTGCATTGAAAACACACTAATTTCCGTATATTACGAGATAATACATTGCCTGGGTACTTATTTTCCACCATCCACATACACACACCTAATGAAATATGCCCTCCGATAGTTTTACAAACCGCTGTATACTAAGGCAAGATAAAACTTCGAAAATTCAATCAATCGATCTATTTCCACGAAAGCCGCTTAATCCAGTGCCTAAAATAATCCAGACCCTAAATAAACTACACACTTAATTACTTGAAAGGATTTCCTTCAAATTGGTACAGGCATTATAGACCTCCCGGGGACCTTTTTAACGATTTCTGGGGTCATTAAACTAAACGCATTAGGCGAAAGGGCGCAACTGATCAAGTGTAAATATCTAATGTTTTTATTTGCCATCGGAAGGGTCACATACTTAGAGTAATGGAGACTGGAATGGAAACATTGTATTTGTCTTGCTGAATATCAAATGTTCTGTACCTCAACATGTCTTGAATGTCCTGCAGCAACAGGGGATAAGAATAGAAAATAAATTTGATAGATTGGAACATTGTGTATGGTGAAATAAATACATATATAGCTATGTTCATTTAACTTAATTGACGTTTAGTCTATATCGCTGATTGTTGGCAGCTCCTCGCATGATCAATTATTGTATCAACCACATTGTAAAACTTTTTGGCGATTGAAAAGAGTGGCCGTGAGTTTCTCGCTAGCTCTTCTCATAAGGCTCTACCCCCTTTCCGAGCTAGTGGTAGATTCAGTAATTGTAACGACTATCATAAGTGTCAATATTTGACCTAAATGAATAAATGATTTGATTTTGATTTTGATTTTGATAAATAGGTTTTGTTTCTTGAGTTAAAAAAATTGTATTGAAACAAAATTGAAAGACAATTATAATTTCATTTTTTTTACCCTTATAGTAGGTCTAAAACGCCAATAAATTTTAAATAGATTTCTGCAATTTAGGTAAATTATGCTGTACTATATTGCAACCTAGAAAATCCACAAATTATTTAGTACTTAACACTTAATCTTATTTTTTTCTGTAAGAGTTATTACCAACTTCGTTTTCCATCTTTCTGATCCAGTGATTAACAATCCAATACCACAGCAGGGGTCATAGTGTGAAATACCATTAATTTGGCAAAATCAAGCGGCATTTTGCTACTTTTTTGGCAGATGTTGGTTTAAATCGTTATCACAATAGATTGGGGTACGAGCCGCTTTTTTCTTCTGTCT
Organism: Anticarsia gemmatalis; assembly: GCF_050436995.1. Taxonomy (NCBI): domain Eukaryota; kingdom Metazoa; phylum Arthropoda; class Insecta; order Lepidoptera; family Erebidae; genus Anticarsia; species Anticarsia gemmatalis. The sequence goes on from NC_134747.1 coordinate 12,894,221, forward strand.
AATGGCATGGGCAGGACTCCAAGTGATGTCCACAGTAAATTACTTAGATTTAGAGCCGTGTATCAATTTAAATTCGAGTAAATAATTCACGATTTGGAGTTTAAAGACTGTTGTTAAGATTTATAGTTCAAGTTTATAGAGAAGCAAAATGTATTCATATTATGCGGTATCAATTAGTTATACAGCAAATCTTAAATATCATGCCTTCTTATCTTTGGCGTATATTTTTTGTTAGTCTTCTAGGTTTATAGTGTTCAAACGAGACATCGATAAAAAAAATAACAATACGAATATTTGCCTCGTCTAGGAATCCACTACACGTACGTTTTGCTTACGACAAATTTACGAGCTGCACCTCTTATAAAATGTTTATATTAAACTTTATTAATATATTTTAATAAACATAACATTTTCTTTTAAACATTTCTAAACAAAGTCATAATATTAATGCAAATATACATTAGATAATTCAAGCTCACCAGCGAACGTATTCAAGTGCATTTATAACAAAATAAAACGGTTGCAATTACTTTAAAACGCAACCCGGAGCGTTCGAGTTGAATGCAAATATAAAAGGAGAGACCAACCCCTCTCCCAGGGGAGGGGGTGAATTAAAATTATAACCTGCAGCTTATTTATGTATGGAAATAAGTTTGGGTATAGTCTTATGCTGTCATAATTTATGAGATGAATAGTGGGTTGAAGGCATAATATGAAGTATCGCCTGCGGGACTGCTGTTGTCTTATAAACTAACAGTAAGTAAAATTTAACGTATATCAGTTCAGTATAATGACCATTATAGCAAACGAGCCAAACAGACAGAAAGGCAGATAGATTAATTTAACTTGTAATAAAAATAAGTATTGTTAGGTGCTGCCCGTATTTTCAGCACCTTCAAACGCTTTCATTCAATTTTTGCATCTGTAACCCGACCGAACTCAAGGTTGGCTTACTGATAGTTTTTCGTTAACTATGATCCTTAAATGTAGGCATTAATACGTGGAAAGTATTTGAAATTCAATTCCTCAACTGTGACGTAATTTTATCTTTTCAAATTGAACGATACGAAATCGATAAAACTGTCTGTTATCAAAGAAGCAATTAACTACGACGTATGCATTCCTAGTAATTCGTAATCTAGAACACGATTAACGAATTTCTGAGTAACGATTTAAATTGGCACACTAGTTTCAAATAACGTTCAATGATTTCTTCGAAGAGGGAATGCAGAGATCGTTCTACTAAGTATATAAAAGACAGAGTACTGAATTTAAGAGTTACTAAGAATTTCGATAATGCAAAGCTCTGTAATAATTGTCTGCTTATCCTGTAAGTAGCACATCGTTAGCAATAGCGAATTGCTACACGGAAATATATTATGAACTTTTTAATTATATCTTCTTGTACTTATTTCATTAATACTTAAAATAATAATGAGTTTAATCTTTGAAAATAACTTCAAAAATGTCATTAAGCGCCTGTTGCTGTAGTTTAAATACTAAATGGAGGTGAATAGTCCAACAAATTAGTAAAGGGCCTTGTATGTAAGATTCGCAGCGCACGGAAATAATCAAACTTTAGAATTAAAAACATCAATGACTCGCTGGCGAATTTTGGAGATGCCCAAAATTATTACTTATACTCTGAAATGGTGCATGCTAAGGTTCTCTGCCAATTTGTCTTACTAAAGATAGTACAACGCTTGACGGAAGTAAAGCTAAAGCTTTAGGAACATAACTATTAAAAAAATACATACTTATGCGCACTATTTACCATCACTAATAGTTAAATTTAATAAACAGTGGTTAGATGTGACACGTCAATTTATAAAAAAAACAATAAGGAACATAGAAAACTGACTCATCAAACAAACTAATCGATCCGTCAGTATATTTTCTCCACCTTTTAACAAACCAAACCCCTGCTAATAAAAAAATAATTGTTTCCGTTTTATTCCGCCCCTTCCTGTTTCGTTCCCCGTTAACTTGCAGTAATCTAACACGCAATCTTTTATTTCTTTTTCAAAATGTTTACTAAGGGTTATCCCCGTATTTATGATATTTTGGACAGTAATTAAAGCCTTTTATGAATGGTTACGACTCCATTTTTCCTTTTTAATTGGTAGAAATGTGTTGAAATGGATATTAGTGAGTCATTTTTGGGTTGTGGGGCAAGGAATGTCGTGATTACGTTTGGATTTTACGAGAATGACTTTTGGACAATTACTAAATGTAACTGATGTTATTGCTTCTGTGACGGCTTCTTATTTTAAAATATGATTTACTTGATATTATGCCGATGAAAGTTAGTTTCTAAGCCCCCTAACATTAGCCAGATTCAATTTAAGGTGATGTTTAAAGTTGATGATTTGCTTTTGATAAAGTTTTTTCGCAGTACAAATCATCACTTGTCACGGTATTGAGAGCAATGATAACCTCTAAATATCTCTACAAAATAAAGTAATTTAAAGATGAAATCACAGAATTTTCATTTATCTAATGCCTTACCTAATAAATAATCCGCAGTAACGACTAGAATATAATTAAGAAACCCCATCGCACTGGTTCTATTTCAAATAATGGGTATATTCAAATCCAATGAAAATTAAACCCCCCTCCAGAAACCACTATTATAAACGGAGCTTATGAAACAGGGTCTATCAGACGTTAAGAAAAAAACATTATTAGAAGCACAAGGGGTCATAAATTGCGGCATAATCCAAGCGGATACAACAGGGAACTAATGGTTTGTCTCAAACACAGAGAAAGTTTTAAATTAGAACCGAATCGTGAGGATATCGCGCGGAAAATTGACGTGCAGTGGAAAAAAACGGACTGGCGATGGTGAATTAGGGGGTTTTAGAAGTATTTATTATGGGGGTAAGTGGGGCTGGTGGATGGTTTTTTGATTTTGTTTTAGGGGAAAAGTAGGAATAAAGGTCATTTACTTTACTCAAAGTTGATGCTGAAGATCAGCATATTTTTTTTTTCTTGGTCAAAATGCATTTTTTGGTAATATTGGGTGCCTCATCTTTAAAAACTAATTTAAAGAATGTAATTAGAATTTAAGTAGCTTTAACATCCTTTAACCCACACCATAAAGTTAAGGACTTATATTTCGAAGATCACACAACAAGTAAATATGTCACAATACAATAAAGTTTTAAAGTAACCGGAAAACAGGATTTTACATTGTAAATTTAGGAATCGAGAAATCTAGGATTTACTCAATAAAACAACAGAAAGTAGACCAAAAACCTAGGTATATTTTATGTAGACAAACACTAAAAACAAATACTAAACACACTCAGACTGCCTGCAGAAAGCCTAGCTTCTTATAAAATATCAGCTCCCATCGTTTGAGCTTCGCGATGGGCGCGTCGTGGTCTATCTTCTTACTCCTTTTGTATTTTCTGAAGAACTCACCATCCACCTGTGGAAACACAGATAATATAATAATAATCAATTTCTTTGGGTACTAAATGTTCTAAAAGATTAAACATCAACAACAAATCAAATTTCAATTTTCGACCCACGACATCTTTAAAACGCTGAATGTAAGTTTGTTACATTTCAGTGATATGCTTGTACCGATTCTCAGCGGGAACAGACTACATTAAACTAGACTTAAATTAGTTATACGAAACCTGAATATTTTGAAAAGCAGATCGTAGAAACATAAAACATTTCTTTTACAAATATTTTGTAGAGCTAAGCAAGAAAGCGCTACAAGATTAATCCCAATAGAAAACGTCATCAGTGGTCTCTAATTCACTCGAAAATCTAACCTTAACTCTCTGATCACAGTTGTCCCGTGCTCCAGCAACATCACCAGCAGACTGATCAGGATTGTTCCTCTGCCGAGGGTAGAAGAACCAGCGCTTGGAGCCGAAGCCATCGCTCTTCAGGATCTCGTGGATGCGGTCCTGGCGTTTCTTAGTCGCTAAGTATTTTGATGGATTCCTTCGACTTTTGCTAGCTGAGAAGACGTAGTAATTTTTACTTTGTTTTGTTTACAGGTCAATCTTGTACGGGACGTTTCCTAAGCAGTAAATTAATTTCCATTATAGTTTTCACAAACTTTTCCTGTACTTTGTTGTTTATATCCGAAATGGGTCCTAAATACTAAAAGTTATTAAAAACATAATTTCTTTAATTGTTTGATTTTTCTTTGTTTTACCCGACATTATTTTCCAAATAAGCCACGAAAAAATGATTTCCTACCGAAACAAATTATCTTAAAGAAAACCACTATAATTGCTTTAAATGAAAAAAAAAATTAGTATTATTGCTGTACTTACGAATAAGATATAAAACTCTGAAGGCATCCAGGAACCCGGGCTCCTTATAATTAAGCTCTCTTGGACGAGTCCCCGAGCGACTGCGACTGCGTGTTCGGGTGCGACTTACACGGGATTGCGACCGCGAACGCGAGTGCGAACGCGACTTCGATCGCGACCGCGAACGCGACCGCGAGCGCGATTGGGAGCGCGATTTTGTTAAACTATCGCTCCTTGAGATAGATCTCTTTACTTGTCTGCTTCTGCGTAGGCGCGGCTTTGATCGACTTCTTCTGGAAGAACTATAAACACAAACAATAGCAGATGTATGGATGGGAATGAACACAGATAAATTTGTTATCGAAGTCAGTGGCGTTCTTTGCTCTGTATACTCTTATAAGCTCTGCGATTAAAACAAACGGTCTACGTGCTACTTGCGTCCAACGTAGCTATCAGCAATGAGATGCGTCGGTACTTTGACATATCGCGTCACATAGCGTCGCATCGTGTTTATTATTTCCTTATGACAAAGGGTAATTAGTTTGACATATTGACCGACAATAATCAAAAGTTTCAGCCAAACTTTATAGTCAAACAGTTTGTTTCGTTCCCTAGAAGTAATCGTGCCTGCCTGTGGACATCATAATGTTTATCCAGATGTGTTTGAATTGGATATAAGACGTATATTTATTAGGAAAAGTATATGAGTCAGTTCACACTTCTGTCGAATACGAATGACAAGGAATTTTTTTAACTTGGGTCCCGACAATATGGAGAATCATTGTAAGTTGGGGTTTCGTGTTCTATCTCACTAGAAAGATACTAATTAACACTTAAACTGTTCACCTTCCTCTATCCTCGTTCAAAGGTCCAAGTCCATAGTACTCGCCAAAACCATCTCCATGGTCAGGGTATTCTGCTTCAGGTGGTCGCATCGGCGGGTACGCAGCAGGGTACGGGTAACCATAGCCTTCCATCCACTAACATACAAAATATGTTCTTCTATACAAAAATTACCAATAATTTTAGAAAATTTTCGCCTGGCCGCTGTCACTGTCAAATTTTGTCTTTTTTGTTGGGTTTATTGCATGGAGGCTGGTGAGAATTGAACAAGAAGAATCAATGACGCGAATGGATTTTAGTAAATTAAAAGATACCTAAGTTAGTGATATAAAAACACACTTTTTAGTAAGAACATATTGTGCGTACCAGATTTTCCATCCTTGCCTATATTCTATTAAATTATTTGACTCGCAATTTCGTTGAAAAAATATTGGAAAAAGTTTCCCCTCCATTTCAAAACCCTTTTGACTAAAAAAAACACTCCAAAAAGTCATTAAGCCCATGAATGCGATATCGAACTTGAAAAATTTCTAAAGCATTATTATCGCGACGACTTACGACATTTACAGAGTTTCAAATCGATTGTAATCGAATAAAAAAGTTCTCGAGTAACTTATCGATTTGGAAAGAAAGAACAATTAAAGAAGTAAGATAAATTAGGAATCGATGAATGCTTAATGGTTCCGTCCATTAGAGGGTTTTGAGTTGGTGGAACAGTTTTTTAAAAAGAAAAAATTTAACTACTCTCCTTTAAAGTTTGAGGAAAGGCACGGATGTAGAGAGAAGTGTGATGGTACTGGGTAATGACCTAGAATTCCTTACGATGCTCCAGAATGATTTATGTGTCTGGAAGACGGGAGAGGCTCGTAGCTTAATGGCTCCAAAGCCGTTCTAACTAATGAAATAGCTCCGTGCGGTCAGTCTAACCATATTTTGGCTTTAAGGCTTTAGCAGATAGGTGCGAGATATTGTGAGGAATTTACTCAATCGATATTGCGATAGTCTAGGCCTGAGGATTTCTTGATTGGAAACTATGCGGGAACGTACTTTAGGTAACTGTTGTTCAAGTGGAAATCATTTGGATTGTGTTACGTTACGAAATTGAAGATGTGCACAAACTCAACAAATAGCCAACATTTATCATAAGTCTAATTATCATAAGCCTTAAATGGTTCGTAGTTTCATTTAGTTGAACTTATAATTATAATAATTTTGCACATCACCAAACACCATATTTTTCCTATGATTATTTTCTCTTATGAAGCTAGACATTTTTATATTCTTTATTAAAACGCTTTCAATTTTTAATTCTATGTGTCCAAAAAATTATTCATTGCTTATCGACTGTTATCATAATTCACAACTACTGGGACCGACTTATTACGTTTCCTTCAAAGCACAACCGTCTATGGAATGTGCGCACCAAGGCTGCTTAAAAAAGGATAGCTCTTTTTCGTCATCAGACTAAAATTTTTAGCCCATGTTGGTTCAGGTTCAATGACCTGTGTCCAGTCTCTTCTAGACTCCCAACTTCTCTGCTCCACTGAAGGCAGTACAGTGTTCTTTAACTTTGCTGTGAGCAGCGGTCTATTCTTCACTTACTTTTTAATATTCCGCAAGTTTTCAGCTCATTTAGATTTTATACTAAGTGTAGTTTGTTATAACCGTTCGACTTTGGCTAGTGGTTTGAAAGCAGCGAAGGATTTTGTTGGCAGAATTGGTAATTGGGGTTCGAATGATGAGGGAGTTAAAGTGTTAGTTGTGAAATGTAGAAGTTGATATTTTGATTTCTAAATTCAGATTAGTTATGCGATGCGATTTGAATAGCGCGGTTGTTGAACGAAGTGTAGTTGTGAAGTTGTTCTTTTGTAAACAAAAATGAAATTAGTCGAAGTTATTGATAAAGTTATATCAGATAATATTTTACCAAATATATGCTGTCACTTTATCTAACAGATAGGGTTTCTGAGACTTCTTCCCAAACTGTGTAACTGGGCCCTTAGTAATGTGCATGATCTGCGTATCCGTGATCAAAATATTATTTATTTTCTTAATAAATTAGTATGCGACTGTAGAAAAATGTAGTACGCATTTTTAAAGTAATGCAATGAGCAATCGGCAACAACATACTATTCTTACGTAATAACTTTTATTAGCTACAGTAAAATTATTATTTTTATTTGTAAACTCAACTGAAACTACAACTCATTCGATACAAATTAAACTTATAACGCTCTAAATACACTAACGGTATGAAATCAAATGGGAATGTAAGAGAAATTGTATAAAGCACAAGCTTTAGATTCACATCAATCAAGAAACTTAAACCAGTGTTTCAAAAAACATAATTTACTTCAACACTGGTACAAATAAATAACTATCTTTTTATATCTTCGAAATGTAAGCAGGTTTTTAAATCATCATACTTGATTTTTTCACTGAGTTTCTCTTACACTGATCTTTTTTAACCTGAATGGAAGCCCAAAAATGTGTTACTACTCGATCGAAAGCGGTCAATACAGACAAATTAAATAAAGACTTTCAAGCTTGCTCTCCATTTAATTTTGAACCGACCTGCGGAAAAGCATAAAAATTACAAACATACAAAATTTTTAAAGTAAATAAGCCGCGAAATTTCCAACGTCGCTCACTTTCAGTCAAAGCTTCGTAGTTTTTTTTTAAGTACAGTAAAAAACTCAAATCGTACTAATTAACTGAAAATACTACCTGTCAGCGGTAACCTAGTTCTGGTTCCTTTAGGGCTACCTTCTGTTTTGTTGTATCTTATTAACTTTTGTATTTATTTACTAGCTTACTTATAAGCGTCGTGTAAGTTCTGTTTATTCGTACCTACAGTATTTTGTCTTACTCACTCATTTACAGTTACGAAATTGATTGAAAGTGACATAATACTATATAACTGATAATAGTGTTGCGACGTTTATTACAAGTAGATAGGAATTAGGTACTGTTTGTCCGCGTTAAAATGAATTCTTTGGGTAAAAAGTGTCTGTGATTCCTGATTTTCAACATCTGAGAGTTCAATTCCTGAGTCAGTCTTAGTTGCGTGCCCCTCATTTGGCGGCAGGTTCCATCAAATTGTACGAAAAAAAAATATATTTACGAAAAGTAACTTTACCTCAAGTCCCTTTCTTATTCTTTTGAGAAATACAGTCAAAAACATATTCTTCTATTTCATTTTTGATTAAATATTCCACTCGAATCGTAAAAATAAATGTATACATGCAAACTGTTAAACACATAACATTTTGACGTATAATCAACTGCAAACATTCCTCACGAAAATACCTCGTCACTGCACAAAAACGTCCAATTTTAAATTAACATATTAGAGCTTCAGAACTCATATCCCAGTAATTTTGCAGATGGTAACCCTAGATTTTTCCTATTTGAATATAATTTGTGCTGCACCTTTGCATCATTCGAATTTCAACCTTAAAACATTACCTTAAGGTTGATTTTTCTACTGCGGGTATTGCTTTACAGTTCTTTATAAGTATTTGGTTGAAAACCCGCGTCATAATATTGCCGGCGGGTTCGTGACGTCACTGACAGCAATGACGTCAATTTCAGAGTTTTATGCTGTTAGATATTTTGCTAGTGTTTTCACTTTGATGCTTTGCTTGCACACTTCTGCAGAATCTGCTAACGTTTTGATTGACAGTCGTTAGTGAGTACCATTTGTCGCTATTTTAACTTTAGTACAATCGAATAAACATGCAAGCGATTTGTGATGACTTGTTTTATGTGTGCTATTTGTTAAATTTGTCTTACTAACAAACGTGTAAGGTGATCAAGTGTTTTGCCACTTTCAATCAATAAAAACTGTATTTGTTTCAAAATCAAAAATTTCACAGCGTTTATTAATAAGATAGTGCTTATATGACTGTATTATAATATGTTAGATGGTCTACATATCGTAATAAAAATCTAATAGACAAGTTCACAGTTTGTGAATAAGTCTGAGATAAACTATTTATAGTGACAGTAAATGTATCAGAACAACTGTCAAAATTCCATCTGATAAATTATCTGAGACATAATATATGCAAAAGTTTCCAAAATAGGTATAAAGGTCTCAATTACAACAGGTTCTCTACCAACAAGAATGTTTCCAATAATTTTACGACTGTGTTTACAACAAAAAATAAAATAACAAAAAAAATCTTAACAGATTTCCCGTTTGATTCGATCATACTTCAACCAATTTCTCCTTCATATTTTATGTGGTTTGATACATTTTATTGATGACAGTCAAATCAGAATCGATTCCGCACATCAAACGAACTCCGGCGAAGGTGTTCTTTGAGTTAAAGTATAAATAGTGATGTACTTTGAAGACGTTACGTATACGGATATTTTAGATGTATTTTAAAATCTTTGAAATTGATATAGACAATACCCATTTATTGATAGGATACTTTATTACACACTTATCTTGCGACTATGCGTGGTTTTCTTATCATGAAGTGGGCTTATGTTTTATCCCAAACCTTCATCTATCTTCATGCTGGGAGTAAAATTTGTTCAGCGATTTAGCCGTAAAAGTATAACTGATGGATGGATTACCGTATTTATCATATTAGTGTAAATGCATTTTTGAGAGTAAATGTTGCATCAAAATATCGCAACACCATTTTCATAGATTGCACCAAAGATATTAATTTTAAGTATATTTTTAAATAAAATAATTTATAAATACATCGAACGAGCTCTTAAATCTCATTTATAAAACAATAAATTAATATCGTACCGCTGAGATAACGTGTATTTATGTAAAATTAATACTTTAATATTATTAAGAGAATTCAATTACAACTGTCTGAATGGAAAATGCAGTAAATCAAGTACAGCCTCATAAATAACCGCACATGAAGAGACGTTTATATTCGTGAGTGTCATGGCCGATATATCGTTTAATTTTTTCTGAAATATCGTTCAGGGCAGTTTTAATTTAACCCTTTATTGAATATAGTCCAATACTTAAATGAAAGCACATAATAGAGCTGTAATATTTTTATACTGCATGGCCTGTTCGTTATATTATTTAATTAAATACAAATAGTTTTAAACTGACAAGCATAATATTTATTAGACCTGATTGGGTGTTAATTATGATGTTTATAAGAAGTATTTAAACCGAAAAATAATAATTTGGCTTTGGCCTCAATTCGTCACTTTAATAATCACAACTATTTAAAATCATATATCCGCAAAAATCGCACAGTAAATTACAATATCCGAATACCATATTCCACCACTAACCCGAAATCGTTTGAATCGAGTGCGCGGCGAAACGAAACAGCCAAGATCGACGCACTTGGCGTGTTCGAGAGCTTTTTTAAAACGAGACGAAGCGTCAATGGTACTTAGTGCCCTGTTAGATTGGGTGTCGGGGAACGTACTTTGAGATATTCGCGAAATAATATCGCTAAGACATGTTTTTTATCGATAGAGAAAAGAAGAAGAATAATAGATGTTGATATATTTTTGTTGCTTTTATGTTACTGGTTAATCTAATTTGTTAAAATAGTTGTTACATCTAGGTTTTGTTAGATTAGTAGGCAAAAGGTTAACAGGCAATTTTGAAATAATAAAATGATTTTTATTCACTATAATAATATGAACCAATCGAACAATAATATTATTAATGAAAGATAAGATTACAATAAGAAGGGAAGACAAATCACCTGATTTTGTAGAGTTTGAGAAACATTGCTACAATCTCGATTTTACAAAATTATTCTATACTTTGACTCCTTTATTTATTACTTCATTTCTTACAGAACAAAAATATCTCTTGTAGAACATTCATTTTACAGTTAAAACTAAATATTCGTCACTCAAATTATGAAACAAAACCGTTCCTTGCGAACAAAATTCGTTGTCGAAACTCGAACGGCTCTTCGGGTTGTTCCCTGCAAGCGCACAAACTTGCCACTTAGCCACACTCAACCGAGCACTCCCTAATGACGCGACTCGTATTGTACCAACTTTTTCATCCGGACTTGCATGAATATGGGCCTGGACGCCTTTGTACCACTCCCTCCTTCCTCACAAATTTACCAAATAACACCTACACACGAGTGAGACAACCCTACACGAATTTCAACCTTACAGTGACGTCACAAGAGCGATGTTTGTATCGTTAGTCTCCAAAACCTAGGGTTGTCAAAAGGTTTTTTTATTTATGTTTTACGTTATTTTTACACGAGCCTCGTCCTTTCAGCATCGTCCATTCACGCTTCGGAGTATATAAAGAATCTCGGTCTAATTGAATGTTCATTACAACTCGAAAAGACTTTTTTCTATTCCGTCTCTTTCAGATTAGAATTTGGGTTAGTGAATTTGCATTTATTTTAATTTGGACGAATGTGTTTTATTTGGAATGGCTTTAGGTGATTATTTAATTAGCATCTCGTTATTTTGAACAAACGTACGGTACGGTTTCATTCGTATATTTTTAAAGGAAACACGATTTCAGGAATTTACGAAGAAAGAGCTTTACTTTCCTGCTGTTTTACGCATCTGAATTTCATAAAATTAAATAATATTGTTAAAAATCTTATGACAATCTACATTACCTACTGCATCTCTTTTATACATTTAATATTTTTGGTCATAATAAAATGTTATAACTTGAAATAAGATTGGTGGTGTTATGGTTAAAAATCAAAAGTTTCGATAAATTTAATCAAAAAGCCAACGTCACGCGGTATTCCCAGGCGGTCACCCATCCAAGTACTAACCGCGCCCGATGTTGCTTAACTTCGGTGATCGGATGAGAACCGGTGTATTCAACATGGTATAGACGTTGGTGAGCATTGCGTCAGAATGAGCCAACATTTTAATTTCATTTCAAGTTAATGTGTAATATTATAAACAAATCTCTATTAGTTATAATATTAATCCTTTTATCACACAACCCTATTATGAACGCCATAATATAATATATCATTGGTCAAATTGTAACACAGCTTACGCTTAGCCTTATTATACAATCGTCATTTGCTACTGGTTGTTTAAAAATGTTCACAGTCTTTTACGTATTTTTCGTATCCAAAGTAAAAAATGTAAATATCGCTAACTTTACGCACAAATTATTACTTGCTGTGACAGTAAAGGTGCACTGTTTGGAAACCTGAACTAACTAGGAATCTTTAAAAAAGTCCTTGGCGGGAAATAAACTATTTTCCCACTTGTACAGGGCCACTGTTATACTAAATAAGTCTTATACTAATAAGTCTATTGTCAAAAGAAGTACTTCTAATTCCTATCGCATAGTGATAAATGTAGAGCTATAAAATAACAAGTAATGGAGCAGTTACGACTTCTCCAAACTTTTAGCGATTGCTTTGCAACTGTTGCAAAATTAACAATCATTTCTATAATAAGCTCAGTTTTGAATACCAACCGATATTTGTTGTTATAAACGATGATGCTGACTGTACCCGTGTCACTCCTAACAAGGCGTGCAACGACAAATTGTAAACGTCTTTTATCTAAACCACCACAAACTTTATACTATCTCCAAACATTTTGCCATTGAAATTTGAACTTTGTGCCCATAGTAATAAGGTATAAGGTAGTTAGTATAGTTGTATGTATAATTTGGTATATTTTGTTATTTGACATAGGATAGAGTCGCGATGTCGTGCAAATAGCAAGGGTTCATGGTGTTTGCTTAATGTTAGGATCGGGTGTTATGATGTTTTTGTATGATTTCAGCTATTTGCATGTGTGCGTGATCTGTCGGGAGCAATAGCAGCTGTTAAGTTAAGCCTTTATTTAGATGACTGGTCTAAATACGGTTTATTTAACTCTATGGTTAGAGTATTTGGGATAATAGTTGGTCTATAAAAAATCTGATGTTATATCAAAGCGACGTTCAGATAGTAGGATAAGAAAAAAATAATAAACAAAAAGCCAACGTCACGCGGTATTCCCAGGCGGTCACCCATCCAAGTACTAACCGCGCCCGATGTTGCTTAACTTCGGTGATCGGACGAGAACCGGTGTATTCAACATGGTATGGACGTTGGCGATAAACACTCGCAAACTATATGGCACAAGAAATAAACGCACCTACTGTTTAGACATTACGTATTACTGTAGTTATTTTTGTAAATAAATAGCAATTTAATAATGTATTGTTGGTTCTACGCCAAAGATTCTAATAATACGAAACACATGCATTACAAACTTATCAAACTACCAATTTAAAATGTTGGCTCATTGTAGCATTATGCTTGCCAACGTCCATACCATGTTAACTGGACTGTATAAAAAGGTCGCACCGGACCGTCACTCCGGCTGTCTTATAAATCACTTTACATCTCCACTCGCAAACTTTTCAATTACAAGCTTTGAGTGGGAATCTGTTGTGGATGGCGGAAATATGGATGTGGCGGTTTTTGGGGGTTTTGACAGCCACAGAATTTAGTGCTAAATACTGACTTCAAGCGTATTTATTGCGTGAGTTCAGAGGCATAATGGAATAATTAAGTCTTTGATTCCGTTTTCTTTGTCATAAGTTTTAAACCTACACGTTGAAAGACAGTGGGACATATGGGATGCAGATACCTCAAGCGATGATATGATTAAAACTCCTTTTGAAGGCTATTGGACGGTATTAATATCCTGTTGTTTCGAATAATCATGTTTTTGGCATGCTACTTAATTACAATTAGAAAAAATTCGTACGGGTTAAATTTTTTTATAAAACATCATATTTTGCTAATTAACGAGCGAAATATGCTGCTATACTCAACCAAAAAACACATTAAGTATGCCAATAGGTAATTGCGCCACATCCTCCACTGTGCTACCACGTTTCCTAGCTCCCCAATAACAAGACTGGGCCCGTAGCAATCTCAAGAAACACAGAGAGCCGGTGCTTTAATAGAAATTTGAATAAAATCAATTTATTTTAACGCAGCCTCCGTTTATCGCACCCTTAATAGATTGCTGTTCGGAAAAATAAATGAATTGAACTCTGCCTTTTCTATATATTTCGAGTTTCGGGGTAAATTATTGAATGCCATGTGTCGGCGTTGTTTTAACGAGAAATAACGGTTATTTATTCTGTTATTTTTTTATTTGGATTTCGTGTGAGTGTACTTTTTGATTTTTTTATGAGTTGGAATGTTTAATGTTGCTATGGTACGTGTTTTTTTAAAGAAATTGGTTGTCCTTGTCAGCAATACTTTGGAAATATTATACCGTCTTTACAATTTTACATTGCTTTGAATTCAAGATATTTTGATAATGTTTGAGTGTATGTAATGTTTGAATGTAGAGTCTGCACGCCCCAGAACAATTAGACCACCTTGAATTCTAGTAGGATTGGTCTCAAAATATGTAAGCAGTAGTACGGCAAAAAGAGCTAAGGCAATTCAAATCTATTATAAGGATTTAAACTTAACAAGCTGTGAGATCACTAACGCTATCTCTTTCCCCCACCAGTACCGAGTCAGGAATTGCAACATAGTACTTCCCCTAAACTGCACTCCTACCACAAGGCACTAACAGAAACTAATCAACCCCCAGCTCGTTACTGTGCAAAACTAATGAACTTACTATGCATACTTAATCAGCAAGTAACGACTGACCTAATTCACGCAGAATAAATAGTGATCAATCAAGCTACTTGATTGTGATGACGTTTGTTGGTGACAACACAACGGTTCTGATTACCACTTACTAGGTAATGAAGTAATCAGTTTGTAAGAGACCATCAACAATCAGGAGCTTATTGAATGAGACGATTCTGTTAAGATTTCGACTAAGATTAGACTTATATATGATAAAGATTATCGCAAGACGAAACTAAACATACAAACAAACTAAAATATTGTCATTTTTAGCTATGGTTTTGATTTTTTATTATCACTATTCACTACTGTATAAGAAGTTGATAAATGAATATCGACCTTAACTAATTTTCATCGCCAAAACAATCTATGCTAAACAAATACATATTCATACTTACTATACTCCAATAACAAGTCTATGTACATAAAGCATCTAGGGACTTTCACTCTCACTATTACATTTCACAAGAGAAAACAATACAGACACGTAACTTAATAAACAATTTATCAAACAAACAACAAAGTGTAATAGTTTCGCAGTCGTATGGCAAATCTGTGTGTATTAAGTCTTTGGTCAAGGTCGAAACGATTCATAACAGTATATCAAACTCGCCAACTAATACTAAACATGTCCGAGTGTAGCATGTGAGGCATATTTCAATGTTATTTTGTGTTCATATGATGTGGGCGTTTGTCTGTCAATACATATGTTGTTATGAACTTAAATAGCCGAATAATTAACGATTTTCTCTAACTAGCTCTCTAACTCTCAATGTAACGGGTGCTAAATTCTATTATTTATTATTCTATATTTTTCAATAGCGTTGAAGACCCGTTACATTATAAAATTATACCTAAATAATACAGAAAAGCTAACCTATTCCTGACCAGGATGCAGTTTAAGACCTTGCTAAAATAGGTTTTAAAATTTTTGTACATGAAAGAGACTCTAATGATCAAAGAAACTCTTCGTAGTCATTTTAAGTATAGATTCAACCTATTGGTCCTCTACTGATGGGCATAAGCGTCTTTTCTTTGTGGGTGTGGATTAAGCTTCAGATCAGCAAATAAGCCTTATGTATTAAATACTCATTCTCCTAAAGTATCACTATTTTATCTTAATAACTCAAAGGGGACTGGCTGTCATAGTGATCAATCAACGCACAACCCAAACCACTGGACGGATCGGATTGAAATTTGGCATGCAAGTAGATGTTATGACGTAGACATCTATTAAGAAAGGATTTTGGTCAATTCTACGCCCAAGGGGATGAAATAGGAGACGAAAGTTTGTATGAAAATTCTGCCCTAAGTCACAAACCACGCGAACGAAGTCTCGGGCAAAAGCTAGTACGGTATAAATGCAAGATTACATTTTAGTAAGATTTCATACATTTTAACCAAACCATTAACGACATGAAAAACTGTGTAATTTTTATGCATCACCAACAGTAACTGTTGTGTGCTTAAAACTGTTTCAAGCAAAATAAAGGCGGTGGTAAATATTTAACGATATTGGGAAATTCTCGATGAAGAGTAAAATATTAAATGATGTGGGAAAACTATTTAAAATATTTGTTAAAATATGATGAGAGGTTTATTAAAAATACTTGCTCAATGCAAGCAATTTAATGACTAGATGGCTAGCAAGTCGCCTAGATACCTATTCAGCTCTTGAACACGCTTGACTGGAAGACAAACTGTATAGGTATCCTAAATTAGGTATATTAAAAGCTGTATTTGTACGTTACCGTACACAGTTAACGGCTCACGCTCATAAAGTTTTGTATTGTTTACGTGAAAATAATAAGCACTATTTTTCTTCCACTTTTTCGTAATTTGTATCAAAAACAAGTAAAACCGAGGAAAACAACAAGTCTTTTCAGATGTCAAACGTGAGTCAGTGATTTCAGTCATATTATGCTGAACTTGGGATTTGTGATATATCTCAATGTAAATCGTTGAACATTTGGCCTTGCGTAAAGAATATTGGAAAAAACTATCATGAACTTATTTTGGTTTGGTGAATTTTGATTTAGTGCGTAGAAACTTTTCAGTTAGTTTAGTTATTATTTGTGGCTAGACTGGCAAGATATTTTCTTAGTTTTGTCTATTGAAAAGTTTTTTAGAGAGAGCGTTCGTCAGATGTATTTAATGGGAAGTTTGTGCGCTATGTATGTTCAAATGAAATCAGATGCAACCAAAACTTTCCAAATATAACGTTTCTTGTAGACAATACCATCACGCCGTAAATAAACATTTAAAATTCAATTTTGTGAAAGTACTTACAATCTGTGTAGTTTTTTTTTTATAACATTTAACTTTATATAGATACTACTATCGCTATCTCTCTCTAGCAACTGCAGACTATAATGACGGACAAATCTTTCAAGGCGGGCAAAGTTGCGAGTAAAGGCTGGTAATAATACAAAGCTAAGCACTTTCCTAATGCACCACACGTGTCTTCATAAGCCTTAGCAAACAAACTTTAATTTTAATAACTCCAAGGACATTTATCACCGATATCTGTCAAACAAAGCCCCACCATATTAACCGTGTACTGTAAAATTACATATAAATTACGACAGATGCTGGACAAAGTTTCCTTCCCACACGACGAGAGGCCAACTACCCTAATTGTGTTTCGACAACTATTTATTTACGCAAACGATTATCTAAATTGCGTTAACAACATCTGCTACTTTTCGCACCCAGCTCTTGGACTATTTCAAGGTTAATTTACAGAGTAGTTTGACGTTTAGAGTAAGCTGAAGTTGGTTATGCCAAAATGCGTCACAAACAAACAGAAATGGTATATCACTGCAATTGATTGTAAGAGAGTTTTGATTATGTTGCAATGTACTCTTAAAGATTTTTTGCTGAAGTTTAAATTTTAAGTGATTTTTGTTGCACTTAATTATCAGTTATATTATTAAATCCAATACCTAAGATTATTTTAGGAAATCATACGTTATTTAAAATTAGTGATAGTTTAAGAAGACACTAAGTACCTTCCTGCATGATTCCTGTAGCTTTTTAAATACATGTATTTGAGATTGGACGTATTTTACACATTAGATTTCTAAAGCATTTAAATTAATTTATATATTTTATATCAACTTATTTTACAAGTTTTAAACGTATAAAAAAACATTAAATATTTGTCATTTTGCACAAATTAAATAACTGGCATTGCTTTATCTAAAACTCAACTAATCTATGCAACAAGACAAGGAGCTAGTAAATTGTAGTGCGAGTTAGAATTGCAATTTGTGTATTGTTCAAGTGGGGTGTTAGAGCACCCCACGTCTCAAAGGCACCCCACTGAACAAGTTATGGGTTTGAAGCGCGCTCCATTATGTGAGGTCAGTCGCGCCTGAGGTGCAATTTTATGGTTATTAATTATAAATTATGTACGGTGATTAAGGGTATATTGTATGGAAGTTATAAGTGTGTTTGATGTTTAGAAAATATTGTGTTTAAAAACATGTGCGTAGGTAGTGTTAGTAGTGTATTATGCATGAATGAAGTGAAATTAATAGCGTTCGTGTTTTAAGTCCAATAACTTAGTGGAGAGACTTGTATGCGTCGCGTCTGACAGAGGTATACAAAACTCAG
This sequence comes from Anticarsia gemmatalis, assembly GCF_050436995.1. NCBI lineage: Eukaryota > Metazoa > Arthropoda > Insecta > Lepidoptera > Erebidae > Anticarsia > Anticarsia gemmatalis. The sequence goes on from NC_134747.1 coordinate 12,912,576, forward strand.
GCAAATCAATGACCCACAGACTTATGCAACTGACAGCGGCCTGTTTGATACAGCCAAAAATTTAGATTTTTTAATTACAATCTCACTAAATCGTGCATGCCAAGGTTTTCTATTAAGTTGTAAGTTGTATCAAGGCTCAATGTTATATTTGGTTTATACTTAAGATTATTTTTTATTTCTTCTACATGCTACACATCGCAGGAGAGATATTATTATTAAATCCAATTATATTATTTTTCGGTCAACGTAAATTTCTAGAAAGTTTTAATAAATACCTATCAAGATTTGATGTATCGTATACGATTTTATTTGAGTAGACTTGTTATTAGGACCATAATATATTTATGTTGTTATTTGCGCATTATTCTTGTACTAGGGCTGACTATTGAAATAAATCTAAGGTGAAAGAACTGGTTTAACTCAATATTATGAGCAACAATTATTTGGAAATCTAAATAAATAGTATTCAAAATATTTAAATAACGCCAGCAATTTGCGTGACCACACTAAACCAAAGTAAATATGATTTTAATAATTATGATTAGGTACACAATAAAATTAATTATTCTAATTGATGATTAAACGGCTAATATTTGTAGAAATTACACAAAAAGAGTTAATCAACTAATAAAATTTTACCACCGAATTAAATCATCAGTAATTTCACACAAACCTAAAGCTAAACTAAATAAATTTAACCCCAAATTATGTACACAATTTACCATTCCCCATCCCTACAAATACACTGCCGACCAATATTACTAATACACACATAAGCGATATCCACTTATTTGTCTCGGTGCGATCACGTGCCAATTTTATAGCATTGCCTACTCGTAAATTGAAATTGCGGCCCCGTCGGCAATGTACGGACATTGTTGCTGATGTAGTGTCCGAAATTTTTCGGCCAGCAGTGTAATAGTATTGTGAATTGTGTCGTACGTTTCCTATTTGTTGTTTCTATTTTATTTATTTATTAGACATTTTTATGTAGGCTTTTGTGCCATAATTTATTTAATATTCGATCGATAGCGTTCATCCGTTGCGATAGCACTTATATTCTTATTCTGTCGTAACAGCGTTTGAGTTATAAGTGCGTATTTTCTTTGATAAAGCCGAATTTGGTTGTATTCAATTATATTTTACATAATAATGAAAACTTGTATTTTACTAAAAACACTAAGAATTAGATGTATTCATAGTTCTGTTGAAATACAAAATATCATGTATATTTTATAAAACTACAACTACTCACCGATAGGAAGTCCACGCAAGTAGATTTTTCTCACGTTATTATACCTGCAAAATAAAGTAAAATTCTTATTTAAGTTAGCAAACGTCGCAGGTGACGCCGCCACATTACATTACACTCGTCCAATTTTATTATGAACGCATGACTTTCTTCACATTTTCCTTTCACCTTACAAACTAATAAAAGGGTGACAAATTGTTCGGCCTTAAGTGTAATGCCTTACATTACAAGGTAAGTTAGTAAGTAAGTTTGGCTTTAAGACTTATTTAATTTAAATGAAGTCTCTAAAATATTAAACATTGTTTTTTTTACTTTGCCATCAAGTTGTTATACATTTCCGTACGAATCTCAGTATTTTAACTTTAAATATTCTTAAATTTCCAAATATTGCAACAAAATACCCAACCCACAATTGACAGGCGTGGTGGATTCAAGGAATTACCCCTTCCTCGTTTGGAAGGAGACCCATGCCCAGAAGTGGAACAATTACGGGCGTAAAAAAATCTTTAATTTTCTACGTATTTACAAGTAGGGTAATTCCTATCGCGTTTAAGACTCGTCTAGCATACAATACTATCGCACAAATTATTGTCAACATACAAATTGAAAAGTTATGACATAATAATAGTGTTAAATCTTTAAAATCGTTAAATAACTGAATAGGTTTTGATGTAGTTCAGTCATTAGCGTAGACTTTGACTGCGCGTGTAGAGGCCACGTAGCACGAAGCGAGCCTACGGCGTAGAGGTTACGCCGTAGGCACTCTACGCGCTATTACCATCATTATCAGTTACGACATACATTAACCAATATTACGTAGGTATAATTCTGTTTCATAGTGGTCAGCCTTAAAAACCTAGAATAACCTACGATGCCTTGTTCATACTATACTGCAAGTGAAAGTATAGGTAGTGAATGTGACTTTTCATACAGCATTGTTCTTTAAAAAACAAAAGTACTTCTATCTGCCTGTTGTGCTTGTACAATAAATCCGCATGAACCGATAAAATTAAATTTGTCATCAAGGAAATAAGTTTTTTTTTATTAATAAGGTACATATTATTATATCATTATTCACGGAAGCAAAAGTTTTTTGTTTCAATATTTTTGTCAAAATACTTAGTACTCTCTCTTGCCATATTTTGTTCAAGCTCTCTTTTAAACTCCCTTTTAAAAAAATCTCCAGTTTAAAAACTATTTAAAATATAATTTAAAACTAATTTCGGTAACATATTGAGGGGTAATACAGTAAAATATTCACCCTGCTAAATCGAGGTTTAATTTGGCGTTAAGTTTCTTCAGGGGTAAACTGTGGCTAGTGGCAACGCGACCAGCGTTTTAAGTTATGATATTTTGGTTAGTGACATTTATTGCCAGTCAGTTTGTCCAAGTAAAAAGACGTTATGTTATTAAATTTCACCTGTATTATATTAAATTTTAACTGTTTAATTATTTGTAAAAGTAACAAAAGATAAAACAGTTAACTAAATATAACACTTACCTAAAATTATGCCTTTTTCCTATAGGGGTAAGAACGTCAATTGGTACCATCCATCCTTACAAACTCCCTAAATAAAGGTCGGAAATAATAAAAGACAATGGTATGATAAGCTTAAACTCAGGGATTAAGTCTTCGTTTAAGCTGAAAACACTACGGTTGGTTGTAACGGTTTCAAACAAAAAAAAAGATAATTAAAAAAATATGTTAAACGAATGAATGGTTAAGATAGAATAATATTATTGCACAATAAGTTGGCCAAAAACCTATTTCAAATACAATAATGAGTACACAAATTAAAGTAAATAAACCGCTAACGAAATAAAACGATAATAAAGGAATATACAAATATTACCATTTCTGTAAAACAGTTTTTATATCAACAAAAAAACACGAGAATTACATCTTAAATCGATTTTCATATATAAAATGGTGAAGAAAATCACCTCGAACTGAAATTTATAGTCGACCGTCACCCCAAATTTTATCGTAGAAAAATACATCTTTTTCATCCCCGACTCTTTGTCAACGTCTCACAACGATTTCGTTGAAATGAGAACCGTTTTATATAAACTCAATGGCGGTTCTAAAAATTATTAAGGCTATAGTTTTGTAGACTAGTTAGATGTCGATGAAATGGGTTGTCTGGGTTTTAGCCGTCTTTATAAAGAAGGGCGTTGTCAATTAGACTGTTTTTAAGGGTATTGTTGTTATGTTTGTGCAACAATAGGTTTTCTTTTAGTTTCTATTTCTTTATAGCTAATTAATCAACTTATTTATTATGATTAGATGCTTTTTTTTCGATGTTTTCAGGCATCTCATGTCTTAAACTTTTATAATACTGTAGTTAGTAGTACATATTAATATACAGCTTTTTTGTAAAATAATTTACTATTTTATGTAATTATCACACGTGGACTAAGAGTTTTGGATACACATTTATTAACATACTTACATAGAGCTAGTTTCCATAAATAACAATCCACAGCTTCGAATATTACTTTATAATCACAAATCATTTATTTACAAATAATTATAGGTAAATCGTATATTTTCAACGATATTTCTGAAAAAAGCCCGTAAAAAATTAAATAAAATTAGCTAGAAAGCTAACATATCACTCGGCAAACAGCATTTGCGCATCCAGTCAATTTCCGTGAACGGCTTATAAATCTCACAGACGCGCGGTCCCATCTTCGCGCGGAAATGCAGACGGGACGTGCCAGAGTTATAGTGTATTTTAACAAGGGAAATGTTGTAGTTTTTCACTTGTCTAACGTAACCCCATTGCTTTATTTTCAATGTGGATACTGCGGTTCCAGTAATGGAGTAGTTTTGCATGATTGTATTGTTACTGTTGAATTATTGTGCGCTGTTTTGTTGGATAATAGCGTTTGGTGTAATTATTTTAAAACTAGGTTAGTAAGAGACAGAATTAAGAAAAGATAAGAATAAGATACGCAAAAGACTCGATTATGAATGACAAGTAATCAGACTCACTACTACTTTACTATTAAAGTGTATTTAATATTTGGAAGCGTGTCAAACCATTTCTGGACATAATTTTTATTACATGCATTAAGGCTTGAATAATTCTACCTTACCTTGATACCTTGGCCTTAATTAGGTAAGAGTAGTAGTTAGTGAGTAACACTATAACTTAAGTGCAGTTGAATATACAGCAAAAAAATACACAAGATTTCTAGTATTTAAAGTAATAAATAGCATCTCCATTGTAACTTCGTGCCCACAACACAACAGTAGACGTTACAAACCCGACAGCATCTAAACTTAAAAATTCAAAAACAATTTCACAAAAATAAAAGCAGAAGCCCTGTAAATATATATTATGCAAGTGACAGGCGGGCACGCGCGCTGAGTTTCTATTTCACGCGCAAATGGCCACGCGCACGGCCATCTGGATTTATGTACGTCACCGATGACGTCAGCGGCCGCCTCTAACTGATGCATAACTCTGTGGAAGTTTTATGGTGAAATATTTTTGATGTGTAGAATTTTAAGTTTTTATATTTTGATAATGGTGAAAGATAAAATCTGGACCAAATGTTTTGCCGGATAAATTTCAGATTGCTGTTTATGTCGGAAGGAAAATTTTTAACTTGTTTTACCCGAAGCTGAAGGCAGAGAGGTATGATATTATGCCCTCATAATAGGCGATCAATTAGTAAGTGGACCTTATAATTATTTTACTTTTTAAGCAAGCGGCAATAGTCATTTTTTCGAAGGTAAGTTTAAATGCACTATCATAAACTAACTCTATTAAATAACACAAGTATCAAACACTCAACACCAACAAGTCTGTTCAGCCGTCTCTATGGTGATTCCATACAAAAACAAACATACATACACACATAAACACATTACCATCCTTTACGCAGTCGGGTAATGACTATAGTATGTTTACAGTACCGAAACATCCACATAATATCTTTTACAAACTTCACAAAGAGCCCCAGGCCTCACGATACAAAACTCACTGACATATTGAGACTGACACTACCAAGGATTGTTCGTAAACTTTCGAGATACCGAAAATATGGCGTTGAAGACAATATTTTCGCTTATCTCATATAATTTATGCGGGAAGTTGTCGAAACTTGGTCACTTAGGGAGACGATTCGTCGATCGCGATAATAGGTATCTTACGCTATCGAGAAGCGCTTCTGCTTTTGTTGTGATTGTTCTATGCTGATGTTTGTTGTTTAATGATTCTAATATTTTATTTTAGTATTTTTTTAACTTATACCTAGCTTTTTACACCAGCTCAATCTTGGTGGTGATGATAAGCTACAGAGCGTAATTTTATTTCTATCTTTCAATCAAAACCCGAACTGCCTGTGGCCATAATCGAATACAAAATTTTAATAATTAAACCTATTATTCAAACCTAGACTATCACGATCAAATGTTTAGTCTAATTACTTGAAACACTGAAGGTAAGTGTATTTTATACTATTTGCAATCTCAAAACGACAATTGCGTAAAACATACAACGGACAAGCTTATAACATACCTTACGGTAACACAACAATACACCGTGTAACATTCGACACGCGATAACACGGTAATATCTGGTAATATCCGGTAATTCCGGGTAATATTTTAACCGGCCACTTGCGGTCGGATGAGTAATAAAGCGATACCTAACAGATGCTTGCTTGAGGGGTGATGTAGAGCAAGTAAGTGGAAGATGGTGTACATCTCTGCAGGTAAGACAATGAGAACTTAATAGTAGTTTTACAAATGAATTTTATTCATTGCTGGATTTTTTTACAAACATACAAACGAAAGACAAAAGCCAACTGTAAAAGATCGCAATCTTTTATTTGTGAATCTCTCAAATTTTAATTCCGTGTGAGAATTGGATCATTAACCTGTCCATTCGCGGTTACCCCTTGGGAAGTTTTAAAATAATGTTTCAAAGTAATTTCGCATTCGTATGTTTATCATTCGTAATTATTGTACGAATATATTATTAAAATGTAATATTATGTCCGAGATTTGAAGGCGCATTATTCAAAGTTTGTCAAAAATCAGTTGTCATAGCTTATCTGTAAAATCTTCATCTTTAAAAAAAATACAACAATCTTTTTTTCATTTAAGGCATAATCTGTTTCCACATCTGCAACCATTTTACTCTTTGCCATAACCGATGTACTCTTGAACGTATGACAGATGGCGGCGTGCGGTTGAGCCGCGTGACAAATGCGGCCGCAGTGCGACCACGCGCCGTGACCGTGGCGAGGTCGCGCCGAGGTCGTGCCGTGGTCGTGCCGTGGTCGTCACGTGACGTGTTGTCACCGACTTCAATTGGTGACGATTTATTTGAGGCTGATTATTTTTTTGGTTTGAAATTGGTGCAATGCAGTTTTGGTAAAAGTTTAGATAGTGTGTAAATGTTTGTAGTTGTTTACAATTTAATTATAATTAACAGAATTTTAAGCATCAAATTGCAGGAAAATATAGATCTCTCGAAGAAAATGTTTATTTTTATAATTAATTTAAAACTTAGTTTTCATTGTTTTTATTCCAGATGTAAGGAAACCAGTCCATGTGAAACGATAATACAGTTTGTGAATTAAATTATATATTGCCAAAACTGACAATAGAGTCTTGTTAACTCATATTAGATTCCCAACACTTATTATATTCCATAGACTACCAATATTCTATCACACATTTATTAGAAAACTACAAATCCCATACATTATCCCGTAATTACATCTTCCCTTTTCCTTCACCATAATTGAATATGAGGAGGATTTATGGTTTTAGTACAATTTTTATGGGCTCCTGTGTTTAACGTGTCTGCAGCCAACGATTATGAAAGAGCTATGATGTTTGTCGCCCTACGTATGTGAGACTACACACGAGTATATGTAGAGAGGGGACTAAGTGTGACTATGGAATTGTTTTGGTGTGACAAAGAGTTTTTATGAATAATATTGTAAATCAATGCTGTTTGTAATAAAGTATGGCCGCGGTTTTCTCGTCAGGTTCTCTCATAAGACGCCATGACCCTTTACGAGTCAACCCTCCTTTAACTCAACAGTATATTACAACTTTCATGCTTCTTATATTCGAGTCGCATCGATGCGTTGGTCAGTCGTGTATTTTATAGTAAAATCTGCCGCACACGTCGCAAAAGCCAAAGAAGCACTATAAGTTAATATGAATCAATAAACGATTTTGTTTTGTTTTGATAATAGTTACAACTTTATTCTGATACTAATTGGTTTCCTACCGTGTTTTGACGCCCTTTTTCTATAGATTTCTATTTTTGGGGTACTGTATTTTGACGTGATTTATTATAAACATTAAAATATTTTGTATGTATAGTTTGCATTGTTACTATGTGACGATTTAATGGATACAAATTCGTACTGTGTTAAAACCAGTGAGGGCTATCCCTCCTTGGTCTCGTGCAGTCGGGTAAAAATGAATATTATTTTCGTTTTGCGGTACCATCACCCCAATACATAAAATATTTACAAATTGCCACGCGCCCTTGTTGCATTACATCGCGAACATTATAAAAATGGTGGCAAGAGAGCGCTATTTATATTGAATTATATAGGGGAACACCCTCAGTACGCGAGTACACGTACTATGTCTTAGTATGTGGATGATCGTTTACGCCTTATGATCGGCTGCGGTTTTCCGGGCTTTATTGAAAATTGGTGATATGTTTTCATCTCCAAATATAAGTTTTATGATAATACAAGGTTAGTAAAGGAATCAGACGATTGACTATAAACATTCTATCAGTCTTTGGAATCTCGGATGATTAGTCAATCTGCAATTGCTGAACATATCGTCAAACTTTGCTTTGTAAAACGACAAAAATAAAGTGAATGTTTAATATTTTATGCAAACATGTTTAGCTATTAATAAGCTTATTTCGACCAAATTCAAGTCTTCCTGGACAGAAAATATTCTTTATTTCACAGGCAGCTACAACTTTGACAGCATCAAACTCGGAAAATGCAGTACCGCTACCAATCAAGTTAACTTCTGCACTATTTCCACTCGTAGGGGAGGAAAGCCCCCTCACAATATTTACGTGTAAGTATGTAAGCAATCATTTATTTTGAAACCCAAAAATTTTGTGTATTTATTTTACTCGAAACATTTTTCAATCAGCTGGCCATACTATGTTAGCTATCCATACTAATAAAATAAAAGTAAGACTATGTTTGTTTGTTCTTCTTTCATGTCAAAACTCATAGACCGATTTGGATAAAACTTGCCAGGATAGATTATATATCACGAGAAAGGACAATTGTTTCGCGAGTGAAGCCGCAAACATAAGCTAGTTTCTAATATCTGTAGGGGAGGAAAGCCCCTCACAATATTTACGTGTAAGTATGTGAACGATCATTTATTTCTTACGATCAAGAAGCACTTGTGTGCGCACGTGGCAACAACGGTGAAATATCTGTAGATTTATGATCTAAGGGCTGTTTGGGGGTTGTAATTGCAATTATGTGTTTGTGGTGATGTCTGTGTGAATTCTTTAGGAGAAATAATAATTAAAGAGTATAAGTGTTTGGTTATCGTACTAATTCATAGGTACCCCTGATATTTTCTTAGAAACGCTGATAGTAAAGTTAAAAAAAAATTGTTTTATTATCACCTCACAGGTTACTTCTTCAATATGAGTTATAATCTGACAATTGTAGCCAGTTTTAAGAGGTCAAAACTAATTAAAGGGCGCGATTCAAATTTCGCATTATTAAAATTTGATCAACGAATCTAGCGGACACCGCACTAATTTTCAAACTCGTCAAACTCTCTATAGTACCGACTAGTAAGAAACGGGCTACTGTATGCTTTATTATGTGGGTACAGTAATATATTTATGTATGTATCTCCTACAAGCAAAGTAAATTACTTGAATAGAGTAAAATTTACGCCAATATTCTATATTTATATTTACTAATATCAATATGTTATACTGAATATATATAGGTATTAGTTTGTAAGGTATATATCTATGAGCCATTGTAGCTTGAAAATAAAAGTGAAAAAAGAAAAATTTTACCATAACTTTAAATAAAGTAATACTAGTAATGACGTAGGTACTATCGAACCAACTGATTCATGACCCATTTTGCCGATAATTCGCTTGACACCGTCAAAACAGTAAGAATTTCGTCTCTATCGTCAAAGTTGCACTTAGGACATTTTATACATGCATACGACTGTGTTATGTTGTATCTACGACTACATACAACTTTGACCTTTGTTATTACAGTGCGTAGATAGGTTTTCGATAAATCATTCTTAATTTGAATGTAGAATGTAAATAGTCTAAACTCTTTTCACTACGAAAAAACCTATTTGTGTCAAATATCAAATAGCACGTCATTTAGAAATCTGTGAAACGATTAGGGTAACCATTATAGTCATTGCCCGTTACAGTGATTGCCAATGTTAAGGAATAATACGTTTATTTTAATTTGTAAAGTAACCAGTTCAAATTAATTGCGATATACATATGTCACTTTTAGAATATTGGTAACATTTTTAATTTATAGAACTCATGTCCGACGTTTGTGCGACAGATGTGTAGTTCGAAAAGAAAAAGTAAAAGTTTGTTGCAATATTTTTTAAGGATAACACATTTGAATTAACAGTATTCGCTAGTATTTCTGGTTTTTAGTGTTTTATATTGAATTAGTATAAAGTTATTGAAACAAAGGACTGATGTTCTTTTAGAAAGAATATTTAAGTTGCGTTTATAATAGAGTTTATGTCAATGTTTTACTAAATAAAGATACTATTGACCAACATTGTGTATCAATTCCTTAACCGGGTAATAACTATGCTGGTTACCCTATATTATTTAATTTTTATAGTTACATTATTTCCTATAATGGCTGAATAAACCATGCCCTGAGTGGGTATCGAACCCACTCCTGACGCGTCGCAGTCGTAAAATCAACCCTCTACGCCACGGAGCCTGTTGAAAACGGTAGCAAAGCATTATTGTATTGGCGCACAAAGATTTGTCGCAATAATGACAGATAACAAATTCATTACCAAGGAAACGAAGGTTCAAGCCAATTTCGACCTACGCGTATATAGACGCGTTTTAGAAAATGAGCACATGGTGGGTCATGATTCAGTTTGTTCGATAGTACATACTTCTAGCTATAACTCTAAAATCACAATCTTCTTCAACATTATCACAGCGTATATAAACTTCCTAGTTTATACACAATTCGTGGCGGCGTGCCTTTGTCAGTCCACACCATAAGGGCCATAAAGGGCACGGAACGTCGTCAGTGTACAACTGCCAACGCGTTTCCTTACACCGTAACCTAAATCTTGAGTTGATATTTTTATACGGGAAATGTTTTGCTTGGGATTGTGTTATGAGAATGAGGAGAGACGCCATTTGAACTATTATTATAATATATAACACTTAACCACAGAAGACTGCAGTCTAGGCTATAGCATACACTGTTCACGAGGTATTTGGTTCGAGGTGTTTGGGCTCATACTTTAAGAACTTTTATTTCTTACGTATTACTTCTTTTCAAATTATTTTTTTCAGAATATTCTTAATGAGAGCCCTAGATTTTGGTTACATGCTATACATAGAACTTAATTTGTAAATGGCAAAAACGCGGGTGTACATCACACACCATTGTCAACACCATCCAATAAAAAAACCGTAGTGTTATGAAAAAAATAGCAAATTAAGGCCTTTTTTGCCTTATGGTTGCATTTGTCAAATTAATAATAAACTTTAACACAAAATATTTTTATTCAAGCCTAATAATATAGCCTATCAAATATTTATATAGCCCTTACAAATTATTAAATTACCTTCCAAACAAATATTACCACACGAACAACATACAAATTCCCATAACACTATAACAACAGGCAACAATACTAACAATTTCCCATAGCACTTAAACATTCCCATATCACTTCATATTCCATAACAAACATCTTCTATTAACCATAAACATACATGGAGGTTCCCATAGACTACCCACTAAGAGGGGGTAAGGAGGGGGCAGGGAGGGGCTATAACCATCACTTGACATGGGATTAACATGATGGTTATAGGACCTCAGGTGAAATACATGATTTGATGGTAGCTTTGCTTAGATGTTATGGGATGTCATGGTTTAAATGAGCTGTTTATATTTATTAATCTTGCAGCAATAAGTACTTAAAACTGGTTAATGAAATCTACATGCAAATTTTTCTTTGTCAACCTCAATTTTTTACAAATAATAACTAATTTAAAAAAGCTAGCATATACAACTAGACCTAGAGCGAATTTCTACATTATGTTAATATTTTGTTTCCTGTGGTTAAAGACGCTACCATTGCGTCATGAGGTCGTGGGTTCAATTCTCACACGAAACAATTATTTGTGGGAATTAATTGTTTCGTTCTACTTAATTCTGGGTACGAAACTGTATCATTTTCTTTAAATTACGGTTTCCCATAATAACTGTTAACTCAAAAATGTAAATCATAAATCTAGTATGATAATAGGTACCATTTATTTATATTAACACACTGTTTTTTCTTGCTAATTATTGAAAATAATAAAGACTTGATATAATTTTCTTTCAATTAGTTTAATCTGAATCTGAAATATCAAAAGCAACCATAATTCGTATACCTACACACAGCACATACAACGTGTACAAGTGACAAACAAACAGATGTAAATAATAAATAATACCTTAAATTTTTTTCTTTACAAAATTAACTAAATCTTAATCCAGACTACCAAAAGCTATCATAATCTATATACCTACAGCCTTCACGCAGTACCCACACACAGTACTGAAATGGTGTACAAGTGACAAACAAACAGTCAGGTGTACATTTGCATGTTAATAACAACAACGAGCTCTGATGACACTCAGTAGTTAGTCGCGACACCTTTTAGTGACGCCCTCTACACGCATATACGTGCTAGAGACATTTGAGAATGCCAAAAAAATACGCCATAGCCTGTATTTTATGCCCGGACATAAATTATTGGCTTAGCTATAAACACTATGAGCAATTTAAAGTAAGTTTAAAGTAAAAAAATATGTATACCAACGCTGAAATTGAAAGCTAATAAATGTAACACTATTTATTAGGCTTAAAACACCTGTAACCAGAAACGGGGAAATAAAAGAAATATGCTAAAAGCCAACGTCACGCGGTATTCCCAGGCGGTCACCCATCCAAGTACTAACCGCGCCCGATGTTGCTTAACTTCGGTGATCGGACGAGAACCGGTGTATTCAACATGCTATGGACGTTGGCGACAGTATTAATAAAACACTCATACCGTAGCTTGCGTAAGCCAAAAATAATCTTAGCAACTAAAAATATCCTATAACACAATTAGAATAGAAATTGCAGCTTCGCTATCGCCAACGTCCATACCATGTTGAATACACCGGTTCTCGTCCGATCACCGAAGTTAAGCAACATCGGGCGCGGTTAGTACTTGGATGGGTGACCGCCTGGGAATACCGCGTGACGTTGGCTTTTTGTTTCTTAATTAATTTTGCCTATTTCCAATTAAAAAGATACTATTAATGTTAGTTTTAAAAGAGTAAATACTAACTATTCTACAAACGCTAACCAAAAATTGTACAGCATAAAAAAGAAACTGTGGTTTGTTTAAATGACTGAAGTACTGAAAAGAGTAGGAATATCGTTCCAGTCCACTATATATCTCGTATCAATACAAAAACAAATATCAGAAATGCTTATAAAATGTTGCGCGCTCAATCTTGTAAAATAATAATTAACCCTGTGGCTATGACCACCTCTTTGATAACTCTATTATATTATTACACAACTAGCCCACTAAACTATAATTTATTATACAAACAAATTATCCAATAGATATCTAATTCAGTGACAAACACACCAATGAGCCCATTGTTCTACTTAACAAACCGCAATGATCCAACTAGGCCGATTATTTAGGATTGATTGACAAACGGACACGTTATTGTTTACTTATATAAATATAATTATAATTATTGTTGAATTTAATGCAGTATCCAAATACAGTTCATTTTTGTTTTAAACTGTTAATAAGATAAGTTGTTATAATATTTACTTTTGCATCGCCAGATATTTTTTTCGAAAAATAATCTTGATAGATATTTTCCTAAAAATTCTGTTAACATATTTCAAAATGTTGTTTCTACGTCAAACTTATATTAAAACAGTCGGAAAACCGGCGCTTAGAAAATTATATTACAACTTAATTTTACACAACTAATATTATAACTTAATTATATAAAGTTATAAGGTTAGTTATAGTATCTCACTTCAATAGAAATTTGCAGTTTATATCAATTACTAAAAAGTAAGTTAATTTTACTGTGCGTTTGAATTTTTTAAATACAATAGTAAGTACCTAATATAAATTAGTCTTAAGACAAATCCTTTACCCCCTTATCCACTTCAAGCGCCCACGCGTAACGTACACGCTCACATCGCATGCAAGTTAACGACGTCATTAAACCAGATGATGACGTCACCTGCCCGCTACACGCACTAATGTTCATTACTACAGCTACAATGACAATGTTCACTTACAACACTTTGCAGTGGCAGCGTGTTAATGTTCAACAAAAATTTGTTTCGAGTTCTTTGCGATAGTTAGAGAAATAAAGAGAATAATGTTCGCAAACTATTTTTTTGAAAGTAACGATGATAAGTGTTCTGTTATTTTGATGAAAAATTACTTTAATTAAAATATGATAAAGATTATAATATGGCTTTATGTATCACACAATTCCATACGTGTAGGCAGATGCAACCAGAAAAGTTATAAAACAATATTTTAGCTCGGATAATTCAAATAAATTGATGACAAAATAATGAAATTGACAGTTTCATCCCTTTTTTTAAAAGTCTAGTAAATACAGTGTAAAAAGTAAAAAGCCAACGTCACGCGGTATTCCCAGGCGGTCACCCATCCAAGTACTAACCGCGCCCGATGTTGCTTAACTTCGGTGATCGGACGAGAACCGGTGTATTCAACATGGTATGGACGTTGGCGATTGCAGTGCCAAAATATGGGAAGTAAATCTATATTTAAATATTTAAAAATAAAATACAATAGAATGCAATCGTTGAAAAAGAGAGCGCTCTATCAAAGGTCATTAATACTGTTACGTGCCAGTATTTTTTAAAAGAGAATGATTTTAAAAATAACCTTATTAGAAAAATATATTTATTTTAAAGGTCAGTCAGACATGTGGAAGATATGCATTTTTATTTTTTAGAGTTCCGTACCCAAAGGGTGAAAACGGACCCGGAAATAAATACAAGAGAAGTGTATTTTTTTTGCCGTGTTTTAAATATCGGAACTCATCTTGCGCTAGTCCTACTTGCACCTAGCCTGCTTTTTAATAAAGTTTGTATGTATGAATAGATGTAAGTATGTTTGTTACTCTTTCACGAAATAACTACTAAACGGATATTTATAAAATTTGGTGCACTAAAAGCCTATAACTTGTATTAACACATAGGATACCGTGGGAACTAATTTCACGAGAACGAAGTAGCGGGCAAAAGCTAGTGATAGGTAAAGTTTTTTAATTGTTTTTATAAAAATGTAACATTTTGTAAAAAAAAGTGTTGCCATTAATATGTAAAAACGGTTAACTATTAACAGTAAAAAATACCGTACACTATTCTACCAAAGTAATTTCCGGAACCAATAAAACACTTCGGGCCACTAAAATGTGTACACAGATTTTATTGTAACGCTTACATAAGCGAGTTTGCATTGCAGATTGCTTTCAGTGCAATGCAAATACAAAAACCCTTTGTACACGTTACATGTTTGTTTACAATTTGTAGGGCTGATATACAGGGAGACGGGTAGACGTTATAAAATATAGTTTATTTTATCCCGATACTTTTTGGGTAGCTATAACTTTTTCATTTCTATGTCTGTCATAACACTGTCTGATTAACAAACAGCATCATATTTGTTAGTGAATATGAATTTTTAAGCGTGTATATCAAAATTGTATTTTATTTAAGACCATTCGAGCGAGGATAGTTCGAAAAAACTTAGTAATGGATCAATATTATTAGAGATTATCTCCTAAACAAAAAATATTCTGAAGTAATTATAGAACTGATTAATGTACACAATTTTTATGTAATCTAAAAATTGTCAATGAAACCAGCATAAAATCATGTTAAAATGGAAATTTTTGAAAATACTCATCAAATATACTTACACGCTAAGATTTCCTTTATGTGTAGAGAACTAAACTCCTACTACGGTTAGAAAATGACCGTTAACTAATCTGTCAATCCAATGTGACCAAAACAGCAACGTGTACAAGTGTCCTTAATAGAAGCCGTCCATTGTACACTACGGGACAAAAACATGTACGCCGCAAAATTGAATTTTCATAGATGAGCGCGAGCTCGACTTGATGGGTTTACAATAGAAGCTAATTGTCTTTGTTTGTGGTATAACTTTGTGGCTTTAAGTGTACGTTCGATGGTGCTTTTGTCATTCTGTATGTGAATATGGTAGTACATACTGTAGTGTATTTTCAGTGGTCTTTTGAGTTAGAGCTTAGTTTTTATACGTAATATTTTAGTGTTTTGTTTTTTTCTGTGTTTATGACCCATGCATGCATTTCTAACAGTCATATTTTTGACAACATTTATGATTTTTTTATGTCCATAATAATGTGCTCTACATAAATTGAAAATGCATAATAATGCAAAAAAATACCGGATCTTTAATTAACTCCAAAAATGGTTTTCTGCTGTCAACTATCAGTTTGACTGTAGAACAAATTGCAAATTCAATTATTTATCGCTCAATTTACAAACTGGCAATTTTCCTAACTGAAAATACTGCCGAAATATTGTCCTACTAATTATTGATCACATAATTATAATTAAATCGTTAGCTGATCAAAAAAATAGTCTCACGACGTTTACATAATTGATCAGTAACTTTACAACTATAGGGTGGATACGATTTGATAACTAAGTAAGCTTTTCAAAATAATAATAAAAAAAAGGAAAAGATAAAATTTGGAATACAAATAATTATTACAGTTTGAGTTTGTCGTCACAACAATGATTACCAAAATAAAATAAACATTAAAAGCAAAAAGCCAACGTCACGCGGTATTCCCAGGCGGTCACCCATCCAAGTACTAACCGCGCCCGATGTTGCTTAACTTCGGTGATCGGACGAGAACCGGTGTATTCAACATGGTATGGACGTTGGCGACTGTGTAGCTGAAATATTCGAACTAAACATTCAGAGTGTTTTAAATAAACACACTTGATACGTCGAAGCTAATTTATTTTTATCTGTGCAGAAATAGAGTACCTTGTCAGTTATGTAATATTAATTGATTATTACGAAGGAACGCGAAAAAATCTGTTGTGTATTTATTTATCGATATTAATTCTTCAAAAGGTTTTTTTTTATTAAAATCTGACACAGGGACAAGACTGCTTCTTTATAGCCATACTCAAAATAAACAACAACATTGGTTACGATTTGTGACTTCAGAGCTAAAATGTATGTTTTTAATGTCATAAAAGTAACTATGACAAATAACATCTTTTTAGATTTTATATTAGGTACTGATATGGATTAGGTAATATTGGTCGACAATATTGCGACACCTTACTCTAAGACATTTTATTTCAACAAACTATCCATCAAAAGCCTCAAATTACAACCACCCTACAGCCCTTTCGCCAATCCAAATATGATTAATATTATAAGTGATTCGATAGCAGTTCTGTTTGTACTCCTGCCAGACTCCCAGGGGTGAGGGCGTAATGATTTTAAACTTATTACTTGCTAAGTGAATTGCTTAAACTTGTTCCGTTGGACAAAAGGTGGGAATGTCTGGGCTTTTGAAGGGTCTACGTGTGGGGGAAAGAGACAGGTGTATTGGATAACGCTGTTGTGAGAGAGAGATGAAATGCTTTTTTTTATTTGTGATTTTCCGTGTAGCAAGGTAGAGTATTTATTAATAAAGTTTACTTACCCCCGGTTTCTGAGTGCATTTAGCGGTAGTTTATCTATTCAATAGCATTTTTTTATATGAGTTTTAACGCTATTGAATAGATAAACTACTGCTAAATGAAGGTACCTCAGAAACCGGGGTGTTAGTGTCGCAAAACCTATCTAAAAGCCATCTAAGAATCATAATTCTATAATTAATTATCAAAGATATTTGTGGAATATTGGTGCAATCAATTTGAAAGGTTTTTGCCTGTCTGGTGAGATGCAGCTAACGACAGACAGGTGGAAGATTTTGGGGGACCCTTGTCCAACAATGGAACAGAATGCGCTTATAATAAAAAAGAACAATTGACAGTCTATATTATAGAATTCGTAAGGAGAATCAACTGCGAGCATTGAATACTTCGTCGTATAAATAATCACTATTACTATTCAACGGTTAATAATACGAGACATCAAAAATAGAACTCTCAACATTGTGTTCGAGTATTTTCTCTCCTCATTCGCCAACGTCCATACCATGTTGAATACACCGGTTCTCGTCCGATCACCGAAGTTAAGCAACATCGGGCGCGGTTAGTACTTGGATGGGTGACCGCCTGGGAATACCGCGTGACGTTGGCTTTTTGATACTTTTTAGAACTTTTACATTATTTTACATCATATACCTATCTATTAAAAAAATATAAACGATTCATAACTTTTTTTAACTTTCGCGTTGGCTGCGACCACGACTGACTAACAGCCTGCGACCACGGCGAGTGTAACCTGGGCCGAAACGTTAGTAAAAATGCATGTTCGCGTTAATTCCCGTAATCTAAAGAAACAATTTACTTTAATTAAATTTTTTGACTTGCATTGTACCTTCATTCTTGATTGTCATTATTTTACCCACAATACAAGCTTATCCAATCAATACGCAACACATTGATATACAGTGCAAGCACACAAATGCACCCACAATCGTCATGTTTGCACAAAGTTCGTTAATCCAGCATCCTGTGTACACAGCACTGATCATCTTCTAATTGTATGCGAATAACTAATGCGCAGTTATGCCGACTGTGAACCCACTCAGCGTTTATATTAGCCACTTAATTTGCACGCCAGTGTAATTTGATAGGTTTTGACAAAGTTACAGTGTAGACCATTTTTGTTGGGTTGCAGTTTTTGTACAGTCGGTGGCAGAAATGTTATCTTTAATTTTGTTGAGGTTTTAGAACTAATTGTTTTATTAAAATAATGGACTCGAAGTGTTTAGTATGTTTAAAATAACTTATGATTCGAACAAATATGACTTTATAAAGGGGCTAAATTTAAATATAATCTTTATCTATCATCTAAGCTCTTTTTGTGAAAAAAATCGGCACCATTGTAAAATTTACACATTATATTCTCTTGAGACGAATTATCTACTATAGACTCACTTTGTCATTTTATTCGTTGGACTGAGTACCGTAATAAACCCGGAGTGATCGAGACACAATCAAAAAACTATGAAAATCACAATAAAAATTATACCTAGAGCACTACTCGTAAACGCCTTGCCTTAAAATTTCAAAAGCTCCCTGAATGCAAGAACATAAAATTTCGATTTCTTCCCAAAACCATGCTATTTCGTGCACTGAAATTACTCTTTACTGTAAAGCAATAAGGTTTGTTTTCGCTTGTACAGACGATAGTTGTAAACTCAAAGTTACAGTGTCTAGCAATTGAAAGTGCCAAGTTTACGAGCAAGCACTGTAATCGATCGACAACGTGACGAGTGTACCAATGTTTTGGCATTAAGTGTAAATTTGATGGGTGCTTTACAATTCTATGAAGTGTAATAAATTTAATAGACTAGTTTTTTTTGGGGAATACGCGTGTTTTATTTGATTACATGAAAGGCAAGATTTATTTTCTTACTCACATTCCCTTACAGTTTAAGCAAGGGTGGTCATGACGTCATCACTTTAAATTTCGTATACTACAAAGCAGTTTGAACAAATTTTCAAAATATTAAGTTTATCCCATAGTTGGTTGACTTGTAGTACAAAATATTAAAGAATATTTTTGAAAGAAAAAAGCAAATTTTGTGAATTTTGCTTCGAAGCTACCGGCAACCTATTATAGAAACAAATCGTTTTTTTTTACAAATAATAGACATCAATTAATTCACTACTGTACAGTTGCATAATAAATATAATAATATATCGTCTTACTTAACATCGTTTTATTTAACAGAACAAATGTAAAGTCTTTAGCAGTCTAACCAATCACAGGCCCGCATTTGTCGTAACTGTGAACATGGCCCGACTAGACACAATAAGCACATTGTGTTGGGCGCCAACATTCAAGATCCTAACTTGTTGCTAAGAAAATGTACCTATACTATAAATATTGTGAGAAAAGATTTCATTGGTTGTTTTGTTCTACTTTACTTAAAAATTAAATAGGTATATTTGGGTGTCTATAGAGCAGAACTCCGAAAGTAATCCTAAAAAGGTGTCGCTATAACATATTTTTTAAGAAAATAGCTGGTTTCCGAAAGATATGAGCAAGGTTCTTAAATAAGTTAGTGTTAATATTATCATCGTGCAAATGCAAGACATGTGAAAAAAATATATCTAGACAACAAAAAGCCAACGTCACGCGGTATTCCCAGGCGGTCACCCATCCAAGTACTAACCGCGCCCGATGTTGCTTAACTTCGGTGATCGGACGAGAACCGGTGTATTCAACATGGTATGGACGTTGGCGATAGCGGGGCTGCAATTTCTATTCACATTATGTTGTAAGTTATTTTAGTTGTATTTTGCAGTTCAACTAATCACATGGCTGCATTTGTCGGTTCCAGTTCCGAAGACAGGCGGACTAAGCACTTAGTGCTAGTCGCCAACATGTAAGATAGCACTCGACTTTTTGCTACGAAAATGTATATTTAACCTTTTTTCTGGTTCATCTGATTTTACATAAATTGTTTGAAAACCTTTAATGTGTTTACTGTTACAAAATTGTTTAGGAATATTATAGTCCAAAGGAAAACAACTATTGTACTGTAGCGCGATTTTGTTCAGCCGGTACTATCCAGTATCGAAAGTTTGATTTTTAGAATTTTCTGCCAAGATAGTTCCTACGACGTCCGTTAGAGGCGCTGATCAAATTTTCATACAAAATTTCTCGATGACAAGCTGGTTGTCGGTAGTCGATAGTTGTAGAGAATCGAACTACTGATCGTTAAATCTAAAGATATAATACTATTTTAGAACAGTTTAACACATTAAACAGAAATCGTAATTAATTTCTATCCAACAATAATCTCAGATTAAAATCACATCAAGCATTTAGTTGCTAATTCAAACAATACCAAACATATCAACTATATCCGATTACAAGGGAATTAACAGCAAATTCTGACAAACGAGCCATCCAACGAACAATGTTTGAACAATTGTTTGTTCGTGTCATTTGGACGCGTCAAAGCCAACCCATGACAACCCGACGTATAACAAATACACCAACATATTTGTGCCAATATCCAACAAAAACACACACAAAAATTGTTTCTATAGCCTACAAAATAAGGTTTAATTTAGATTCGATGATGTGTAGCATAAAATTTGGAGAGGTTTGCATATCCGTTGTGGAAGTTTGCAATGCAGATTGGCCAGTTGTATGAAAATGCAAATAATGTGCGGCCCATTGTGTACCCCGACGTACGGTTCAACGCAGAAGTGATATCAATTCAATTTGTGAATATCAATTTTGTGAACGATATTACTAAAACTGTTAACTATTTTGTCGGTGATTGTACTTTGGAGCATTTTATCGCACTTTTGAAAATACTTCTGGTAGTCATTAACACGTCTATAATTCATTAAATAGTTATTTTAATCAACACATTCCATTTTGACTTCCTAACAATAAAACGATGTAAAAATTTCGCTTATATGTTTTAAATAAAATAAATTAAATCTATCTAAGGTACCATACAAAATGTAACAAAAAGCCAACGTCACGCGGTATTCCCAGGCGGTCACCCATCCAAGTACTAACCGCGCCCGATGTTGCTTAACTTCGGTGATCGGACGAGAACCGGTGTATTCAACATGGTATGGACGTTGGCGACAGTATTGATAAAACACTCGCACTGTAGCTTGCGTGAGCCAAATATAATTTCAGCTACTAAAAATATCTTACAACATAATGTGAATAGAAATTACAGCTGAACTATCGCCAACGTCCATACCATGTTGAATACACCGGTTCTCGTCCGATCACCGAAGTTAAGCAACATCGGGCGCGGTTAGTACTTGGATGGGTGACCGCCTGGGAATACCGCGTGACGTTGGCTTTTTGCTTTTATGCTTAAGCATTTTTTGCATTGTAATAGAGTTTTATGTATTTTTATTATTACTTATAGAACATAGATTTAAAACTATGCGGCCTTCACTCCATGTAGGTAGGTATGCTGTTTTCGAAAAAAATCGCTTTTACATTTAAATAAAACACAATCATTAATTCCCAACAAAATGTTTTAGGTTTTTACGTTTAAACACAGTGATATGTTTCGTTAATCTAAATCCTAGGACATTAGGATGATGTGGGTCCGCTAGAATAATAAATGTTGGTATTTGTGTCTGTTCTAATTGTTGTCTGCCGGTGCTTTCAAAACATTCGTGGAATCTCCTAAAATGTTTTACTTGAATATTATTTTTATACAATTTATTTTGCCCGTGATGAAACATGCTGAAAAACATTTTGTATAACTTTAATGCTTAACGTTTCTGTGACCACGAAAATATGATAGTAGGTAAAGGCACACTTTTTTAAGCGGTCGTGGGTTTTAAATCTAACCTGACCTTTTACCTTTGGTAGCACACTAATAACTTTTTTTACTAAATAACTACAAATGTGAAAGTTTTTATTCCTATCTTTCACAAACGCTTTCACTGTTATCTTCTGAAGCGATTTTCATTAAATCTTTCACGGAAATAGTTGGAAATTCAGAGCCAATAAAGCTACCTTTCTTTCAAAATTTTTTTTAAAAAAATACAACTCCCGCACTATAAATTGCTCTTGTGTCGCGGGGATTTTTACAAACATACAAACAACTGACACAAAGTACCACCAGACCCGAAACAACAATTTGTGGATCGCACAAATAATTACTCCGTGTGGTTTTTATTTTTATCAAATTCAAAACCAATAGCTAGACAGCCTCTACAGAAAATTAATATCCTAAAACGTATTTCTAATAGAAAAATCCTACACGTATCTTATCACAGACTGCTTTCAGCATGTTTTAATATAGTTAAGTGCAGGCTTGTTTTGTGTGTACCTTTGATGTAAGGTAATTTTAATATTAGAGGCCTTTGATGGGGTTAAAGCATTTTAGGTTATAGAGTTATAGTCTGCGGTTGGATTGATGTTATATGTTATAGATAGTTTTCATTGAATATGTTTCGGTGCTTAAATTCAGAAAGTAGTTCTTATATTATCATATTATTACGTGTAATAAGGCATGCATTATTTATTTATTTAATAAGAACAAATGCAAAAAAAAAGATACATTGCCAGTTCTCAACAATACATTAATTGATTCTTAAGTGATTAATGATCTAACAATATGTACATAATTTGTGATTTAACTATGAGATACAAACGTCGAAAACGTCGTTTCGTCTGCAATATCAGACACTGCAATGACTGCCAGGTGCGTTACTCTATGGCAAATAGTCCAAATGCAAGGTAAATAAATAAACGTCTTTTTACTACAAAAGAAAATCTTTCCTTAATATGCTGCTAAAAACCCATAAAATCCTAGATAATTTTGCACAAACTTTCTTCACTTTAATAATATCGATATAAAAATTCTTAACTTTGGTAATTTCTACCGTAGCACCGCGAGCCCTGAATAATACAGGGCTGAGAGACCTAATTAAAAGTTAGATGCCGCGGGACTGTGAGGCAACCCTAGGTGGAAGAATGTAAGGATTTTCTGGGTAAAAAAAATATATACAAACAATATATTGCTTTCGTATTTAGTACAATAGAGAAGACCGATAAATTTCCATTAAAAATTAACCATGTTATTCATAAAAATATATGAAATTATGATAGGCTTATAAAGAGTTTTGTTTCTTTCACTCCTAAACTAAATGAAAAAGAGAAAACATATTATTTTGGAAGTGTTTTAACTAAAATAGGTTTATAGTGTGTTTATGAATAAGAGGGTAAATTTTCATACTCTAACGAAATAATTATATTGACTCACGTGAAACTTTATGAACGTGAATTCACCAACATAACTGCTTTCGACAAAGTATATCCAAAACATCAGCAAGTAATTAAAATTAATTCTTTTATGAAAATGCTTTTTTATAATAATGCAAATCCAAATCGCAACCACATTTTGTCGCTGCGTCGTAGTGTGGTTATGGTACGTGTAACGTGTAAAAAAAACTTTTAACTGTGCTCCAATTTTTTAATGCTGTTGGTAAAATATTGTTTCATATGTCGTCGCACTCCGAATGCCATTGTCTCTTTCACTCCTGTCACGTAATCCAAGGCCAACCCTTCCGATCATAACAAACCACCCATTACCCAACATAATTTGCTCATTTCCCTCGCTAATTCTAACCACAACAAGACATAAATATTCATCCACAAATAATATGTTAATCAATAATGGTTTAGTTTGAACAGAGCTCGTGTAAGCGGGCTATGGCGACGACGTCCCATAAATTTGAATGGTCAAGTGAGTCTGGACACAGGGCAGGGGTACAGAACCGTTTGTTTTAGTTCCATTGTTCGGTTAGATTAATGGTGTTGTGCCCTGCTTTGAGATGGTTTCGTGTGATAGGTTTATTGGTCTTGTTTTGGGATCACTTTTCAGTTTTGTAATTGATTTAAGGATGATTCTAAGTTGTTTAATGATTTGTAGGTAATTTAATTGGCACGAAGACATCAATATAGACAAAACAAAAAAAAACAAGAGTTGATGATATTTTACGCAGATATCTGTGTACATAAAGACATAAATTAACAAAATAAAATAATTCAATACCGATCTGAAAACACTCAAGATCTTTGTGCCTATTACATAATAAATATAACCTTCAGGGAGGGATAGATAAAATGCTTATTGAATGGCTAAGTAACCTTGATGTAAATAGAAAACACAAAAAAATCCAGGCAAGCAATGTTGTATTTACCTATCGCCTATTCAACCCCGTAACCTAATTATCACGAAAAGCACTATGAGACAAGGACCATAAAGTACCTATACTACCTATCTATCTTAGAACCTCGTGCATCACAGTCACGTCAAAACTAACTCAAGCAGAAAACATAAACGACAAACGACAGTACCTAACCGATTAAGTTTCTATAAGCAGCAAACGGTTGAGTCCCCCTCAGTCTGCGGTGGCCCCGAGCTGTTATATCATGCACAAGTCGATTCACACCCTCGTCGCAACATAAATAGACAAGCTGGCCCCGTGCTATATCATTTACAACCCTTTGTGGCTGCTTGGATAGTGATGCGTGGATTTACGCTACACTTGATTTAAATCTATTATTTCTATGGAAGGCTTTCATAAAATTGTTTAAGTCTTGAAATAGTTTAGAGTAAAATGAATGTGACTGTAGGTAGGATCGTGTGTAACAAAAATAACCTATGTTTAAGATTGGCCCCACTCATATGTATGGAAAAAATCCGAGGGTTAGCCGCGATAGTATAACAGACAAACATTTAAACTACCGAGATTTCTTCTTAAAAATGGTAATAGATGATTTCTAATTGCAAATGAATGGAATGAATGGAATGGACCATTCGTTTAATAATAAAAATAAGTCAAAAATATGATATGAGGTTTTCCTTTCTCTAGAGAAAAGTACACATACGCATAGAGAAAACTACATCAACCTTATTAAATCATCAAATTGATCCCAAATCTCAATTTATAGACCCAGTAACTAAGACATTACAGTCGCAATGAACCAACGCTTACTGTACATTCAGGCAACAATCACAAACATAATCACGGCACATGACACAGAGTCCACAAATGAATGACGTAGGAGTAGAGACAAATTGCATAGTCACTCACTGCGCGACACAAAGCGAAACGATGGTTGTCATCCATTTTAAAATCTGTCGCCCGTAGGTAGAATACGAAGAGTCTGAACATGGACTATCATAGATTTCTTTGTTCATTTCTATTTCTCTTTTCCTCAGAAGTTTAGAGACTTGAAGACTCGAGACTTTAAGTCTCATCTGTGTTTTTGAAGACCTGATCGTTGCCAGACGTCATGTGCTATCGAATTTTAAAGGTGATTTATCTTTGAAAGATTGCACTAGGAAAATAATTCAAGTACGTGTGTCAACGCCTCGAAAAACTGAAGAGAAAAACTAGGCGAGTGGTTACTCTATCTTTGATATAACCTTAACACTGTACCACAAAATGATTAACTAAGACTAACGTTGTCAAAAGGTGAACCCGTTTTACCAAGAAAGCAACATTTTCTACAGCTTACAAACTTAACTTTGCAGACCAAAAGTATGACAGGACATTAATTTTGACTGCACGGGAACACAGAACAGTGTCTAACAATACAGCAGTAAGTCGTTTCCATGCAAGATGTCACACCGTCCCCTATCATCTTATTCCAAGACAATGCAATCTCACGATCTAAATCTCTAAGGAGACCAGACCCCAAACCTTACATCTATAAAGTATGAAGCGGAAAATTGGCCAAGTCCCAGGCGTCAGTGGGCTCTCAAATATGATTTATGGAACGGTGCAAATGGGTTACGGTGACAGTCGACACACGACATAACAGCACAATTATGCACATTGCATTAAAGCTTTGTTCTGTTGCTCAAGTGGATTTTTCATACGTTTCTGGGTCACCTGAATTTGGTATGATTAGAAGAGCCATTGTGGGAATGGAAATTGTTCTTTATGGTTTTCTATTTTTTTTCTTTGGTTTTTGTTCTTTTTATATGTCCGTTGAAATTAAGCTGCAATATTAATTAAAATAGACTATGCAGCTATGGGTTCATTTTATTTAAACATTGTTTCATAATATTCAATCTGAAAAACATTGTTAAATAACCATACTTGCAAATTCCCCAATTTATTTAGAAAAAAAATCAATCTTCACATACAATAAATGGCAAAATATGATATACTACTTTTCCAAAACGCAATCAGTCTTACTCTTTCTTACGTGTTTTAACGCTGAAATACCAGGACCATAATAATATATCAATTACAAACTTTATTACATTTTACCTTTGCAGTTCAAAATTTGATACAAAAAGCTACACGCCAAAACACCTTCACAAGATAAGCTGAACTAAAAAAGCAATAGCTCATTTTAAGCTAAACGTGAGTGCACTAAAGCCAACTAACCACGACCTAATATGGGGCGCTTTTAGCGAGGCTTTTAGCAAAAATCATTTTATACCTCTATTTAGAGCTTAATCATTTTGCACTGTAATAACGGTTAATAAGATTCTAACCTCTTTGGTGGAAAAGGCTCCTTTGTATTAATACGGAACGTTAAATAATGTTACAAAAAATATCTTGGAAACTAAAGGCCTTCGTAAATGATTATACATTTTTTATTATATTATTTTCCTGTGATAAAATTGTAGAAATCCAGTGCAGTAAAATAAATAAAAATAAGCAGGATAAACAACCAGTAAATTAAATGCGTAACGCTAACTGATATTAAAGATTTAAAAGAGGATTATAAAAAATATCAAAAAGCCAACGTCACGCGGTATTCCCAGGCGGTCACCCATCCAAGTACTAACCGCGCCCGATGTTGCTTAACTTCGGTGATCGGACGAGAACCGGTGTATTCAACATGGTATGGATGTTGGCAAGCATCATGCTACAATGAGCCAACATTTCATTTTCGATACATTACATTTCTGACGTAGGCATTTATTTTAGTACGACCATCTATTTGGGGAGCAACAACAACGCACTGTCTCTATAAAAATAAATAAAGCTACGACATAATACGTCTATGTATAGATAATTATTTTCATGTATCGAAACATTTCAGCGTCTGAAGCGCCAACGTCCATACCATGTTGAATACACCGGTTCTCGTCCGATCACCGAAGTTAAGCAACATCGGGCGCGGTTAGTACTTGGATGGGTGACCGCCTGGGAATACCGCGTGACGTTGGCTTTTTTATCCTAAACAAATGACAATCTTACATCGAGTTACTTTATATTTTTTTAGAGACTGTAGAAAGGAATACTACACTTTCATTGTAGTCAAATTATATTTTCAGCACGTTTATAAACTTCGCCTGAATTTAATAGTTAGTCGAAAGTTTTTCAGGTATTTTCGTACTACATTGACACTGAATCCGTTAGTTCTAATTTTTCAAAGGCAAAAGCAATGGTGTTGATCCACAGTTAAATGTTAAGTATTATTTTTGTGTCCACATGCAACATAGAAAAAATATTTTCTTTTTCACCGTTTAATCAACAGATATTCGTCTATATCTATAGTTCAGTATTGATAATTAGAAATGATACATACTTGCAAAATTGTCTTTACCATCTTGTATTGTTATAAAAGTTTTATAAAAAAAGCCAACGTCACGCGGTATTCCCAGGCGGTCACCCATCCAAGTACTAACCGCGCCCGATGTTGCTTAACTTCGGTGATCGGACGAGAACCGGTGTATTCAACATGGTATGGACGTTGGCGACAGTATTGATAAAACACTCGCACTGTAGCTTGCCAAAGTTAAAAATAATTTCAGTAACTAAAATTATCTTACAACGTAATGTGAATAGAAATTGCAGCCCCGCTGTCACCAACGTCCATACCATGTTGAATACACCGGTTCTCGTCCGATCACCGAAGTTAAGCAACATCGGGCGCGGTTAGTACTTGGATGGGTGACCGCCTGGGAATACCGCGTGACGTTGGCTTTTTGCTTTTACATTGGAAATTTTTTCAATCATAATTTTCTAACAGATGTTATCGGCTAAATTAGTTTTTTCCTGTTCTTTTGATATTACAAAAAAAAGTTTCAAACCGCATCGGTGACTGCCACTATAATTTGTGCCAAAGGTCAAGCAAAGTAACATAAAAACAACTTTTGTTATTTCCTGTAGAAAAATAGCTAATTAAAATACAAACGCTTAATATTCTAAGCTAAAATAAAAATACCGTTCACAAAGTTAACCCTAGCAAAAGAGTCACAAAGGAATTTCAAATAAAACACTTACTTTTAACCTCTTACATTTACTATGTCCTAATTATCCCCTGTATTAGGAAGCCGTTTACTTTGTCGCTTGAAACACACCTCTAATTTAGTTCGGATAAAATTCACTGAACGAGTAACGTTCTTTTTGGAGTGAGGTATTCTTTCATTAGTTTAAAGGCTTGAGTGCTGGTTCCATTACTTACAAAATATAGAGTATTCTATATGAAAAAGTTCGGAAATGTTTATATTATAGGAATTTAAAATAGATGCTTAGTTTTGTGGTGGTGAAAACGGCCTTAAGTGTTGTGTTTTGTTTTTTATATTGAATTCGTGTACAGAACAATATACACACGTGTCGAAAAGGACCTTTGCATTCTATGCCATTACAAGTAAATATAAAAAGGTATATAATTTATATAAAAGTGACCTGGATCCGACATTTCTTTAGTCTTATTTACCCATGTGGAGGAAAGGCGTGATGTTATGAATGTATGTTTAAAAAGACCTGGCTTAAAGTACTTATTGTACAAGTGCCACTAACTACGTTTTCTGTAAATAATAAATGAGAAATGTTATCCTGAAGCTTCCATGCACCTGATATAAATACGCCCCTTGGCGATATTAGACGTAATATCAAAAGAAAACGCCCAAGAAATATTAAAACACCATAAGCCATTTCACATAGAACAAACCATAATGCGCCATAAACCTTCAATTACCCATAAAAACCACATAAACCATTCCAACAAGATTATTCACACCCCCAGCGATTTTCTTTGACGTTCACCCTTAATCCATGGTTTAAACTGTTTTAATACATAGCCTTTCGTAAATACAGGGATGGAACGAACAAGTCATGAAATCTTAAGATTAAGTGAGAGCTCAGTTTTATCTTGAAGGAGCAACGGACACTGGTTGAAACCGGTTTTTACCAGATTCAACCGGTTCAAAGTAGTTTGGAAAGCTTAGGTTAGTTAAGTGTTAGTTAGTGTTACTGAGATTTTTGTTTTTGTTTCAGTTGAAAGTGTTGGTCGTGATTAAAACGATTACTCTGTTATTATGAAAATGCCTTGGAAGAAATACTTACCATTTATTGTAACACATTATTTTCGGCTAAGGTCCATTCTTTTATTTCAAAGTATCATCACTATTTACTTACGTATTTTAATTCTCAACCTAATGTCATTACAGAACACACAAAGCTTCATATTGTCGCAAAGAGCACTACCGCAAGAATGCTAAAAGTATCAGAGAATCTTAGTAACTCAGGGTTACTACTTAGTTATCTATACGTAGTACCAGAAAATATTTCCTTTGATCAGAAAAAAAACATGTATAGTACTCTGTAAAATATTTACAATCCCTATGGCAGTGTTTCCCAACGTCATTGTTAAGACGGGCCGCAGACGGTGCTTTGAATTAATGAGTAGATCGCTCGCTTGCGACCACCCTTAATTAATAGCTAATGAACGCCCCCCAGCGGGGATGTTGGGGGATGCTTTAGAAAAATCCCCGATACTTCAGTTTGGAAAATAAAGTGGACTATTTTTGGTGAAAGGGTTCTTTTTGTGGAGTGCTGTGGCCATCAATCTGGTGGCTGGAAGGATTTATAAGAATAGTTAGTTAAGTTAGCTTGTATAAGTAGATACTGAAATATTTGTTAGTAAGATTGAAAGCAAGGTTGATAATCATGTTATCAAAATTGTTTTACGATCATTGTATGTCCAAATTTTGCAGGTGGTCTTTTCCCTGCTACGGGTAGAGAAAAACTGAGAAAGATCGTTCTCATTAAAATAATCTTGTAATTTGGTAGTTGAAAAATAGCAAACTTTATACTTATCGTAGTTCTACTAATATAGCAAAACTCGCAACGCACATCACAAATTTAAAGCTTTCAAGTTGCACAACCTTACCAAATCTAGTTATATACGAAGTACACTTTTCTTAGGACATTGCGGACCTAAAACATAACTAAGGTAACAAATTTACTAACAACGAGTATAAAGTAGGTATTTACATGACATTCAAAACACCACAATGTCAAAAACCTTGACCCAATCCAAGTCTCGCAAACAACCTTGTGGCCACTTCAAATCCTGGATGAGTGAACTTTTTACATTCCGCCACACTCAGCCCACCTCTTCAATTATTTTCTCAACACTAGAATAAAACACGAAGCGAGAAAGGTTTTATTTTTGGTTAATTTTCGGCCAGTGCAGAATCAACACTACAACATTTTCAATTTTAAAGAAAATATTAAGCCGGATTAACAGCATAGTAAATGTTATTAATGGTAGGCTGGGGTATTTAAATATTTTATAAAAGATTAAACAAGATCAAAAGAGATATTCTACGACTTCGGAAATAAAAGTCGATTGTTTATAGTAGCACGATTCTCTACCATTATCGACTATCCAAAAATATCGAGGAAGTTAGCAATCGAGAAATTCTGTTTAAAAATCTGATCAGCGCCTCTAGCGGTCGCCGTAGAATCATTTTGTAGTACATTTTAAATGTCATAATATACTGTCGGTACTCGATAGTACTGACGGTAGAGAATCACGACTTCGGTTTGTAAAAGTCCCCGTAACGCCAACAGTACTTAGTTAGACGTTAACCAAAAATAAAGTTTAAAAGTCTAAGGATGTATGTACGTGATCGGACTCAATATCCCTAATTTCATTATTTTTTTCACACTTGTTTTCAACATCATTCATTTTAGAAAACCCGTCCTTATTTCTTCAAACTACTACACTACATCCCAACACAAACATCAACAAATAGACCCCATCAAACAAAGCAACAAGATTTCTTCAAGAATTTTCTCGAACAAAAGTTTTAAACCAAAGAAAATTCCTAAAACGATTTATACCTCTCAAGAAGTAGGATCTAGTATAATCGTGGAGGACGCCAGTCGAGATGCTATCCAGCAAGACAGTTGAAAGCTTGGACTTTACTCTTTAAAGTCCCAAGTTTGAAGTTTAAAGGCTATTTGTTGGATGGTGGAAAAACTGGTTATGTGAGCTGTTAGCTGTAGGATGGTAGGATCCATATTGTTGTTGGGTAAAATGTTTTTTTTTTTGTAATTGTTCCTTGTAGCTATGAAAAGTGCTATGAAGAAATAGCACCTGACTTCGATTTATTTTAAACATATAATTGCTATTTTATGACGATACTGATAAATTGGCGACTATGATGAAATACATACATATATCTATAATTTGTCTATATCTTCTATTATGGAAACTAGTGACAAATCTAAATGGAATTATTAAAATGAACTTTCAGTTAAAAATCTCTTTTATTTCAGGACACAATTGATGCCGTTATGTACACATTTCTTAGGTTCATCAAAATTTCAGCTAAACATTTCCAAAAATCAATTTCATAGATGACCCAAAAACCTAGGTAGTACAATATATTTCCTATAACAGCTACACAAAAGGCCCAAAAGCAGCAACGTGCTTTATTCTATGGTCATATAAAATTCAGCACTGAAACTAGGCTAGCAGTTTATTCGTAACATAATTTGAAACATGTGGGAAATAAGATTTCCTATGGGAAAATATGGAAATAAAATTTAAACCGCATTGAATGCAAGGCAGGGAGCAGTTATGTTTGTATTAGAAATTAATTTTCTAGCTTAGGTAGTGCAGGTAAATATTGTGAGGTAGCCTTACGTGAAAGCCTACTGATATAGAGCAGTAAGTATTTTACTTTTTCTTCGTTCTCTCAAAGTTGGTTAGTCGTGGTGATTGTTTGTGTATCTTTGCAAAAACTATTTTTAAAAAGTTTGACGTCCAGAAAGAATATTTTTGAAGTTTTTTTTAAACTTCAATGTGTTAACCAATTGGTACAGCTTTTAAAGTCGACTACAATCTAGTAAACCAAAATTTTGAAAAATATAATTTATTATTCCAATGATCATCATCAATTCTTAACAAGTCCCATTACTTTAGCAACATACGAAAGTATAGACCTAACGTCACCTTAACCAACTTTAATTAAAGAATACTGGCAATGAAGATTACAACGAATACGCGATCATCAGTCATCTTAAAATTATAAACTACATTCTTCTATCACTTCTCACAATGCAATAAGACCTTCCGCACACTGAAGCATATTTCTCGCAACACATTAAGCTACAGCAGCAGTACAACAATACAACAGTGCAACATTATGTGTGAGACGTGTTCCGTATACCAGTCGCGTGCAAGTAGCCTATATTTCTAACGTACACCGTGTGAGTTTTGATATGAATTTACTTGCTCTAGTACCTTGATTTGTATGGTTGTTTCCCGCAACTAGATTGGTAGTATACCTGTGTTATAGGATTTTATTAACTATTGCAAACTGTGAAAGATATCGAAAAACTGCAGCGATATGAGACGTTACGGTTGTAGTACACAATTGAGTTTACAGCGAACATAAAATGGCGGCATAAAAGACAGACACCATGAACTATATGAGACAAATCTTCTTGGATGCTGAAGAGTTTGTTTGTTTGTTTGATTGTTTGATTGTTTGATTGTTTGTTTGTTTGATTGTTTGATTGTTTGGTTGTTTGATTGTTTGATTGTTTGATTGTTTGATTGTTTGATTGTTTGATTGTTTGATTGTTTGATTGTTTGATTGTTTGATTGTTTGATTGTTTGATTGTTTGATTGTTTGATTGTTTGATTGTTTGATTGTTTGATTGTTTGATTGTTTGATTGTTTGATTGTTTGATTGTTTGATTGTTTGATTGTTTGATTGTTTGATTGTTTGATTGTTTGATTGTTTGATTGTTTGATTGTTTGATTGTTTGATTGTTTGATTGTTTGATTGTTTGATTGTTTGATTGTTTGATTGTTTGATTGTTTGTTTGTTTGTTTGTTTGTTTGTTTGAACGCGCTAATCTCAGGATCTACTGGTCCGATTTGAAAAATTCTTTCAGTGTCAGATAGTCCATTTACCGAGGAAGGCCATAGGCTATATAACATCACGCTACGACCAAAAGGAGCAGAGTACCAGTAATTAATGTTACAAAAACGGGGAAAAATTTCACCCATTCTCTCTTATTGGACGCAAGCGAAGTTGCGCGCGGGTCAGCTAGTCGTCATATAAGAATCAAATGTTCCGCAGACGTGACAGTAAGCTTTTCCATGTATGCACCAATACTGACTTTTGATTATTAATTTGATTGATACTGATTGTAAAGATGACTGCAAATGCTATGTCGTCAGTTTTTGCGACGCGTAACGGCTACTGCAGTCTACCAAATTCGTACCTCTACGAAATCGTAGGTTTAAAATAACTAATTTCTAGACATTTTTCCACAGACACACTTTAAAGTAACTTGCGTCAAAATATTCTAACCTAGACATGCCCAGTGATTGTATATCTTATTTCTCCCGCGTACACTTCAAACTTATAGCAATGAAAGTTTATGTGTATTTGCATAAGAACCTCGTTAGTTTTGTACTATTTGTAATTTTACTAAATTAGTACAGTCTAGACTGTAGACTAACTACGATTAGTAAAATTATGATTCGTTGTGTTGATCGCTCATCTTAATAGAATAGTAAAAATATTTTCATATAGCGAACTTCGCTTGAGTCTTTACTCTCATACTCATTTTCACCTCTATTTAGGGGTTCATTATAGAAAAAAGTTACCTAGGATTTGTGAGTGCGTAACACACAGAAGACAAATAGTACTTTCGCATTTCTGATACTAGTCGGGAATAATACAATTCTAGTCATTTTTGTGAAGCATAACATTACTTAACTTTATAGAGGAAAGCCTCGTGAAGGTAAAAGACACAAAAAATTATGTAATCATTAGCAATATTGTTTGGAATTTAACTTATAAGGGCAGATACTAGCACGTTTACTCAAACAAACAAAACCAATTCTAGCAGCTGTGTTATTGTACCCATAAGATTTCAAAATATTTGCGTATTTCAATTCTAACAAATGTGACTGTTCAAAATTTTCTCTAAAATCTCAAATTTCTATGCATTTCCCCAAATGTCTTAAGTAACGTAGCATGAATATAGGTAATGTGTTGGAAGTCAGACGGCGGCGTAACACCTGGGAGTCAGTGGAGCGACGCGGACACGTGACGGCGGCGACACGACGCAAATGTGACGCGTTTTAGAACGTTAAATTAATTTCTGGTACGAGACGTTAGGAAGTCAACGCGTGCTTGAATTGGGAGAAATTTGGAAAACCAAATAAAGCTTTGAGAATATTTTCTTTCATATTTATAGACATTTACCGTATCCAGAGTGTAAAAGTAAACATTCAAAAAAACGATGAGCGCAACGCGTCACCCAGTTTCATTACACCCTCGGATCTGACTAAGGGTATACTAAAGGCAGCTTTTTTCTGCGCTGTTAAGTACAATATGCCTGAAGATATGAACAAAACATTAGGTGTAAAATGCAACCATCGACATGACCTATACATAGGATGACCGCCTGCTTCATAACGCTGAGTAACTCATTCAGGCAATGGTCGATCTAGCAAAATTAGTTTTTTTAAGCCTATATTTAAAAATTGACAATCGTAACAACCAACATACGAAAAATAAAAAAATACACAATAAAAACACACTCATTCAACACTAATAGCATCCACAAAATACCAAACCTCTCCACAAAAGTCAAAAAACCCCTAAAACCAAAACAGAAGCTCTACTTACTCATGCACTACACACGTACAGTTAATTCGTAATCACATATAATGACCGACTGGTACGCTCGTTGTTTCACAACAATATGTGAAAGCATTTAAGTGATACGGCCAACTCTTCTACTGAATAGTTTCGCTGGCTGTGCATTTGACCATTGGAGGGGTACTATAGGAACTCGATGGTAAGTCACTTTTGGATGCTGAGCGAGGTTAGGCTACCATCAGTTGTTGTCAGTCCGGTGAGTTGTAGTGTTATTCGAGTTGTTGTTTGGCCGTGAGAGAGGAAGCTAATCTGTTCACTGTAATCAATTAAATGACAGTAAAATAGCAATATTTAGCCTTTTTCAGGCCTGATTAAGAATCTAGAGAACCACTATTTTAGTCAGTCAAATGAAGATGGTAAGCACATTGTTGAATGGAAATTGAAAAAAAAAACGATAATGATGAAAAAAGATGAACGGTATAAAATTTGATCGCAACTATTTGACATGAAACATAACTGCTAACACATGTTCCACATAAACATTATAATGCATAATAAGCATAATGCAATTTTTTGACAAAAAACATCGAGTATGTCTAGTCTGATCAACGCTTCCACATTTACAAGTAAACATAACCTTGTGAAGATGTAATCCTAATAGTAATTCAATCGACTTCGAGTTCCCATAGTACCCACCATTAGAAAGTACATTAGTTGGTGGGCTAAGTTTAATGTTCGTCGCTATAAACACTCTCTGATGTATTTATTGTGCTATATAGCCGTTATAACGTGCTATATAGCACGTTTATAACAGCTAGCTCAGGATCAGGTGGTACGTTGTGTACCTAATGTTGGTAATATAAGATTATTCGTGCAAATGACTTTTGGGGCGAGAATGTACGCTATCCAAATGTTTTAAATTTATGTTGTGGGTTAAAATATGTGAAGCTTACGTTGTTTTATAGGATTTTTAGTTTTTAATGGATGTTATAGCAACAATTTAATGCTGCCCTGAGAATCGAGTTATAACAATAAAATGTGACTCGAAAATGTAGTATTCATTTTTTGATTTCTAAATGTGAAAGTATTTTATTGTAAAGAAATTTTGAAATCAATCTATGCTTAACATGTTATTATAGCCTTGTCTAGGTGAGACGCTTGTAACTCTA
This sequence comes from Anticarsia gemmatalis, assembly GCF_050436995.1. Classification (NCBI taxonomy): domain Eukaryota; kingdom Metazoa; phylum Arthropoda; class Insecta; order Lepidoptera; family Erebidae; genus Anticarsia; species Anticarsia gemmatalis. Next base: position 12,948,936 of record NC_134747.1, read on the forward strand.
TTTACTGATCACAAAAGCCAGTCCCTTGAGTTTCTTTTAATGTGTCGATATAAATTATTAATTTAAAAAAGTTAATTAGAATGTCCAGTAATTAAGGCAAGCACAACTATAATAAAAAGCTATAATATGGATGGATATTTAAGAGTCATCACCAACCCACCGGTTTCAGTAACAATATAGGCACATCAGGTGATTGAATAACTTTGAAAACATGTTACTAAATAACGTACATACTTCAAAAGCTTTTTGCTAAGAGTACACTAGCTTTTTTATACATACGTTGACGCACTATCTAATAAATTGACCACAGTGAATATTTGTGGGGCATTTTAGAACATTTACATGATTGTTTTAGTAAAATTTGATTAATTTTAGCACAGAATAAGTAATAGTACTACCGTAATTTTAGTTCAGTTTTTCAGTGCAAAAGCTACCAAAATCTATTAATCGACGGCAGACTGGTTGTTCAATTTTGTTAAAACCAAAAATCGCTCAGTCGCTCTGAAACATAAACTTAAAAAACTTATCTGACATACATAAAACAATACTGTGCTAGACAGACAATGTTTTTTTTTCTTTCTTCCTTGTCTTTTTAAATCAATTCATAACATAATCTGTCCTTATGCGACCTGAACCATATTATGCTTAAAATTCTAAACAGAAAAAACAATGTGTAGTTTAAAACGAAGTATTTTTATCAAGTCGTTTCGATCAGGCATCTGTCATTTGTGCCTGGAAGCAATGGCGACTAAATAAAATCTGTCAATCAAACGGTTTTGTACGCGATTTGGTCGCACACGACATAAAACATTCCGTTTTGAGTGCTACGGACTGGGTGCGGTACAATTTAAGAGAATAAGCGGATGAACCTCGTAGCAAACTGAGTAGAATCGATTGGAAACTTCATGTAAGTATCATATTCTTTTGAAACAAGAGAATAAAAAATATTGCTTCCAATGTATCGTTTCTTATATTGAATTTATGAATTCTACTGTAATTCACTACAACCAGATTTATTTAAAAACATGTTGTGTTATGTTGATTTTTTGTTATTCTTAACCGACTTTGGTATAAAAGGTGGAGGTTCGCAATATTTTATTTCTTTTTACAGTTTTTTAAACTGTCATTGTGATTCATATTTGTGAAGAAAAAATCTATCAATACGTCTAGAATCTTCCGTTTTGACGTTGAAGTCATTCTCAATAGAAAACCGACCAAACAAAATCGCTTAAACCTCTACCTTTGCCCACACAAGCACGCAGGCAACGCGTAACACAAGCATACGTCGGACGCGCATAACGAATGTCCAAACACTGAATAGCTGATGAACAATTTGCATACGCGAATCGTAATGTACTGACACCGCTATACACGTTGTACTGGGACAGTACAGGTTATGTATAACACGGGTTATGCGATTAGTGGACGTTTTCAGCTTTAGAAATATGTATACACTAGCTGTTTCACACGCTTTTACAGCAATTATAAGTCGCAAACAAGTATAGCGTAATAAACCTTGTTTTATCGAGTAACGACGTTCGAAGGAACAAGGAAATAAAAATAACTAATTCTTCAACTATAATATTGGTAAGATTAGTCTTTGATCAGTTACTCTAAGAGGCATATCTCTGTAAATAAGAGAGGCTAAATTTAAACAGACCTTAACGTACATCTCCAACAAAGTGTGGATTAGAGAAGCATGCGGATGCTTCGAGTGGTTAGTCTTCATCTAAATCTAAATAAGTTCCTATACGCTCCTTGTGGAGGCCCGATAGGAAGTCGCTAAATTTAAAATACTGGTATTCAGTTGCATCCATTGAAAGTGGAAGCCGACTCCAACCTATATGAAAAAAAGGCTATGCTGATGATTACACAGATAATTTGTATAAAAAGTTAGAGGTGTATGCCTTTCTACAGAAGTTGACAATAAAAACATTACAAATAGGTATAACGTGAGTTGCCTGTATTACTTAACCCTATTTGCGTTTGTTTCAAATATTTTTAGATGATTTATTTTATTTTGTAGCTCGATCACCGCGCTGATGAATTTATGGCAGACCGACATTGATGTTATCTGTTCAGCTTGTTTATTTAAAAGGCCTTCGTAGGTACACCATGTTCAGGAATAATGTGCATTATTAGAGGGGACATAATAATAATTTATTATTCTTTGGTTCACTACTTACTCTTTTTACTTCTTTGACGATTCAAGCGGATTTGAGTTCTGTTAATTTTTCATCTCTTTTAAAAACTGGATAACCTTTTCGGAAAGTATAAAATGACACTGCTATTTTTGGAATCCACTATTCTACTACAGATTTTTATCTCTAAAACCGTTATGATACATTTATGGATTAAGGATTTCGCAATAATATTGTGATGATATTGTCAAGAACCGAACCTAGACTTGCATGCGTGTGATCTTATACTCTCAAATTGAGCCCAGACCCAACCCGTAACCAGCAGTGGGACAGTACTGTGTTAGAATAATTACTTACGCCTCATTATATCTTGGCTTTATTTTTCCCCGATAAATCGATCAGTAGCGCTACCATGAGTTGGTAACTATAGCCTCCCGGAGACACTGTAGTTCTCGTAAAACTCGAACAGCGCCTCTAGCGGATAGTTAAGGTACCAAAATTGCTACCATGGGTCGCCATATTTAATAACGTGTAGTTAAATTAAACAACAGTGAATGTAGATTGGCTTTGTCGTTCATTCTTTCCCTATTTGAGCCCACTGTTGTAGTTGCGTTCTCACGTTAACTACTCTAGTTTTTAACTACGCCAACTCATGGTAGGGCTACAGAAAAACACAGAATCTAAATAATTGTATTTTTTTTACTTTAATAAATAAACTAGTTTGCCCACAAATTAAGCTCATAAAACCACCTCAAATAACTCAACAAGTCTAACAATATTGTCCACAAAACCTCAAGCTTGTGGTCACCATCGTTAGTTCGGACGTTAGTGCGATTTCATTGATTGAAATGTCCCGTTTGGATATCTAACATGTACCCACTCTATTATGTATACATCTGTACATAGACTAGTTTTGTATACCGTTTTTTGTTTGGTAAACTAAAAAACTACATGCAAGTGAAATTGAATGGAAAAACTAACTTATTTTGTTTTGGATAGTGATATGTAGTATGAGAATATTAAGCTGGAAGTCTCTGTACGACTTTTTCATAAGACTATTTGTACTGCATTACCTATAAAAGTAGTCTGATGATTAGTAGGTATAAGAAGTAGTATTGTAGATGATTTTTTTCACATATTATAGGACTTGTAACATTCAAAATTAGTTTTCTTCATTATTTTCTTGGAGTTTGAATTCATACTAACTTCAGATATACACTATCGAAATAATTATTATATAACTTACTTAAAAGGTTATTAAATAACATAATCATAGTGGTAACATAATGAAAATTACTTCAAATCTAATCATTTGTTTTAGTTTTTTGTCTAAAATGCTTAATACAAAAGTTCATTCACCCCAAAACAAATTGCAAGCCTCCCAAAAATCCTTTTCCCTATATTCGGGGTAAATATTTTGAATGTGGCAACATCGATGGCCCATTGAAATGGTGAGTGACCCATATACGGACGTAATATCCGGTAGGTCCAGCATGTAACGGAAATTTCATCAAATCTGTCATACGTTTTGATAAGTTATCGTCGAGAACTAATGTTGGGGATGCGAGCTGACATCCTTTGGAGAGGTCAATGATCTCCGAGGTATAGATAATTTAAGACAGATAGGCTTTTGTTTGTTTTCGTAAAGTGCTAGACCTCCGCGTTTGCAATATTTGTTAATAGTCTTTCTATTACTCCGATGTATCGTTATTGTAACCTCATGGATGGATTATAAAGCTTGATTTTGCGATTTAAAAGTTGTTAAGCCATGTCAAAGGCCTTTCGGGCAGCTGAAAAAACTATGACACCACCAATCACACAATAAAAAACCCGGGTCCTGAATTTTGGTAAGCTGATCATTATATTACATGGCACTTAAGCAAGGATCTCTACTGGGACAGATTGATGAAGAGAACGATTAAGTTCTTATACTCACTTTTATTAAACAAAAGTACTGCCACTAACTTTAATCCGAAGTACTAATTCCCAAAAACTTAGCGTCCCAATACTTTGTTCTATTGAACTAGATCAGTGGACTAACATTGTTGTTTTCTAAAACTTCAAAATAAAACTGTAAGAAGATTTCTTGAAAACTAGTTTTCTTTAAGTTCAAATAGACGTTTATCTAGCAATCGAAAGGTAGCTGGAAATTGTACGTGAGCTGGGTTCTCTTTCAAATTGGTTATTTACTTGAAACTAATATATAAGAAATACATACACTTAGGACCAGTCTTGACTGCTTACTAATATGTATCATAATTACAGCAAATGTATGAAAAACAAAAATCAAAATTCACCTGAAATGCTCCGATATTTATCCAGGGGTCTTAAACCAGATCTTAATATTTTAAACGCGTCAGTTTGCAAAGATGGACGTATATGTGTGTATGTTTGTTACCTCTGTAGCGTGGTCGGTAATGTAACCGACTGCTAATCATAAGGCCCGGGTTCGATTAACAGGTAAAAAAGGCAAAGAACTATTGGTCTGTTCTCATTTCGGCGACAAGGCCTCTGCCAATACACACACACATACATTATATCAAGGCGTGATATAATGTATGTGTGTGTGTATTTTTTTAATGTACCAACTTATTTGTAAGACAAATAAACAAACAAATCTCAAGAAACGTTGTACAATATAGCACAGTACAGAGCGCCGTTACATGGCTCAAAATGGTTAATATTCATGGAGGTTGCGGGCGGCGAGTGGAATTACTTCACATTTTTTATATCTACCCACCGTGTTACACTGAAAACGAGACTCCTTTGTATTGAGGGTAGTTCAAAAAAGTTTATAAAGAGAGACTTTAAGTTGTGAATCTTGAAAGAAGGAAGCTTGTCAAATTTAAGCTTTTGAAATAAAAATACATGAGTAGGTAGTTAATAATATAATCTAGTGTAATATAAGCTGTTGCTGCTTGGCTTCTTTCAAATAATTGTGACAGAAAGATGTATCTTATAAAGTTGAATTAACCTTCTTCAGAGCAGTGTTGGGTCAATCAACTAATTTTTTCAATCAATTGATTAGTCATGACTAATTTAGTCATGAATTATTTAGTCATGATTGAATTAATCATGAGTAAAAATAATAATCATAATCATGATTAAATAAATTAGTCATCAATCATTTAATGATTAAATGACTGATGACTAATTTATTGTATTTTTGTATGATGATTAAACTAAAAAAAATAATTCAGGTGACATAATTTTAGTTTAATTGAACACATCTATAAAACTATAACTGATCACCACCTTAAGTTGACTGAAAGAAGATAATTCCATTATTTATAAAATTTGATTTTCAAAACGCGTAGTTTTAAAAAGCAATTTAAATTATTTTAAACTAAATTAGCCCGAACTTATTTTTGCAAATGTGTACCTGTGTAAATTAAAAAAAAAATTAACTGATTCTGTTGTAAAACTAGCTTTAATTAAAAACCTGTGATTAACAAATCAACAGTCATGGAACGTAGACTTGTAAAGCTTAGTTTTATTTAACTATTATTTTTAGTCATTAAAATTTTAGTCATGATTGAATAACTAACACTAACACTAATTAATCATCAATCACGACTCATGATTGAATTTTTTTAGTCATTATTCATTAGTCATGACTAAATAATTTAATCTTAATCATCAATCATCAATCAAACTAAATTTTGCCCAACACTGCTTCAGAGTGTTTCATCTACCGAGGGGATGATTCTATTGGAATTTCATCAAAATTGGTTTACTGCTCATAGCCGGGAACGCGGCGACTTTGGCAAATGAAGATTTAGTCGCGACAAATGAGATATCCAGTCATTGCCTTTCTGAAAATAATATAGCTACTTAATCAGAATTTCGAAGATCCTTCCAGATTCAGGTCAGCTACAAACCCATCTTTAATCCTCCTACCAAGAAAATCCCCAATATTCAAACTAACATTCTCAATAAATCACTTTAAACCTAAAACTAATCACTTAAAAGGCCGTTCCGTCCATAAACAAAGTGGACTGACCGATAAATTTCTACAGGCCCGAGGTAGTTAATTTTTAATTCGGCGTTCTACACAGGTCTTGGCGAGCCGACGGCCGGCGAGAGACTGATGTGTTCCGTGGTAGGGACCGACCGCACTGCTTAGTTATATCGACTACCCTCATTTATTGAGCGCTCGTTTTAAATTAGATGTCCGAAAGGGTTTCCTTCTTTTTTTTTTGATGTTAGCTGGTCTTTTGATTTTTTTATGTGGGATGTTTACCTTGGTTTTGGATTGAATAAAGATGAGGTAGAGCCTATATCCTTGGATTTGTGATGAAATAGTGATGGAGTAACGTGACTTTGTCTATCCTGCATTGGTCATTAGTTAGAGTGATCACAATTCTAATAGTACTGCATTGAATATCTTGATTTCGATTCCCGCAAAAGAAATACAGAACAAAATCAATGCATAAGTGGCCACTACCAATATAATAGTCCTTATAACAATGCAACGACTTTGAAACAATAACAAAAAGTTTTGTATATCACCTTTATTTTTTTTTAATTTACATAACTGCACGCGGGGAATATTGGAAACGAGGTAAAATTTATCACATAACCTAACCCACGACGATCACCTATTTTGAACTCCAATCCAGGCAACGGGACTACATTTCAACCCGTCTTAAAAGAACTAAGTACACCCATCATTTAAATAAGTCGAAATTCCCTTCGAGGCATTCAAACCCGAGATACAGTCTCTTACATATTCTTTCATTCGTAGTATACCGTAAAGAAAAGTAAATTTTAAATACTAACTTAAATATAACTCATAGCTTATACCACGTAGACTGTAACCAAGAACCTCTCATTATATACAGAAAAGCCAAACAGGCATCTTTTTACAACTTTCACCACCTTTACAGGACTGAAAAACCAACCCCTTAATTACGAACATCCCCTAATAACGGCAGATCACAGGATTCCTATTAAAATTCACACCTCATACCTTAATTCGGGGGGTAAACATGAAAAAACATTTTTTAGTACGTCGCCGAGGGTTGGGGTGGAAAACTTGATGATTTCTCTGAGGGATGTTTGTCAGCGCGTAGGCCTCGAACGCACGAGTTAACTTTTTGACTGGGATACCTTTGCAGACGTGATAAGAATCATAGTGAGGTGGTGCAAGGGAGAAGAGCACAGAGAGATAAATAGTATGCACTTTTGTCATACAGATTATTAGAAAATTTTACCGTTAAGTGTTGACTCAAGGTGGTTAATAAACTAAAACTAATGTCTTTGTTTCGATTTTATATCGGTAGAATAAAACTTTGACTTCGTTGTAACAAAGACATGATATTGTGACATAGCACTTTGGAAAATTTAACAATTAGGTATAAGACTATCAACCAACCCGAACTCAAACTAAACTTAACCCCTTTTATAAACCAAATCTGCGCTGCGGTTACTAAAAAAAGTTTTTATAGGATAAAATAAGAAAAACTAAAGCCACGACACCCAAGTTTACTCAACATAGAAGCGTACCAAACCTATACCTCGTCAAAAACGCACCCGCTTTACGCTCCTCTCATACCTCATACCACACACTCACCACAGAATCCTGTGAGTTTTTCCGCTCTGATGATTTCCAGCCAGATCTCTTGTTGATGTGAGGGCGAATTTCTCGCCGATACGTGAAAGTATTCACAAATATTAGAGGCCACGTATTTTGCACTCGCACAAACGCATAAGTGTTATACCTACTACCTTTATTTGCAGTGTTCAGGGTTCGTTACCTGTACGATGTGCTGCCTCCGCTGAATTAAGATTGGGTATTGTTTGCTCCCGAAAATGTGTAGTTGCAAAAAGGTTGATTGTTACTACAATATTTTTGATGATACAAGCTGTATGAGAAATTATTTCAGTGTGTTTGGATTTTGGTTCTATTTCTTTTACTTATATAAAAAATGCATCTATCACCTATGTTAAGCTAATTTAAGTTTAAATAAACCATTGTAGCGGCACGTTGTATATGCCCCGGGAAGTTTTAAAGGATCAAAATTAAACGTTTGATAACATTCAAAACAAATATCTGATGTATTTACACGTACTTAAAAAAATTCCTTCGCCTGATTAAGTGTCCCGCTTTTGTCGCCTCCCCCTCTATTTCCAAATCACCTTAACGGCGAAAAGCTATTAGATCTAGACACCGTTAACCTAAACACATATGTAAGAAAGATGATGAATATTTTGGTGTTTTGTTGTATTGATATTTTGTCATTCCCATGTACGATGATTTTCATTAAAAACAATACAATTTTTTCAAACATCGATACAAATAGCTTCCTTACACATGCAAGCACCTTACAACTTCAATTATGCACTCACAATAACTAACTCCTACCAATACGAGTACGTTCCCATCTTAGTCAATAAAGTGAATCGTGTAAGTCGCTTGGAGCGCAAATGGCGGCACATTCGAGTAATAAACGGATACAGAGACATAAAATCATAATCGTGGTTACGTACCGCGGCCCGTGGGGGACGATCTGGGAAATGAACTACTAAGAACATACGAACTGGAATAAAACCCATTCTTTTGTATTCTAAAAGGAAACGAAATCGAAACACGACTCGCAGTTAAAGTGCACTTTATAATCAATAAATACTAAATCATCGTTATTCTTTATAAATTACAGTTATCAGTCAATATTGTCCCGAGTTCAGGAACTGTTTAAATGTAGTCTAGTCTTCAACTGACATTGGTGAACAAACATCAGACAAAGCATAAGGTGTTTTACTGTCCCCGAGATAAAATGTTTATAAATAAATGCCAACACCATGTAGATCTTCAAATAATGTACTAATCGAAAGTTAATTTTGTCACCAATCAAGAACTACATCCATTCCACATTTACGGGTTGATGTAATTCGATCGAAACGTCGCGGCGTCGGGTAAACAAATATGGTATTCTAACTTTACTTTTCATTCGCGCTTAAAGCTCGTTTGATTAATTTATTACGTGTGTACAAGTTGCGAGAGTTTTAAAATCGTTAATTACATCAATTTCAAGACCAAAACTCTAATCATCTTTCGACTTCAGGTGGTCCAATCTTCATCAAAAACATACAACAACTCGATCGTACCGCAAACCCCTAGTACCACCATGGTAGGAGGTCATGTATCGCCGAAATTTCTATTATAATGTGTAGCAGCGGCCCCCAGTGAGAGGTTACAGGGCTGGCTTATGAATAAAATTATGCTTTCTGATAATGTAAATCTTTTATGGTGAACCGTTGTTTTCTAAAGTGAAGGCATGTTGTATATGGGATCTATGGGTACGGATGGAAGGCTTGGTTAATGGCTGATGATCTAGTGGTTATAAATTGTGTCAATCGTAATCCTGAGGAGTCGCGGAAACTAAATACGTATTTAGGGTCTGGTTGGAATTTTGTTGTGATTATTGTGATCATGAGGTGGGTTTGAATAGATAAGTACCTATATGTAAATAGGTGTTTGACATTGTTTTGGAAACTTTAAAATTAATTTGCAGTTGTAATCTGGCAGTTAACTTTATTATGTTTTCCAATTTCAAAACTGGGCCTTTGGCCTCTGCCTAGCCCTATGAGGAAACCTCAAAGGCGTGATTTTATGTATATGTAATTTTATTTTTAAACTATCATGGCTAAACGTAAGGTGATATTTTTATGTAGGTAGGTACAAACAAAAGCAGGTTTTCTCCTAAGGCTTTGCTAGCTTGCCTAGCTTTTAGCAATTGATGCATAGTTACATAAATACTAAACACGTCTGAATTATATCCTAATATAGATAAATAGTAATAACATAGTCTAGAAAAGAAAATCTATTTCAGTACTCCCTATATCCACCGATCTGTAAACCACTGAAATAACTGAAGTACCTACCTAGTAATAAATATAAGCCAGCTTGATCGGCATCACCGCAATCATGTGAATATCATCTAATATTTGAACCGTGAACTGAAGATCATTGAGAACTGAATAACTGTTGGACTATTGGAGTGATATAATTATAATATTATATACATTTACTTACCGAGGCGCCCATAGCCAGTTGTGCTCACCGGTCGGTAAACGATCTGTGAGTTAAGCAACCAATGGCGCGGTCATTCCATGGATGGGTGACCGCATAGTGGTATTTGAACTGGGCGTCTCCGTGCTTCGGAGGGCACGTTAAAGGTCGGTCCGGGTTGTTGTCTACTAAGATAACAGTCGTTAAGCCACGTCAAAGGCCTCTCGGGCGGCATGAACAACTTTGACACTAGGTTGACCACTAACCATACGACAAACAAACAAACATTTACTTACCTATTTATAAACGCGGATTGCAGATATATATGAGTACGATTATCAGTGTCTGTGAACTATTTGAATCATTTCAACATGAACTTATCGACTGTCTATCTTATGGTCGTCCAACGATAAATTCATCGTTACGATATAGTGGGAACGCGCCCTAAGTTTTTAAAATTAATTATAGAATAATATGGATTTATACTAAATTCTTAAAAATAAGACTGTTTGAAACAAAACCGCATTACCAACTAGTTTAAAAACCATTGCACTTTTGTAATTGAACCACTAACTATTGAAAGTTATTCAGATCCAAGTTTAATTGGAAAATTCAACAAATTAATTCACTTTCAAACCATCTTCGTTTTATTAACTATAAATCTGAGCAGAAATGGGTTGAAGCCAATCTGCGCTACGACTAGTACCTATACTGATAATTTTGATTATCAAGTAATTTATACCATAGTTACTGAATGCATTGATTTGGGTGATTACTTCCGCCTGTTGATGACTACTTAAAAAAAACTAAATTGAAATCACTGCATCCATTCGAGAGTTATGATGCCACAGACAGACAGACACACAGACAGACACGTCCAACTTATAACAACCCTCTTTTTGCGCCGGGGGTTTAAAATACATAAATAGATACATTACGCCTGTTATACCCGAAGGTGGATGAAATACACCCATGTTTCCACATTGCTAATGCCAGTCCCATGTAATAGGAGACGAGCCCATTGCTCTTTACTGGGCATCTTACCACACTCCGCGCTACTAGTTATTATGAAATATCTTATAATATGTACCTATATAAAATTTCTATGTCACGATGTTAGTTACCGTACTCTTCGGAAACGGCTTGACCGATCCTCATGAAATTTTGTGAGCATATTGAGTAGGTCTGAGAATCGGCCAACATCTGTTTTTCATACCCCTGAGTGACACAATTTTTTTTTATTTATATGGCAAAACAACGTTTGCTCTGTCAGCTGGTATCTATTATGAATTATAAAAGACCAATAGTACTTTGCTCGACCCGGCAATCGAATCTTCGACCACGTACTCTACAGTCACTTTAAGTTTTCTATTCAAACCTGTGATTACATAAAATTTATTTAAACATATCCTTTCATGCAATATGATATTTTAAACCGGATAAGAATAATCTTAGCTATCTTATTTACCATGTAAAGTCGGTGATCCGTGCGGCGCCCGGTCAAAAGGCTCTCATATCCGGCCTGCTCGCTCGGCGGCCGAGCGCGCCGTACTAGGTATATAAGCTTTTTATATTATATGTAATACTGAAGTGCTGTTTTTAAGTTAAGTTTATGTGATTACAGTGAGATATCAGTTAAAAATAAACCGGTCAAGTGGGATTTGGACTCGGGCATGAAAGATTCCGTACCATTATTTATAAAAACGGCAAAAGAATCACGTTTGTTGTATGGAAGCTCTCTTAAATATTTATTTTATTATATTTTTATAGTGAAAAAGTAGAAGAAAGTCATAATATGTGAAAATTTCGAACGAATGCAAATCTCAGTTATTGAGTGAATGAGAGATTAGCAAAATGCAAAAAGCCAACGTCACGCGGTATTCCCAGGCGGTCACCCATCCAAGTACTAACCGCGCCCGATGTTGCTTAACTTCGGTGATCGGACGAGAACCGGTGTATTCAACATGGTATGGACGTTGGCAATAGTGATGATAAAACACTCGCACTGTAGCTTGCCAAAGTTAAAAATAATCTCAGGAATTAAAAATATCTTACAGAATATTCTGAATAGAAATTGCAGCTCCGCTATCGCCAACGTCCATACCATGTTGAATACACCGGTTCTCGTCCGATCACCGAAGTTAAGCAACATCGGGCGCGGTTAGTACTTGGATGGGTGACCGCCTGGGAATACCGCGTGACGTTGGCTTTTTGCATGAATGTATATTTTTCATTCCATTAACACTTTGGTAAAGCCGCCTCTAGGCCTAAAAGAATATTGTGCAATACCTTTGAACATAGCGAGAGTTGCTTCAGAAAGCTACATTGCTTGCGAAATTAATAGAATTTGGCGAATTCTGTTTTTTTTATAAATGTTGTTGATTTCGTATTCATCTACCATTACAATGATCTTCTTTCTTATCCAAAAGGAAAGAAAGATTACAATGATAACTATAAATATAACTAAGTAAATATATTTCGTACTATAGGTAGGTACAGGTAAGGTACCTGAAGGTATTATTGGCTCATAGTCCTTCATAGCTCAAACAGACCGCACTTACACAACACTCAAAGTACCGCAACTACACTTTATGCCCTAAGAAAAACTACCACGACCGTAGTTTGTTTACAAATGGCGCGAAATATTTTTACGTCCATACCTTTTTGTATAAATAATATCTAAAGATTGTAGGTACTTTTTACAAAACTAACTCTGTTTCACGACTTGTCTCGCGCTCATGGTGATTCGCTCCTGTAAGACTTACCCCCGGGATCTGAGTACATTTACCGGTAGTTTATCTATTCAATAGCGTTTAAACTCATGTAGAAAATGGCTATTGAATTAACCGAGGGTTTGCGAGATGTATGATCGCTTCTAGAAGATCAGGACTTTATCAAGACTATTGCACAGTATGTATGGCATTTTGTCCTATATTTCTAGCCGTTTTGGGTTTATACTGTGCATTATTTTTATCAATTTCCTTACAAGGTGTCGTTTAAGTTTATTGTGCAATATTATTGCGAAATATATTGGCTATCTATGAGCGGCTTTAGTATCACACCTAAGTAAAGTTTATTAAAAGGTATCTACTATTATAAGAATTGTTTATACAAAAAGATACATGCTGTATATATCCCTTATCCCGTTATCCATAAATGTGTAATTTGAATACCAACCTTCTTCTTCTTATCGTATGGTTAGTGGTCAACCTAGTGTCAAAGTTGAATACCAACCAGTACCTACTTATTTTCCGAGTTTAGCGCGTACAAACACACAGAAAAATATGTTTAGTTTTAACATAATAATATATTATAAGTATAGATACTATTATGTATTCTTTATTTCTTCAGTTTATTATAAAAGGCTCAAGTCTGAAGCGAAAGGAATAAAGGCGGGACCTTCATTTTTATAGGGCAAAAGTATCGCTCCTAATTTCGGTTTGAAACTTATAGATTTTCGATTTCGGCCTTTGTGGTTTTGTAATTCAGATTTTAGGTTTACGTTTTAGCATATATTTGATTTAATGTACGTACTTGCTGGTAAAAAATACCAATTAAGTAGTAGATAAATATGATTATTTAGAAAGATTTCCTATCATCATTGCGATAAACATTTATCTAATTTTAGCTAATGGATATTTCATCCGAGTTATTTCACCTTTGTCGCTAATAAACTTTTTTGGCAAATTCTACAACACTTGGTTGTAACACTACTATTTATAAAATAGAGAATCGACATTTACACAAACTTAACCTAGTTTTACACAAAAACTGACCTATAAAAGTCTCAAAGAGCCTTCAAAAAAATCTTGCCAATATACAAGCAAAGCCTGTTATCTTAACCAATAAACCTTTTGCGAAGTTCCCCATCAATTTCCTAATCGGCCCATTACTCAGGCGTTGATGTGAGAAAAATTACCTTTGGACATAGAGTAGGAAGGGCAGTTGGGAAGATGTTGGTGTACTGCGTACTTTAGTTAGTTATGTTAGGATTATTCTTGGTGTATGTGTTTAGCAGAAAAATAGTTACATTTTTTTACTTATTTATTTTCCCTGTGGCGCCAAGCGCATGCAAGAGATGTAAGGAGGTAGGACTTTTCTTCAATTCCCGAATCCCAAATTTGTAGCAAGTAGTAACATCATACCGCATCATTAGTAGATTTAATGTCAATAGCTAAAGATAATAAAATACCTACAGAATATAATCGTCTTATTTAGACAGGTTTTAGGGCCAAGTAGGTACGCATCAGAAACATTCGGCTAAAAATAGCAGTTAAAAAAATACTTGCACAAGATTATGGACAGGCTTTATTCAGGAAAATTAAAAAAAAAGTCATAGCAGCGCGGCTGGTGAAATGTTGCTAAGAAACTAAGTAGCGACACCCACGGCTATCCATACTAATATTATAAATCCGAAAGTAACTCTGTCTGTCTGTCTGTCTGTTTGTCTGTCTGTCTGTCTGTCTGTCTGCTACTCAATCACGCCTAAACTACTGAACCAATTTGCATGAAATTTGGTATGGAGATATTTTGATACCCGAGAAAGGACATAGGCTACTTTTTACACCGGGAAAATGACGCATTTCCCGGGAAAATTCAGGTGGCGAACGAAGTCGCAAATATTCAATATTATAATGACACTGAATTAACAAAATTCCGTTGTCATGGCAACTGTTTTAATGGCGGATATTCCTTAGCGCGATTTCGTTATATTAAGAGATATAAATACTTTTGAGAATATGTTTCGTGAAAAAAGAGCATATATTATATCATCACGCTAAGACCAATAGGAGCAGAGTAACAGTAAAAAGTGTTACAAAAACGTGGAAAATTCTGACCCATTCTCTCTTATGTGACGCAAGCGAAGTTGCGCGGGTCAGCTAGTACTAAATAATATTCCCTAACACGGTTCACCTATGTAAAGAGATCAACCTTAACTCGATCATCACCATGGCTATCGCTAGCACCAGATGGAAAACCTTTTACCCATTCTTATTTCTTTCTTTTTTTAAATTCGCCTACACAAATATCGCCAACTCATATTACAAAATAAGTCACTGATATATTAACAATAATTAAAAATGTGAAAGGGGTCTTTCCTTAAAACCCTTCGCATTAGTTTAAGATTTCTTCTAAATTACCTATATCATAGACAAAGTGATGGCAAATGTACTAAAACAACCGTTAAAATGACTTCTTAGCTACTTATTCATATTGGAAAAACCGGGTTAGTCATCTAGTATCTTTACTATTCTAAAATACAGCCTCTAGATTCTAACTCAAAATAAAATATCGCAATACAAAAGGTAAATGCATTCAAGTGACATTACCGTGTGATCAGAGCACGGATATAAAGGCCGGATATGAGCCGTGGTCTTTGACCGGCCACGGGACATCCGGCCAGATGAATAACACTACTTTTGTAACAAAGATTTTAATGTTAAGTGCATTTTATGGCTACATTTTGCTATAATACGATTTTACTATTATAAAAATTTACTCGTAACTTGAGAGTGAATGTAACCTATTTGATATTATTTTATTCAATTAAAAACTCGCAGTAATAAAATTTATTACATGGTTACTAAACTTTGTCATACTTTTTGTGTTAATTAATGAAAACGTTAATTGCTCCTAACAGTAACTGTAAATGCTTTAATAGGTAGGTATATTACATAACACGCATATTTCGCAAAAAAGACCAAGTAGTGGAAGAAGGGATTTATACTTCGTTATACTTAATTATTCACAGATTTTTTTATTCACATAAAAATAAATTATAAAAGTCAACCGGAGCTATTTTTAAATCTGTACAATTTAGAACAAGATATTTTTTTTTACATAGTTTGTAATACTGCCATCTAGTAGCATTTACTGAAACTTATTAGGTAACAACGACAGCGAGCGACATCTATTGACAAGTTCAGATATTTTCGTAATTCTCTCTTTTCCAAATAGTTGGCAGTGTTTAGCAATTCCAGTAGATGGCACTGTAAAAATATACAAAATTTTATAGTACATCCAATAATATAATATTTCAAATTCTAAAAACCTTGAGTTTGTAGCTGATAATAAAGTAGAATAAAATTTACTTGATTAAGTTTATTCTCAGAGACTTACTACATAGCCTTAAATTGATAGTTATCTCAATTTCTAATGATTAAATCAAATAAATTATGAACGAGTTGTATTTTGATTATAGTAATTATAGTTAAAAATGTTGGTGTCAATTTTAACAAAATACTTTTTACAAAAACAAATAATTTAATAATATTATTTACTTCCAGCTATGCTATGTTATTTAAACTGTAATCAAAATATACAAAAAGCTTTTTTTAATTAAAAAAAAATACATGATTCGGAGTTGAATATTCTAACTTCATATTACCAACAAAATACCGTATGAATGCAAAAGCTAAAAATGGGGGCTATACCGACCGTGACAGGACTCGAACCTGCAATCTTCGGATCCGAAGTCCGACGCCTTATCCATTAGGCCACACGGTCGTTGCGAAAGAGGACAAATTTACCGTACATGTTCCAAGTTTTATCGATCGGTCTTACTTGTACGAAATTTGATGAAAATATCATGAAATAAATAAAAATTACGTCATATTTATGGTATCGGCAGTACTTGTACAATCTTTAAGTATTTTTTGTACTACGCGTAACACATTTTTGTTTATTGAGGTAGTAATTTGTACGGTTCGTATGTTTTGTCCAATTTAATTGTTTTTTAATGTTAGTTTATTAGTAAAAACTGTAATTATATGATTGCAAATGAAGTGTTAGCTTGACGACTATATTGCTCTACCGCTATTTCTATTACATATCGTCATTTGAGATTATGTTTTTTTGAATACATACTTACAGCGTATTATTTAAAGAAATTTAAACCTAATAACTATTAAAAAACGAAAGCTAATATTTTTTAATCTTTACAGCAACCAGTAAGAACCATTGAATGGATTTCGACGAGATTAAAAGGCAATCAAATATTTTAATAATGTGCTATGGCAAATTTTGCTGGTAAGAAAATAAGTAAAGGTAAGTAAGTATTTATACATACTTATTTTGTACCCATGGCTTAGTAAGAAAGCCAAAAGGCCAAAGCCTAGGTAGTAAGTTATTCTTATCTTTAGCTATTTACCAACTTCAATTAGATCACTACAATTATTTGTACTGTGTTTAACATTACAATTATTTATGAGTGTGAACTTCGGAACTATATATATTTGTAATTAAACATTATGTACCAATGGTTATAGCTACTATGTCATTATTATATATTTACTTTGTCAGGCAAGGATAGCTGCTAACTGTCAACATTTCTCATACCTAATTTGTAAATAAATAAATAAAACACAGGATTTACCTACTAAGATTTATTATAAGGTTTTGTACCGATTTGAAAGTTATGCTATGAATTATCTTTGGAACCGCAGTATTAAGTAATTTCGATGCAATCCCAAAGATAATTCGAAAATAAGCCTACAAAAAATATAAGTTGAACAAAATATTACGCGTGTAGATGTATTGCTATAATAATATTATCAGGCTCTTTATGTCTTTTTAGGTAAAAACCACGAGATACTTTCGATTTTATAATTCGTGTCTATCATCTGCTTTCAATACAAATGTGTGTTTTTGCAAAATTATCAAAAAAGTACCTTATTTGTCATGCGATATGCTCAAGTTACTTTTTCGTATAGGTACCTAACAGTTATTAGTCCAGTAGAAAACTAATTATGTTTTAAAGCTTATTAAAAAGCTATCATTTAAATAATAGTAATCATCCTATTCATCAACATTTGGGATGTTTTTTGAGAAACGAATGGAAAGCAATCAATTTGATGACACCGATTTATAAATTATTGGGTAAAGCGAGATCTATTAACACTTTATGAAACCATGTAAGACGTCAACATAAGGTATGTACACAAAGAAGCTAGTTCTTAAAGCATAACACAGATGGCGCTAAAAGCTTCAATATTACTTTAACAGATGGCGCTAATAGCTTCTTTAATTGTGTTACAGAAGTCGTAGAAAGGTGTGCGATGGTCTTTCTATGTTCAATTTTATGGACACCAAACTCTTACAATAATTATTGAATTACATGTGTTAATGTTAATCACTGCTTTTCTTATGGATTAGTCAATTACTTAACTCAATTTATTTAGGCATGGTAATTTTTGTTATGTTTGTGGGTTAGGAGTAAGTACCTATGTGCAAACATAAATAAGTAATTGGCTATCTTATTAGATTTGTACATCATCAGAACATTAAAAATACCTGTTGGCTTGCATTTTATATGTGGGCCTAATTCCAAAATGTTTGAAAATCAATAAAACGAATCACACCGAACTATTTTACAATCACGTAAATCCAAAACTAAACCTTATCCCATCGAGCCGTGTACACTTGGAGCCAAAATCATTAGGTTACCATTGACTTGGCACGGTAGTCCGTCTTGAGTGCCAATTTGCTGTTCCCGGGAAACACTCAGACGAATGTGTTTGCCCCTTAGGTTGTGCCCTCGACTTAACGACAACTTGGCAATTTTGCCATTCTCGAGTGCGACCGTTTATTTGGTATAAAGTGTAGCGATTAGCTCGATATTTTTGGATTATCTTGTTAGTTATTTTGTTTGACTATTTTGCGACTATTAATAATTGTTGACGAATTTCAACACAATGTTTTTCGTGTATCTACTTAATTTGTGTTTATAGAGAGGAAGAACAAGACATGAAATTTTTGTGAGTCGGTCTTTCAACTAATAATTTAATATCTTTGTAGTTTTTTGTGTTTGTACAGGGAGCTATGTTATTGCACTATGTACGTAAATATTCGTATTCTTATAGCCTGCTCCATGTAGATTTACACGTTACGTAAAAAAACCTTTTGAATCAGCATGTTACTGTAAGTATATAATAAAGTAAGTAGGTAGGTATAGCGAGATAGTTTTACTCAAACACAAGTAAAGATCAATGTATGGATCACTCAATCCTCTAATTTTAGGCTTGGTGATACAGTTATACAAACATAAGTACATAATAACCATGCTTTCTTGCCACCACGAAACCACTTGCTACGATCTAAAAGGTGTCCCATAACCGAATTTTAGCTTTGTCAGTATAAATACTGGGCTACTTGTCAATAACACAAAGTCATTAATAACATTATAAAACATTGAGGGGCGGCCTTTTCAATCATAGTCAAACACCCACACGAACTAGGGTGGAGGTTCGAATCCCGAAAGCAACCGCTACAAATTAACGATATCTAATAATATCAATACATATGTTTTATTACTTAAAATAAATTCAAAAGTTATAAATTATAATTGCCTCGTATCTGCCATTAAAATCTTTCGGCCGACTACCGATCGATGCGTAGACGGTAGTTCGAAAAAACTTTTATCATAACTACACAAAGAATATTATACCTTAGACTCATAAATATAAAGTCCAAATTCGTCTGACACAAACAACAATACATTAAAAAACACTATTTATAGAAAGCTGTCAATTTAATTCGGATCAAAGTTCTGGTCGATTAAAAGCATCTGTTGTATCCACACATAGGAAATTCGACTTTCAATTTCAAGCTATAAAGTTGAAAATCAATCGTACAACGTCAAGTGTGTAGACCAATTTTTTTCCAAACATTCTTATGACGGCGGGTGGTCATATGTTATAAGGCATCTCCTCCAATCAGGAGCTTGGGGTCTGAGATGAAACAATACCGCTTTTGTTGTGGGCGTGGCTTGCATTGTTCCCTACAATGGGATGTCAGAAATTCCCTTTGTGTCTATTGTGTGGGGCATTGTTCGCCGTGGTTGGCTCCGGGGGGCGGGGTTATGTGCTGAAATTTCGTTTTTACCTAAATGTTGAAGGTTTTGATTGGTGAACAAAGGTTAGATGATAGATTTGTATTGTTTCTTGAGATGCCTATATGTCTTATAAGATTTGAAGAACATTTTTCTTGTACCGTCTTTGTCTTTAAGTACGGTTATAGGTAGTTCGTTAGTGAGTGATTAATATGCTCCTTAATTAGGTAAATTAATTTCAAAGACAATATTTCAACAAACAACATCTGTTCACCTTCCTATTATTATTATAGTGTCAATCTTATTCATGTTAAGTTACCACGTCTCACCCTATAAGTACTAATTACTGACATAAGTACACAAAATTGCAGAAAATGGTAATATCCTTTTAATTTAATCGATTTGTTCCTTGAGAGCCTGGGCATATCTATAATTTGTTTATATTAATATTAATACTACTGTTGTAGCAAACAGACCTCCATCAACTTCTTAAAGTTATCTACTTGTGTTCTTAATTCTATACTGTTACCTTACATACAACAACTATCATTTCTTCTAATTGGTTGTAGGTAAAGCGCAAAACAGTGTCTAATATGTTGTACTAGCTGACCCGCGCAACTTCGCCTGCGTCACATAAGAGAGAATGGTCATAATTTTGCCCGTTTTTCAAACATTTTTCGTTGCTACTCCGCTCCTAATGGCCTTAGCGTGATGTTATATAGCCTTAAGCCTTTCTCGATAAATGGTCTATTCAACACAAAAATATTTATTTTCATTTCGAACCAGTAGTTCATGAGAATAGCGCGTTCAAACAAACCAACAAACTCTTCAGCTTTATAATATTAGTATAGTAGATATGTTTTAATTGCTTTCACACAATGTCAATTCTGATCCTTGGAAACTATTCTATAGAAACACAAAACATATAAAACAGTAGAACTTAAATGTAGGCAATAAAAGGCAACATAACACAACAATATGTGTCTGGCAGCAGACAATGATATCGATCGGCGCGCCCTGCACACCCCCGAGTGTGCACACCGATATAATACAACGATCTACGAGCCAAGACTTACTGTGACTCGCTCACTATCTTGTAGATAACTTCATAATAACTTACTGATTAATAGGTCTCTAAGGTATTAAAGTTGAGTTTTGAAGTCCTCTAAAGATCTCTTTTAAGTAAATGTCATTTTATTCATATTGTTGGAAAAATATCCGAAAATATATACCTACTATAATTACTACAATGCATACATAATCTAATATTACGCCTGTTTTAAACGCAGTTGTAGGCAGAGAAACATTTCAAAGATGAAGATGAGAACAATATGTGTCGATAGTTTGGTCAATTATATAGAGAGATCTATGTAAAAAATATATCTACTGTGTAATGTAAGTCGCAATCTTCGGAGATGGCGCTCTAAAGACGTATACAGGTCTTCAATATCTTCCTGTTAAAAGGTTAAAGGCTACCGTCGGGTACTTATGACAATATGGTTGAAGCAACATAAGATTGTAAGGATCTTAGCAAGTAGCTTTCATTACCCTTACCCTTACGCTTGAAAATAAGGCATAATTTTCATTCCCCATCCTGTCCAGCAGCGTGGGGAACTCAAACCTTGCAATTGAACAAAAACAGGCTAAGTTACAAAAATCTTCATACAAATATCACCACACGCGGCTAGACCGTTTCATAATACGTATGTAACACGGGGCCCTATACCGGGGCCCCTACGCCGGGGCGGCGGGGCCCATTGTCACACGTTCAATGCTAATGCGACAACTACACCTGTGTGTTATTGATTTATTCATTCTGATGGCACAAGGAAGTGGGATTTGAAAGTTTGAGGACTTGAGGTTTTAATTTTCGAGACTCGTAGAATATTGTAAAGAGGTAGTGAACGACTAGAAGGCAATGGTCTGGTTGGTTGGTGTAGATTATAGGAGGTCAGTGTGAGCTGTCAGCATAAAACTAATGCTTGGCTGTGAGATATAATTTCTGTTGACGCACAAAAAGTAGGCAGGAATCCAATGATGGGCATACCTTATATATAAATTATAATATTGTTTTCGTACAATGATTTGAACGATATTTCGGAAATAATTATTTCAGATTGTGGTAAGAAAAAGAAAACACAATTAGATCAAATCTTTTATCATCTTTGTTTTGATAAATTTGTTCCCAAGTCTCGATATCTTGTAAAAGTCATACATTTACCTAAATTTAATTCCTTTTATTAATTTTATCACACATAACCAAGCTTCATTCTGTTGTTATGTGGCCGTAATAACTTTGTTAGTTAAGAGGCATTGTATTTTAACACGAAAATCAGTCTATCAAACTAGTCTCTTTTTGAATCGAATATTAAAACACTTTCAGCAGATTGTTCTCAGTGTGTGCGTACATCACAGTGGTAGATATCAGTTATCAGCGGTATTCATTTAAGTAAAGCTCGCGGTATAAGCAACACTCAGATTTGCTCAACAATGCGACGCCTAACGCGTCTCGGGTGGGGGCGCTAGTGGCCACATGTTGGAGGAAAATGTAGGACTGTACGGATTTTAATTGAATATCGTACTTTATTATATCTTAGAAAAATCTTAAAAACAATATGATAGGTAATGGATGTGTAATTTGATTTGCTTGAGGCTTCAGCGCGGAATGCGCCACGGCTATTGTAAGCTGCGTTCAAATATCTAACAATACAATTTAAAATACTCGTTTGAAGTTTATAACCCTTTAAAGATCTAAAAACTCATATTCTCGGTTAACGGTTTACAAATACAAAATTGTCTTAATCTAATGTTCGTAACATCTTCAAAATGTTAATCTACATAAGTTTAAATTAATTAAATGCTATATCTTCTTCTTCTTTAACATAATTTTTTTCCTGCGTTGCATCAAACAAAATTATCAACAGTAACAACAATATACCTTCGTCACAAGTACCAAGACTGTCCCTCGCCCCGTCCCCCATATCCCCCCTACAGTAGGGGGGCATCTCCCGTCTACCGCACAATGCTCCCAGTAATAATATAATCGGGCCGACGCCACTTGCCATTAATTAAAATTAAAATTTTCATTGCGACGCCATTGTCGCGCAGTGTCTCGACTGTTCGAGCTTATGTGTATTGTCTTTTATACCTACTATTCTGTTATGTTAGATTGTTATTAATTTGAGTGTGCTTATAAGATTATTATATAATGCATAATTTTTGATATGTGGTTTAGGAAAAGACAATAAGAAGTAGTAAAGTATTGGTGCAAACGGTCACGATTATGAAAAGAATAATAATATATTCACGTTGCGTGTTTTCTATACGATTTCAGTTACAAAACTGAGAAAGAATCGAAACTAGATTTTGAATATATGTATTCAATAAACGAATTCAGTTATAAACATTAACATATCAAAATAATTTTCATGTAGAGCCGAATTATTGAAAAGGACTAACGAGTAAAACTTTTCAAATGACGATATTTAATGACGACAGTTGAGTCTTAAATACCCTTAATTCAACCATTCATATAAAACCTACTAGGTACATAACCCAATCAAAATAATCCTACCTTAAAAAAACACCCACACCATAATCAATCTTAAAAAACCGATCATTTACAAATGGTGTTACAGGTTATAAAAAAACATGGCGGCACACAGGCTATGACAAACAGCTATACGGCCAACCGTTTGGCTAATCATTGGGTGCAAGGGTGTAAGGGTGCAAGGGTGCAGGGTGCAACTTTATAACTTCACACCTGGGCCCTTTATTATCTATAAAAACCACCCTCGCATGAATGAAAAGGAAGTGGTATAAAAAACCATAGATATTGACACCATAAATACTGGTTCGGACTTCAGTTTTTTTTGGATTTCATTCATAAATTATTGTTTATGGAAGTTTCGCGGGTGTTGGAATGTTTGGTTGTAAGTTATAACAAAGCGTGATGTTACAACTTGTAAAATCACGCTTGTTTAGTAAAGAATTAGATATGGGATTCTTCTATATAAAAAAAATATTTAGGTTTTGTAAGTTTCGATGTATTCAATACTAAATTATATCATTAGTTTAATAATTAAATTTTAATGGATATTAGATATCATTCATTTTCTGTCATACTTTACCTATTAGGAAATCTATCCGTTACTTATCTATAACCAGGGAAATATATGATAAAGAATCAAAATACATTATTCATGACCTACGACAGCAGTTTCCATTTCTAAGTATCTTTAATCAATCCCTAAAAACCTTCCTTTACACCTCTATTCCTAACCCACTACAACCACACCTTCATCAAGAAACCAATTCGAATTCCCTTCAATTCCAACCATTTCTATCCACAGCAATAACATCCCTAAACAGGTGAAACACACCCAATAAATAAACCCAAATCGTTAAGTTCCAGTTCCATTTCAACAAGTACCGTCAAAAAACAGCCACCTCCAGAATACCGCTGACTCATAGCCCACAAGGACATTTAGTTACGGCTGCATAAAAACTCCATGGGAGCCGAAGAAGCATTCCTTTGCATCAATGGGTAAAAAAGGTTTTTGGGTGACGAAAAAAAGTTAAGGAGATGAGGAATTGTGTCTTAATTTCACCTGAGGAGTGTGGAGATTTGCATGTGATCATTATTTTTAGAGGCGTGATGATTGTTGAAAAACAAGACATGATTTTGAGATTTTTTTGCTATGTACCTACACACTGGGCATAGACTATACTTATATCATAAAAATGTATAGTAGGTGCTTAAAGTAAGACGTCTTATACCTTTGGATGGATATAAACAAAAACTAACGTATCATAAAAGGGATAAAACTTTCTCTTATACGTATTTTTGATACAGTTTTAAATATTTTTGTGTTAATCCATTTTTCAAACGTTTTCGGGGATTTATGTGTATTAAATGTCTTTCTTTATGAAAACCTGTCACATACGCAAGAGAACATTTGACATCTTCCCAAAAACAATGACTCACCAAACATTTGATATAATTATGTATTTTCAAAAGTATATTTGCCAATTGTAATAACCAGAAAACTTCTTTCAGGCAGTCTGGCAACCGGAATAACCAAAATCCTGATCCAAACGGTAAATAAACGCAGCTAACATCAGATATAATATTTTTAATCAGACCAATAGCCAATTAGGCTGTAGTAGTATTGTCGCCAGCAAACTTTGATTGGTTCCACTTCTGCGGACCAATTATATTGAAAAGGCCAATTCAGTAGAGCCAAGTTTTATTGTGGTATACTGAACGGCGTCAGCATCAGGCCGAAGGTTCAATAGGCCAATAATTAAAACCGCACTGGAGATTGGCTCCTTACGTTGAGAGATTTCGATTTTTAATTAACTCCCAATTGTTTTAGTTGGTTGTTTATAATTGAATTGTTTGATGAAGTCTTAGCAGTTGATTGTTTTTGTTTTGAGCTGCGTCTTGTTTGGAGTGAAAGATTTTTGGTGTGGATTGTGGAGTTCGTGTTTTGGGCTAAATATACTGTCTGTTTTGGGGAAGGTTTTGTGTAATTTGTCAAGCTAAAATGTCAAAGATTTTTGTAGTGTTTTGTAGACACATATTTTGGGCTAAAGATAATGTAACGATGTTTTTAATGGGTAATAGGTACTTAGTTAAAAATCTTATTGAAATGTACCCGTCCGCATTGGAAATGAGTCAAAAAAACTAAATCTATCATGTAAATTGTACGTAAAAATTATGGTTAAATACTCGTATTACTTAAATTACACATAACATATCGCGCCTTGTATATTGGCACAAACAGAGCCTAAACAACACTACCTATAATACATTATTAGTTACTTCTATAACCTAAAGACTGACAAATATAATCAGCTTTCACACCCAAAAACAATATTCTCCGAATCCCTAATAATACATTAAGATTATTACATAATATACCTAAATAACATAGAACTAATGTCGGCACAATCAAAACACTCGTATTGTTCGTGACAATCGCTACTGTGTGGGAGCAGTGGAAGCTTACAATACGCATTGTATACTAAAATAACTAGGCTAGGTTACTACGAATGTTATAGAATAGGATTACTAGGAAAAGAATATTGTTATAGAAGTGTTTAGGTGTTATAGAAATATTGGTGTGTTAGAGTTAATATCGTAATTAAAGCTTTATAAACGTTCGCGTTGCATGTTTAATATATAATAGAATACGGGAATTAAAGCGAACACGCAATTTACTTGAAATGCCTAACGTTTCAGCGCTGGTTTCACCCGTCGTGGTCGCAAGCTGACTCCATGGCCTGCCTGCAACCATCATTTCGCACCTTTAGAGGAAGAATGACTTAATACTGAACCTACACTGAGTCTCTTACGACTTTATTCCACTTATTATGCGATTTCACTTCCAGTAGCCTAACAAGACAAGAAAAGTCTAACTCGAAAGCAGCATAAAACCACTTACGTCGTTTTTCAACTGAAAATGTGTCATGTTATAATACCAGGTTTTGACAACAAACAAAGCGCCCCCTGGTGTTAAAAATGGTAATTAAATATGATTGTGTTGTTATCTAACATCAGTGATGGGCGTCTGTCTGTCTGTTAGAGATAGTCGTGTCAATGAAAGTAGGGGGGTTGTGTGATTGAAACTTTATAACTTTCGATTTTGTAGAAGAAAATACTACACAGCTTAAAAGTGATGCCCGTTGGTTATTTAAAAAAAATATGGATAAAAAATAATAGTGCTCATGATTAAATGTTCTTTACTAGTTACATAATGTTGTTATAAATGTTTATTCTCTACCTGATATACACTTCAACGAGCGACGGTGAGATCCATTTTGGCCAAAATGTCAAACCAACTCGAGGACCTCCTAAAGGTGATTCCCAGTGTAACAATAGCTAGTAAGCAATCATACGACCTGCCTTACTTTCTGTCACTGATGATTTCCAAACGTGAAAAACTTCAATCATACCATTAAGTCATATATACGAGTAAGAAAAGTCTTCTTTGGATCCCATAAACGTAACTTCTATGCTGGTATAGTTTTATTTCACGGTTTCAGTCACTCGAATACCATCCAACCATCCACCTATCTAAGCCAAGAAGCCTCAAAAAATGTATCCCACGCGAGATATCCCAAAGATTTTCCTGAAAAAAAGTAACCCTCGAGATTAAAAAAAAATTCAAACAAAACCCAATACTCAATATCATTCATAATCAATAACAAATAGAGGGACAATCTTAAAGATATAAGCGAGGGTTTTTAACTCCTGGGGCAGGACAATGGATGTTTTTCATCGAAGAGGGGTAGATCCACAATACACGTCAGTCGGGACAAAATTATGTGTTTCGTACGAACTTCGTACGAGTTTTCTAAAAGTTTCGATTTATAGATTTATTGTGTATGTTTAAAATATACGGCAGAGTGACGTAATGAGGTGCCGTGACAAGATAAGATGAATGTTGTGCAGGAGATAAACAATATTGTTTTGAAAATGAGAAGTGGTACATGGAAGATGAAAATGATACAGTTTCTTATGATAAGAAGTATACCGATGTCATTTACGAAAATTTTTTAACATTTGAAGTTTCGGAGATTGTGTCTTAAGTGTAGTTAGATGCAGTTTTGACCTTTAATTTGTTTAATTATAAAGTTTCGTGCATCATTTATAAGCAAGGCTTATGCGAAATGTGTTCGTTCACTACCAGTTGACATTTTGATGCGGATATTAGGTTTCCTTTGGACATTATTTGTTAAAGGTATCACAGGCTTCAGATAAAGTATTGCTTAATAGGTACACGCGTACCTACATCAAAAGTTAGAGCGTCTTTGGAAGTTTATTCTACAAACTTTAACTAAAGGAAATATATATTATGAGAGTCAGAAGTTTTGTGAAATAAGTTTATCAAAATTACATTTACAATATCAAAGATCCAAAACCAAAATCATTATCGCCGACCGTCACCCACAATTCACAGCGTGTTACAAATTTGACAGCTCCTGTCAAAATCCGATAAAATTTTAAAGCGCACGCGCACGTCACGTGTCGTTTTGACATGTCGGGACCTGTCAACATTGACAATGTGAGCGAGTGGTCAACGTTTTGTTCTTTAAATTGACTTTTGACCACAGGGGTTATGTGTGAAGTTGAAATTGTTGCTATTTAATAGAACGGTGGGAGTATGGGAAGAAGTCAAACGAGGGTAAACGACTTACCTTAAACATTATAATAAGAAATGCTGGTTTAACCTTTGACGAATACAAAGAGAAATAATGTATGTCAAAGTCTGTCAACATTTTACTTGTACAGATAAATGATGTTAGTCCAAACAAAGTAAAATAGAGACCAAAATAATAAAATTATGTCTAAGAAATTTAGCTCGCATGCTATCTTTATCTATTCTCATCTCATTTCGTATATACACCACTATGTTGCATTGTATTATAGTGGTACAGCGCTACTATTTGTAAGATTAACCCTTTGTCAAGATATCTTGCAGCCTTTTTTCATTTTGCAAGAAACAACTATGCAACAATCGTGTAATTGCTAGTTTTCTTTTAATTTTAATCACAATAAAAGCATTGAAATAAAAATAGTCAAACATGCTTATAAATTACGTAAGCTTGTAAAACAGCTGTTATTTTATGATAGAGCAATAAATTTAACTGGAACACTGAAGGCTGTATTATGCCTATTTTCTACTATGAAGATAATCGACCAAACCACCTGCCAACTTTTCCACACGCTTTCATTCAACACTGAAATAATTTCTTAGAAATAGCTAGGTAATATCGATAATCGAACGACATAATAACTGGTTATTACTGATAATAACTGTTTTCTGCCAGTAATTGTGTGTAATTACCACCCTTGGTTTGATGTTGGGTAATGTTTTAATTATAGGGAAATTGTTGGAAAATGTTGATACACGTTTATGATTGCTCGATGATGCTACACATCAAACATAGTTTTGACGAAGAATGCATCGAGTATTGGATTAAAATATTTAATTGAATCCTTAAATTATCATAATAAAATCGGTCTTTGTTTATAAATTGGGTCTCACGGGGTTTTCTTGTTCCGAAATATCTATTTATACATTTTAGGTTATACGGCAATGTTTACAATTACATAAAAATAACTTACGTAATTATACTGCGTATCGTCCCTATGTGTGTTCCTATCTGCTATTTAATTGTCTTTCACAAATATTTCACTGCACTCACTTTCAAAAACTAACAAAAGGGACACTTTTTTGCACTCCGAACTTAAAATCACAACAATAATTAGTAACAATATTTTTTACTTCAACAGTTTATTCAGTTGTTCCAATTTCAAACTCGAAAAAAAACATTGACTGTTCCAAATATGAATTTTAAATAGCGCTATTTTTTCTATTACGTTTAGTTAACCCTCTCACAAGTGCGTTGCAATTTCTACTACAGTTAGCTTACTCAGTCTTTGTAATTTGGATTTGAGAAAAACATATCACACGTATGTATGTATCTAATATATACAATAATTCAAAGGTAACTGACTGACATAGTGATCTATCAACGCACAATCCAAACAACTGGGCGGATCAGGCTGAAATTAGGCATGCAGGTAGATGTTATGATGTAAGCATCCATTTAGGAAGAATTTTGATCAGTGCTTGGGTGGGCCCAAGGGGTTAAATAGTGGATTGAAAGTTTATATAAAAATTCTGTCCTAAGTCACAAACCACGCGAATAAAAACTAGTGAATAATAAATTGCGGCATTTTTTCCACTTACGTTTAGTTATCCCTCTACAAGTGCGTTGTAGTGATATTAGTATTGTTTATATTAGAAACAATCGACGGTATTGCATCTGACGTGATTGTTTAGTCTACTGCGTTTTTTTATTGCTTAGTTAGGGAGAGATGTATAGGGTGTGGTTGTATTCATTTTGACGTAGATTTTCTTTTTTTTGGTTTACATCTTCGCTACTTAGATTGTTTGATGTTTTCAGTTTTCTTTCCTTAATAAAGCTTCTATTGTTTCAAATAATAGTAAGGTATACTATTGAAGATCTTCATTTTTGTGAAAATTTTGTTAAAATAATATTTCCATTCAGTTTTGTATGTATATTGGCCCTTACTCGATGTTTGAGTACAGGATATGAAGATACTAGAAAAGGGAAAAAATGAAGATGGACGTTTTCTTTAGGTACATAGTTCGTTGTTTTGAAGTTTTGACTTCGAGGTATTATATTCTCCTATTTTAATCTTAACACCATTTTGTATAACCTAAACAAACAAAACAAAAGCGAAACTTCTACGCAATCAGTCACTAAAAATCTCCTTACATAAATGTATGTAACAGTATCACATTTATTTACATAACTACTAACAGTCTCCGACAGAGAATGTGGCCCACTCCCACGCATCAAGCGAATGTTATGTGTTATAGAAAACTAGCTGACCCGCGCAACTTCGCTTGCGTCACATTTTTTATTACTACTCTGCTCCTATTGGTCGTAGCGTGATGATATGTAGCCTATAACCTTCCTCGATAAATGGACTATCTAACACTGAAATAATTTTTCAGATCGGACCAGTAGTTCCTGAGATTAGCGCGTTCAAACAAACAAACAAACAAACAAACAAACTCTTCAGCTTTATTAGTATAGATTAGTATAGATATGTATTTATTTATTATGTACGCTTGATGTCGTATATGTGTGGTCTAGTGGGTCATAACGGAGCGAGTTTTTGAACATGGTTTGATATTACCGCTTTGATAGGCACATTTAATTTTGATTGGGAAGACGATGTTTGTTAGTTTTCGTTTGGGCAAAGGTGAGGTGTTTTTGAAAATAAAATGCCTTTGAATGCTAAGTTTTTGGTTTTTAACCTATAAAGGGTCGTATCTTTACTGAAAGAAATGCATTTTCTTGTAAATTAGTCTAATTCTGTGTATTATTACGAAACTGATATTGTAGGTTAAAATAAATATGAATGAAAGTAAGCATAATTATATTTTTCTGCTTTTGGCATTTTTGCTTCAGGAAATATAATATTAAAAACCCACCTTATAAATCATCCTGTGAATATATTTTTACCTTTTCCCACTATAGAGGGTGGTATTGTTTATGTTATTCCATCGTATTTGCCATACAAAAGACAGGCCAGTTGTTTATTTTATGCCAAATCACTACCCCAACACTCGCAATGATATCAAGCACGCATATTTTATTATAAAACATAGGGGAATTGTGCTAACAAGAAATTTCATAATTCATTAGAACATTGCACATTTAATTTTGAGCTTTATTCTACAGACAATAGGGTTGGTTTTGGCTTTACCTTTAAGTGGTAAATTGATCGTTTTCAAAGGGTGTTTTATTATTTTAATGAACTTTAAAAAGTATTGAGAGGTGATAATGATAGAATAAATATTGTGTTTGGGTTAAAAATTGATATGTTGGTTTAGTATGAAGTGGGATATTGATAAATGCACAAAATTAAGCCCTTCTATTTTTGCACTAAACAAACAAATCAATTATCGCAAAAAAACAAAACATTATTTTACTGTATGTGTTTGTTGTAGGGTGGATTCACTGAGAATAGTGGCTAACGAGAATCTTGCATTAGTTTTTATGTAGTTGTGCTTCTTATCTTTTCTATTCTTTATATTTATTCCAGCCGTAGTACATATTCAGACTTAAAGATTCAGGAGGAAGTCTCGGAAATATTAAAATCTATGTTTAAGAAGGCGGTTAAAAGTTCTTGCAGAAAGGACACTTTTCGACTATTGTGATGTTTTACCACGATCTACGCCATGATGCCTTTTCCTTCCTAAGATAGTATCATGATTGTGTTTCTAGTTAAAATTATAGGACATAAAAATCAAAATAAATAAAACTGTATTAAAATTTCTAATCATTTTAATTACGTATAATATTTTTTAAATCGAGATAGTCTCGTCGTTACAATCGACTTTACAACATATTTTATACAAGATACCTTATTTTCTTTCATAAATTACAATTTCTAAATATATCGATTAATTACTTTTTGTATTTAAACTTACAGAATATATTTCGAATGGAATGCTATATTATGAAATCAATATTTTATATGGCAACATATAAATGCGTTGAAAAATGGCTAGGATTTTAAAACATTGTTTTAAATTGTATAATTTAAATAATGTTTTAAATATTAATTCATATATTTAATGTTTAAAAGCTGCTAGAAATAAATGAATGGAATTTTACTAGTTTTCAGTCCGGTAAAATTTTACAGGCAGATTAAATGAATCAAGTTTCAGATATCTGAAATTTGAGGTGGTATTACGAATGCATAGAAATATTTTTCCAAATCTGGTTCCAAAAATCTGTCTGAAAAATTCAACGTTTTTCAAGATGGAATGTCAAACCAACTGAAAGTTTATTAATCATCTATAATATCAATATATTGTAATGATAATATTAATTTTTAAACTCTTATCATTACTTAGAAATTCAGATTTTTATAAATAATTTTGGCAGGAAATAAAATCAGGTTTTCTGAATACACAAAAACCTTAATCTAAAGCTGTTTGACAATACGACAATGTGGCCACAAGCAAAATTAATTTTAATCTCATTTTCATTATACATTCGTCACAAATACGGGATTCTAATATTATTCTAACATTACCTATCCCTTTTTTACGCTACATATTAGTAAGAGGCAATGAGATTAAAATTATTATGTGTGACGACATCACCGCCATTGCAAACATAAATTTGTATTTTACAAATGACACGTACGAATCTAGAGAGAAAAATAACAATTACTTAATTCTATATTTACAAATCTATGAAAAGTCGTTGTAATTATTTTTGGACTTTTAAGTTCCAATTAATTATTGCTATAGCAACACCAAGTTCAATAACTTTCAGAACGAATGTCAACGAATTCTTTGAATGTTCCAAAATTGAAGTAAACCAGTGTTGCTATAACAATAATTCTAATAAAAGTAGTTCTTTATCGATAAATGAGTTTTTTGTTTATTACTCGAGTTCTAAAATTATCGATTGCGACACTTTCCAAAGCGTAAAGTCACTGGTTTTTGTCCAGTTTGTCCGTTTCATTTACGTTTTTCTCCAATGAAATCAATTCTGAATACCAAAAAAGTTATATGATTAGTTTGCTAGCTGCTTTTTGTTATACTTTTTATTAAAAACTTATCTACCAATAAAGAATCAGTTCTTATTATAACAGATATATTTACAATGTACAAGTAGTTGCCTTTACAGGAATATCAACTTTTATCTATCAAGGAAAATTAAAAAGGAACTTTGGACCACGAAACAAATAAAAGAATAGCCCATTGCTAGAAACCGAAACAGTACCAAAAAATAGGCGAATCAAATCACAGAGGTACTGAAATAAATTTCAATCTATAATTAAATAGAACTTTCTATTATACAATAATTTCCCCGATACAAAAAGTAAAGTCGGACAGTATCCGAAAAACAAAATGCAGTCCAAAAAACAAAACAAATAAATTAAATTCAACAACAACAAACTAGGTTTCAGGTCAAAATATGACAGTAAGTGGCCTCCTGAACTCGGAACCTCCTTGGGTACCCTGTGGGTATTGGCCAGGGTACTGGGGCATGAGGATACTTGAAGATCCTTGGTAGTAGGGGAGAGACGGAGACGGGTTTGAGCCTGAAGAGGAGCTGCCTTCGGTCCTGTCTTGTGTCTTAGCTGTCATATCGGGAGATTCGGCTGGGGAGCGAGGGGATAGACTTGAGGGAGCAGAATTTACGGAGCTGAGTCCAGCCATGGCGGCCGCAGACGCTTCGGAGTACATCTTGCTGATGTCGACTGGGTACGACCTTTGTTGCTGCTGGTCCATGTACATGTAAGCCTTGGAGAGCGCGGCGGAGTCCAGGTAGCCTCGAGATGGGTCGGGATACATTCCGTAGCTGCGATATTTTTCTGCCTCTATTGAGTACTTTGACATGTCCATTGATGGGCCGACCTGTTGACAAAGAAAAGTTTAGGTTAGTACATTTTTTTATAAAGTTTGTATTTTTAGAGGCCCTCTATAAAATCAGAGGCTTCTGGCATCCTCTCTTTCCGCCCCGGGTCAGACTGTCCCTGGTGATACTAGAAATTAGGGGTAAGTTTTAGTGCATATTCACGTATTTTTATATCATCCAAAATGCGTATTGAAATGTCGAGCAAACTAAGATATACAATTAATAATCGCGCTAATCTTCAATTCTATTCGGAAATCTTAAAGTTATGCGTGTTATTACTTAGTAACTAGTCTTTTCAAGTTACGTAAATAGAAATAAACCCTGTAAAGGTCCAATAAGCATACAT
Organism: Anticarsia gemmatalis; assembly: GCF_050436995.1. Lineage (NCBI taxonomy): Eukaryota > Metazoa > Arthropoda > Insecta > Lepidoptera > Erebidae > Anticarsia > Anticarsia gemmatalis. The sequence goes on from NC_134747.1 coordinate 12,983,258, forward strand.
AGTTGCGTTATACCGTCGTTAAAAATAGATATTCCGTGTTTACATACTTATATTAAGTAAAGTCGTTTTAATGAATAAATTATACCAATCTAACGAGATTCTAGTTTATTGAAAACATTTTACGAAATCAGACGACCTCAGAAATCAAGTTGCATTAACTAATAATGAATAAAATCTTCATTTCAACTTGATGATAAATATTCAATAGTTTGATACTCACGAGCGTAATGGACTTATAGCAAATTTGTATATACGGATGTTGCTTAGCAAGATAATTATTATTTAAGTTATTAATAAAATAATTATCTATATTATATAACTGTGCCCGCGACTCCGATTGTGTGGTTCGGAAATTGGAAAAGTTTATCTCCATGTTTAGTTTTATCAAAATCGTTTTAGTGGTTTTTTTTTTTTTTAATTTTAAAAACAAACTGAAACCGTAACAAAACGGCGACACTTTGGAATTGTAATATTGCTGTACCAAATTCAATAAAATCGTAGGAAAATTTAAGTTCTGAAATATATTTTTTGAAAAATAATGATTTTCCACTATTTTAGATGTTTTGATTGTAAAATAACATGCATCTGGTTTTCTTTAGCTAGTTCTAAGGCCTCGACCATTTCTCTACGTATGTATATGGAGAGATCATGACATATAGCGCTTAGCAATATCAACCTCCCCTGAAAAGGCACTATTATATGAAAAAACCTTAATCCATATTAACGAGATTACTCACACATAACATAATTCAATTGAAATTAAAATTGTATTTACCTACCACTTGTATTCAAGGGAGAATCAACCGTATTCTTTATTCAATAAAGTTAAATATTCAATGTGAAGTTGTACGTAATGCAGTACTGTATTTTCCACGGTCAGACACACAAATCAAACGTAACAATGGGATCGAATAAAGGTTCGAATTTGAAATTTTTTAATGAAGTGGGCTCTACACAATATTGTGAGGAAAATATCGCTGGAAGGCGACACACAGCTTACTTGTTCAACGAACAAAGAGCTCGTGAATGTGGCTGTTCAACGGTACTGAACGATGATGAATTTTGTAAAACCTTTATTATATTTAAACGGCCTGTGTATTGTATCCATATACATCACGGGAATAAACATACATTCTTGAATAAAGAAGGAAATATGTATGGAACTGTTCGCAATGGCGCAATACTTCTTGCAGCAGAATTTGAAAGCTTGTATTAAGAAACTTATATAATTTGTCATACAGCGAAATAGGTACTTAGTGTTTCATAGCCTATGCAGCGATAAAATATTATTTAATTAAACCTATAAACACAGGTACGTGCGATAAACGAATACTAGTTTCCATATTATCCAATAAATCTCAGCGAGTGCATTCAACAACATTTATCTCCGTATAATATTCTATTAACAAATGTAACAACACAAAGCATTTAACTAGCGCACTGAATCAAGATTACGTGGACATTTATCCAACCGTATTCCGATTTCGAACTATTGGAACGCCATCAAAGCAACATAAAAGGTTACATTATAAAAAGGAGCTAACAAGTTCGCCCACAAGTCGGCTGTTTTATGTGGCTGTGTGTAGTATGCGCTTGGGCATTATATACGGCGGCCGGTCACAGCTAGGGCGCTAAATCAGGATTAGCTCGACGCAGAGGCATCATGTACGGAGTTTACGGCTCGCCCTTACAGCTATTTTATTGCAAGCCAGTTATATACGAGTAGAATATTTTTTTGTTTTTTTGAAAACTATTCAGCGTTTGTCAATGTAAAAATAATTTGTAGGATGTTTGAAGAAGATTTTATTGATACGCGTGGGAATGTATGGGAGTGGAAATGTGTTCAGGATTTTTATGTTTTTATGTGTTGTATTGTATTCAACACCGAGTCTGGTAGGTTTAAAGGTTATAGTATCATGAACATTTGTATGAAACTCGTAGCTTTATCAATGGACGAGGGTGACTAAGATGAGATATGACCGGAGCCTTGATAATTCGAAATAATGATCACTAAACTTAATAATCGTATACGAAGTGATCACGATAAAATGGAACAACACACTGAAATACACAAATATCTGCTGTCAAATTATTGTCACCGTTTTGCCGCAACACGAAGAATACTATATAATAAAGAAGCAGTTCAATGATTAAGAAATCACATTTACTTTTTAACTTGACAGATTGACCTCAACAAAGAAAAAACAAACTAAACTTTCAGAAATACATTCGAATCGAAAAATTCTATTGTTAAATCGCCTATAAACCTTTTTTCTAAGCACTTTGGTAGCGAATTTGACAATTTCACGTCGAGTTATCGAGTAATGAGTAATCGAGTCGAAAGTTACTCGTATCGAGTGCCGTGGATAAATCATCGTAATCGTAATCGAGTTCTGAAACCACAATGGTTCGTTAGATACTCGACATTTGGCGGTAGTTTGAGGTTAGGGTTGACGCTTGTTTTCTTTGGAAAGGTTTATAATAGTTTTGAATTATGATAAAGAATTACTGTAGACTCTTCTGCATTTCATTCATTGTATTCGATTTTATAAAGTAAGTTATTTAAAATTATTTAAATTACTGTATTTTTTGTGGAAGAAAAAGAAAAGCTCTACCATATGAAATGGATAGCCAAGAAGACAGACATGTAATTTAGATTGATTTAGATATGTTTAAAAAAATAATTGTCTGCTGCGAATGCAAGTCAATTACTGAAAAAATGTTTTAAGTGTGTCGCATTTTGTGTTGTATATATTTTTAGTGTCAATATTTTATAAGATAATTTGATAATTATGTGACGAGCTGACAGCGTTTTACATCCTTGTTTAAAATTAATTGAATGCTAATCAGAGGATTAATTTTATAATATTGTTTTTATAAAAGATTAATAAATCGCCAAAGCAGGATTAGAATATTTATACTCTAATTAACACAGTTTTTAATATGACGAAATACGCCACCTGTATGCGTACGTTACAACTAGTGTACGTCAAATTGATGGTAACTACTATTGCTGCTTTGACGTTACGTAAAAATCACTAAAATCTAAAAGGAAATCAATGTACAGGAAAGTGTTTTTCAAATAGTTGTCAACTGAGATACGTGATAGCCCCCTGGACTTTAAAAAGTCTTCCTTACATATCGTAAAATAACATGACGCTGGCCGTAATAGACTTATATATCGGTCTCCAGGTTATATGAAAATGGTTCACTAGATTATAATTTTATTATTTTAAATGCTGTTTTATAAAATAAAAAATACACGCTACAACACATTTTATTCTAAATTTCTACCAAAAACTCAACTTATACAGCCCTAATGATTAGAAAACGCCCAATCACTATTTTTAATACAGTACAGGTAAAGTAGCCGTGTGTGAATGGTAGCTGATTATATTGTCTCTCTGCCGGTGCCCGTGCATCAGTCATGGTGATACCGGCGTATCATGTGGGGTTAATTAAATGTTTTGGCCACAGTTCGGGTGGGGTTTTGGGGTTTCTATGGCGTTTCTTTTGGTATGATGGTTTCCATAGAAATATGTTTTAATTTAATATTAGTAGGTAGTTGAATGAGACTTAAGTGACTCAAGGCCTAACCCCTCCCTTATTACGGGAGGAGATCCTAGCCCTGCAATTCATGGGATAATTTTTAATTTTATAAGTTGATAGTTAAATGTTTCTTAATTTTTTATAGAATGTAAGCTTGCTTTAGGGAGTGTGTCTTGAATACTGTTGCACGATTCTCTACAATTTACTATTGAGTAATGAGCGTTTGACATTTAATATGTACTGCGAAAATTGTTTCTATGGCCCCAGATAGAGGTGCTGATCTGATTATCTTACAAAATTAAACCCCTACCACATTACGGGAGGAGACCCTTGCATTGGGACATTAATGGGTTGAAATTTATTTTTTATTTATTTATATGTTTATTAGCACTACGACAGGTAAGAAAAGCAAAACACCGCAATTAATCAAATGAAGAAAAAACGTATGTCAAAAATGACTTATTTTTTCTATAGTTATTATTATACGTAACATTGCTTCACGCAGACGTTGTAAACCTTTTATTAACTAATCGCAGATCAACAATCGCAAAGTAATTCGAACTCTAATGGTACATTTACATTACGACTAATTGACGGGTACACACGAGATTAATCTTATCTTTTATCTTCAGATTTAAGACATGTCTTAAGATATATTGTGCTGAAAGGGGTCATGACATAGTCTTCACCTTTGAATATGATGGATTGCTTTATTATAAACGTTTTGATCACGCTTAAAAAGTTTCTTTTATTATTTTGATTCTAAAATTATGGTTATTGATATTTTTTAGCTTCCTAATTTGTTTTTTTTTAGTAGTTTGGTGCAGTTTTTAATAAACGCACTTTCACAAACGGGTAATTAAGGATGAAATTATGCACAATAAAGATAAAACCATTTCCATTCTATCTTAATCTTTCTTTGGTCTCTGCCTACCACTATGGGAAAAGACGCGACATTATGTATATCAAGTATGTAAATAAATCCTAAGACACGTTTAACAACATCTTCCCACTACTAACGCTTTATAAAACAATTCTAACCCTACTTTTTTCCCAGCAACTTAACCTCAATCCCTTAAAACAAATCACTCAATAATCCCTCACATAATAATCAAATAAGGCGTTACCCTCTGCCCTCCGTATTACGTCACTTTCACAAGATTAAACGTCAAACAGGAGGGAAGTTTTTAAGGAGGGAAAGTCCTCTGGGCTTTGGACATGTAGACATGAATGAAAGATGATTGCGAGATACGTATTGTGATGTTTTTGATTTTAAAGACATTTTTTTTTGTTTGTAAAAAAAATAATGTGGTGTTTTTTTGTTTTGTTTTTGTGTTTAGTATATTATTTAAGTTTGTGATAATAACAAGCGTGTTGAAACCAACTTGTACATTTTTATTGTAAAAATATGGGGCTATTTTTGTTTTTAAATTGGAGTTTGTGTCCACATCTATACTAATATTATAAAGCTGAAGAGTTTGTTTGTTTGTTTGAACGCGCTGATCTCAGGAACTACCGGTCCGATTTCAAAAATTCTTTCAGTGTTAGATAGCCCAGTTATCGAGGAAGGCTATAGGCTATATAACATCACGCTACAGTCATAAGGAGCGGAGTAGCAACGAAAAATGTTACAAAAACGGGGAAAATTTTGACTCATTCTCTTAAGTGACGCAAGCGAAGTTGCGCGGGTCAGCTAGTTATCGAATAAAGCTGTATGATCGAATTAATCCCTGAATTGAATTACAATACCCAGTCAATATCGTAAAAGTATAAAATTTCTTATTGTTGTGGTTCGGATGTATATGTAAAGACAAAACGATTCTTTATTTTTAAGCAATTATGATATTCGAATTGACTTGCAATTAAAATAAAACGACTAAATGTAATACATAATACCAACAATAAAACAAGCTATCATATTTTCCAGTATTATGTAGGTACAAGTCAATAAATTGATGATTTTCAAACACCTTATTATATATAAACCTTTTTTTAATTTATCATCGTAAAAGTCGTATAATATTAAAAATAAAATAATTCAAAATCAGAATTGCAATTGCAACGGCCAACTATCGTTCATTTAATTTTAGAACAATCTATCAATGTGTGCACTTAGTACACACACACATGAACAATACAGTGTAATTATTATTCTGTTGTGTATGTGTGCGTGTGTATTAATTTAGATGTATTTTGATTTAGGGTTGTCGCGGATTGTGTTTGATGGGTATTAAGTTACACACGTTTGCTGTAGGGGGAAGGATTGCGAGATATTCAATGAGGTGAGTTAAATCTGTTTGTGATCTTATTAATGTAAGTTTGGGGTAAGTAGGTACTTTTTGAAATATTTTTTGTATAAATACAGTTTCATTTTTCCTCCCGCACTAAGAGTTGCTCTCGTGTCGCGGGGACTTTTACAAACATAAAAACACCGGACACAAAGTACAACCCGACCCGAAACAATGATTTGTCGATCGCACTAATAATTGTTCCTTGTGAGAATCGAACCCACGACCACCCGACGCAGTGGCATGGTGACCTAAACCATTGCGCCACAGAGGCAGTCAGCTAAAGGTTTTACGTAAGATAAGGTAAAATGTTTGATGTCTTTTTTAACCGACTTTAAGAATAAAGACCTCCCTTTTTTATGCGTAGCCACAAGAAGGTATTTGCTTATTACCGATATTTGGTTACGAATCAATGACAAACTCAACATATAATTTCCTTACCACGTCTATAGTCTAATCATAATAATAATAGCAATGCGTGTACGAAACAACATAATAACTTGAAGTAATTCGCTAACCCGATTAATCCCAAGAGGTATCATTTAACACTAAAACATTTACCATCACCTAGAGACATAATAATCACCGAGCATCGAACTTGCACCCCTCGCTAATTATTTTGCGACTACCCGCCGCGCTAGGGGACGAACAGAACGGTGACGGGAGGAATCACAAGATATTAATCTGTACATTCTGTACCTGTTGTAATGTTTTGGGGAATGAAGTGATTGTGTGTGAATGGGCCTTTATGAATGCGAATCGTTTGTTCGGATTGAACGAGAATTTATTAAAATTGAAGCCTTTTGTTTAAAATGGTCTCATTCTGGGACAAGAAATATGTTGTAGTTTAAATTAAAATGTGACTGTAACTTAATTACAAGCTTTCGTACTATTACGTGAAAGGTTTTCTGTATATTTATTAAGCTTTACAACTAAACCTTGAACAGGTTTTCTTAAAATTTTCCATGGAGATAATTGAGGAAGTCCCAAACTATACGTAATAGTCCAACAGTTAGATTTTTTATAGTTTTATTATTAACGTAGAGTCAAGTAAACATAGCTCTAAGTTGGATTTCATTTCTTAATAAAGAACGATAATACGTCAGAGATGGCGTTAAGATGGCGTCAAAATTGAATTCCAAATCGTTAACAGCTTCTAATTTACGTACCGTTAAATCCTAATTTCTCTCGCTTTATAAAATCATCATTTCTCCACATTTTCAACCGTAACATGCGGTTTATTAATTTTCAAACTTTATTAAACGGCTATTACTTTTTTGGGTTCTAACGAGTGGCGAATTTCCGAAAAATTAAATCAAACTTTTAACACGGTTCATAATGACGATGTGTCAGCACATTTTAACCGATTTTTGACCGTTTTTTCTGTAATTTTTGGTAAAATTTCTTCCAGTAATGTTCCCATTTCATGGTGTTAATGATTTTAACCAAATCGTTTAAGATTTCATGCTCCTTCCGCGTCGAGAGGCTGATAAAATAATTATCTGGATTGGGCGGTGCTTCGGTAATTCTCGGCAATTTTCGGTAATCACCGCGATTGAGGTTTTCGATGCCGACGTTTAGGGTTGTTGGAATGATTTATGTGCTTGTCAGTTTTACGAACAAAAAATATGAGTATTTTTTGTCACGTTATTTTTTCACTACGATATCATTGATGGGCCCACAAAGTCTAACAAGAGCCTGCTATCCAAACTACACGCAAAATTACATTGCTACGGCTCCCATTTTATCCCATACTTAACCTAAACGGACTCCAGTGATACACTGAGATACCTATCTTAACAATTAGTGTAATTCTTACGAAACACAACAAACAAACCTTTGGATCACAAAGTAATGTTACTGTTATAAAGTACTATATTAAAATAATCAATTTTTATTCTTACCTGAGGATTAGGCGTAAGGGCAGCTGATATAGCGTTTTGCTGCGCAGCCGCCGCCGCCGCCGCCGCCATGCTGGCTCCAAGCGGACCGTATGCTGCACCGTAGTACCCTCCCATGGCTTGACCCATACCTCCTCCAGCCATACCTGGTGGACAAAGAAACATAGGATAAGAAAAATAAACCTACATATGGAAAAAGCAAATGAAAGGTGAAGGAAACCTACGCTGGTTTGGAAACTAGAACTAGAGAAAAGGTGCATATTCGAAGTTATGCACATATCTCAATAGCTGTGAACTGTGCAATATCCAGTTATACGCGAATTTATATCAAAGCAATTTACCATTGCTAAAACATTTCACACATTTCCACTTGCTTAAATAAAGCTTATCTCTGTATGAACTGCCATCCCTAATCCTTAACCAATTAAAACAAACTATTTAAAACATTCCACAACATTCCAAAACAGTCTATGTGCGGAATGTCTAATCTAATTCACACCAGCCAGTCGGCAAGTGGCCGCCGTAATGGACAGTACTCCACAGTGACGTCATAATAGCTCGCCGGGAACTCTGATTCGAGCACCAATTAATTATTTCATTGTGCCTCGAATAATCCCTCCCTCGAGAGCTATTAACCAACGGTCAGTTCCTTAGAGGTGTTTATTAAACTCGCCTTAGTTGAACTAGTTTATGCTCATTGATAAATAATTCCGGATTAGGAATTTAATTCGATATCTCTGATTTATTACATTGTAAATTTAGTTTTATTGTCACTTTAATGTGAACTAATTTTTGAACTTTACAACCAAATATGTCGTTTTAATTAGATCGAATAATTAATTTCAGAATGAAAAAGTACCCACAAATTGATTTCACAGCTGTATACAACGAATCAGCATAAATTAAAAAATATATTTGATCAAATTAAGTCAGCAATCCATGTCAAATAAAAAATGGAACTGTCAAATTTCGCGCCGAATATTTATAATGCGACCAAATTAGGATGTCACGACAATCTAACCACTCGTGGTGCTATTACGTGCAAATCGAAATACACTTCATGTCCCGCCTGAAATATTTGAATATAGAATTTAAATAAAAAATATATGAGACACCCTTATTGTGGTGACGTCAATCGAATCTACAATATATTATAAACCGCGTCAAAATTACAATGCAGTTTATTAAAAGGACAATGAGTTCTATGGTAGGGCGTTAAGGTGCAAAATCGTTTGGATGGTGTACAGCAAGGTTTTTAGAAAGGGACGTTCGAGATTTTTTTTATTATATTTATAATTAAATTCCCTGTCATCTCTTGTGGGTATCTGGTCTCCTGGTATTGGCGTGCGGCCGATGGATTTCTTTTTTCAAAAGTTTTCCAAGTTTTTTTTATTTATTTGTGCATGGTATTGAGTTTTGAGTTTACAATGATGTTGATTGACAGGGTGGCTTGATTTTAATGGCCGTTGATTTTACTGAAGAAGAAATAATGAACTGAAATTGAATAAAACAATTTACAACGGATGGGAAAATTGTGGCAGAAGTCGCTTTTACACACAAGCTAACAACGGATGGGAAAGTCCAGTAGAGGTATTTTTGGACATAATAATATCTAAGCTCGTTTAAAAATAAAACATAGTATTCAAAATGTAAGACAAAATGTATGAATGTGAATAAAGCTATATAGAGATATAAATAGCTATATAGAGATCTCGTTTCCGTATTGAAAATAGCACTTCAATAAAGAGAAAATTATAGCAATTTTTAAATGATATACAAGGTGTTCACTTTGCTATTGAATACATACAGGTTGTTGTTATTATGGACAAGCTATTATTTAGTATGAACATTGATGTAAGATAAATATGGGGTGTGTCTATAGCACGAGTCAAACTGGTTGTTGCTGAAATTATTCAAAATGTTTTTCTTTTGGCGTAAGAATAAACTAGCGAATAATAAGATGATTTATATTCGAAGTCATGTAAAAGGGGTAAGTCTAGTGAATTATTTATATCTTTTAGAAATTTGCGTTTTGTAATCGCTATCCTTTTCACCTACCGATATGTCAAGCAATTCAGTATTACAATTGTTGGTCATGAAATATACTAACAATATAAAAGATAATTTTCAACAAAAAACAGTAATATTATTATTGTACTCCATGTAGCTAAAAAAACAAAGCTTTTCTAACCCTTCATATTTTAACATTCTGCTATATAAATAATTCCTCAGTCAAATAATAAGTAACAAAATAGTATAGGTAACAGTCTAAACCAAAACAATACAAAACTCAACATTCACCAAGCACTAACTTCAGTAATACCACAACAAACCATCAACCAATAATTCTCACTACAACCCCATCGAGGCCGTACAATATCAAAGGCTTGCATTAACCCTAAATTAACCCGCTGTTGGTCCAAACACCGAACAAAAACCCAATTAATTCCCAACCAGAGGTTTACAGAAACCCCTAAAATGCAATTTAATGACTAATTTTAATTAAAACATACGAAAATTTTCCTTAAGAGTCGTTTACGGTCTTTTGTACCCGTTTGGTTTAGAAGTTGAAAACTTTTTTCAAAGGCCAAAGGGTTATTATTAAAATAGGTAGGTTTTTACCCTTTTGTCACTTTGTAAAAGTTTGGTAAAGTAAAAAGAAATAATTTGTTCCGAGTTAGAGTTATAAATGTTTACGTTTTATCGTCGGAATTAAGGTACATTCTCATGTATTTAGTTCAGTTAAAAGGTTTTCTTAAGCACGTGATTTGAAGTGAATATCACAATTTGCTCTATAAATAAACTTTGAGATTTATGTAATGTGGGCAGAATATCCTATTAGGCATCGTATATATGTAAGTTTAAATGATTGCTATATACCTAATATTCTTTCTTTTTGCCAATATTCGATATTGTCAAAAGCGAACTTAGCTGAACAATCCCTTTATGTGGCCACAGATTTTTCGAAATTTCTTTTACTTTAATATATTTACCTAATAATCGTTTTGGCTCAGCATTGGAAGAGCTTTTATTTGCTCTAGCACTCAAAACAATTTTAACAGGTCTATATTTAGTAAAGCTCAACATAATCCCCTATATTCTACCCCATAGAACCGCAGACAAATAATCTCAACACCCTTCGAAAATTGCATTGAAAACATACAATTGTAAACCGTAACAAGCCGTACTGGTCAGTCGATAAATCACCTGACGGGACAGAAAATAACCATTTTTCCAAGAAATTTAACACATTCGAATATAAAGAGTAGAGAGAAAAAAACTCGGGGTACTATTGAAAAGGAAACCCGCATGAAAATCCCATTTAGTCGGTGTCCGACCTTTCTGCCGATCCTTTTACAATAGTATGCTATATTTACATACATTATTCGGAAGACGGTCATTATGGATGTATGGCGTGACGTAGACCCCTGTATGGAATTACATGTATTGTGTAAGGGTTTTTAATTTTTTTCTTGAACAGGGTTTCAGTTTGTTGTGAGTGGTGAGTTAGACAAATGATGATGTGAAGATTATGGTGAATTTTTGGGTATTTGTGTTTGCGTATTCGTCATGGTGTCTCATTTACATTATACCGAATGATGCAGAATTCTATGACATATTATGTGTGGGATAGAACTGGCTTTAGAAAAAGCTTTTGGTTCTTTTCTATGTATTTTTTTTCAGAACTGGAACTTTTACTCTCTAAAACGTTTAGGTACTTCAAGTGTTTAAGGATTTTTTATACCCCTTAACCAACTTGAAAGGTATAAGCAATCATAGTTTGTACTGTGTGACTGAATAAACCATTGCAAGATTATTAACACTAATACGATTTTGTCACTCTCGTAAAAAGATCGCATTTTCCTACATTGTGTACTAAATAGTATAGTTATATAAATATCGTAACAACTATTATGACAAGAAAAAAATAAACTAGATCACCAAAAACATATTTAAGCTTTTCCAAATGACAGTTAGGGTGAAATTTCGCCGTTTCATAGCGAGGGAGCGGTGCCTACGTACTTAACAAACCGTGGTTAAATTGATAGATTAGCTGCGATTCGTGCAAATCATCCCAGTTTGGTAGGAGGGTATTTATCTTACTCTGCTATGGCAATGATTGGTGCAATGACATCATGCTTATGGTTTGGGGAAAAAATGGCTGGTGTGGAATTTTCTTGCGTAGGTACTTATTAAGATCTTTGTCGGGTACAAGAAAATTAATGGATTATGAAGAATTTTCTTTCTAATGAAAATGATTTTTTTACAATTACTTAAGTGTGATACTTCTTATTGTAAAATTTTGTAGGAAGTTTTTGTAATTTTTCTGTACAGTGTGCTCTTGTGAATTTGGAAAGAAAGGACTTTATATGGTACAGGTATAACCGTTGCCATATAAAAGTCGATAGACCAATGGCTTAAGCCGTTTTTGTTGTTTTTCTAAAAAGCAAAACATTCCCACGTTACCCAAAAACCTAAATAAAAAGAAACAAAAACATAAACAAAACGACAAGTCATTTCCTAGAGCCATAAACAAAAATTTCTTGCTCTACACGTCCGTTCTCCCCAACGTCGAGCGCTCAACTGTCATGTAAATGACGTCACGTGACCGGAAGCAGTTTGGCGGTGGGGGGAGGGGCTTCCGGCGAAGCACGCGATTGGACACTTCCGTTCGGTAACAAACTGCTGGTACATAATATGCTAATCATGAATAAGCAATTTATTGGATTATGCTATGGATTAGCACCGAATGTTTTGAATGTAAGTGAGGATTAGTGCTACGATTTCCTTCTGCGATAACTCTGTTTTTATAAAAATAGAAACGATTTGTACCCCAATTGTAATATAAAGCTTTCATTTTGTAAATCTGTATTTACTCAGAAATGTAACTTAGCAAGAAGATACACAGAGAGTCTTTACGCTACGAATTATAAAGAGCACAATTTTAAAAAATTCTAAGTGGAAAGTCACCACGGTTTCACACTTATATAACAAATATTCCAAAAACTCTATCTAAATAGGCCCCAGCATTAAATCAAAGTTTCTCTCCAGAAGATCGAAACTCTCACAGTAAATCAAATATTCCGAAAACTGTATCTAAGCAAGCTTTCTTATCTAATAATCGAAATTTTCACAACGAACTAATTCAAAGAAATACCTTCATAATAAAACAATAGATCATGGAAAATTTTCACCGAATAACCCAACGGTAAACGTCCAACCAATTATATCGCAGGAAAGTGTGAAAGATCTAATTTTAAAATCATTATTTAGCGGGTGATTCCGCAAATAATTGGCCATGCTCTTCTGAGACAGAGGCCGACGGTCGACGGAATTTTCCTACAAACAACATATTAGCTACAGTGGGTTTTTTCATGGCTTACAACCGAGTCATTAAACCTTTTGTAACTGTAGCCTTTTCAACAGAAACGTAGAGTTAAAAATAAATATATTGGGTTTTAACGTAAAACGTAACGAGCAGTTTTTACATACATAAAATTACGCCTTTTTGCTATGGGGGTAGAGAAAGACCAATTTTTTTTGTGGGTAATTAATCATAATTTCGTGAACTGTTATAATAACAGTATTCAAAGCTTTACTAAAATCATAAGTATACTCTTTAGTATATTCAATTTCAATCGATCATGATTCAATACCAATCAATTCTCAAATCTTAGAAAAAATATATTTCGTAGCTCTATTTTTTTACTTTCGTTAAGAAGTTACTATTTTAGTAGTGTTCGTAGACCACGTGGTGAGTATTTTTTGCAACAATACGTCTAAAATAAGGAAAATTCGACTTGATCATTTAAACAAACAGCTGCTATAAGATTAAGACAAAAAGTTCGTGAGCAAAAACTCTGCCCTCGATTGTAAAAAGTTTTCACGGTATTAATTAGGAATGTCGTGTGAAACAACAGGAAAATACTGTAAATTGATATTCAAACTAAACTTTTATTACATTGTTATAGTTATTGGTTACTGATTTGTTTGACTATAGTTTACGTATCATGCCAGATGGCGTTGGGGTCATCCAATATTAATCAACGTGTACATCTAGATATTTATTGGAAGAAATACAAATCAACCAATTAAGATGAACAAATCAAGTTCTTTTTATTAAGATAATAATCTAATTTAATGGTAATGAAGACCCGTTTCGTTTGTGTAGAGAATCAAATCAAACTAAGTTGAAAGCTTTCATACATTTTATACTGCGTATAAACAAGGGCTTGCGACTGTACTTATTACTCTAAATATACAATCCCGGTATATGTCACGATAATATAGATACATACAACTTAATAACAATAGGAGAAATGATTCAACATATAGACAATATAACCTTGAAATCACGTGGGCAAGCCAATCACCACACGCCCACAGAACAATACATACTATTCACCTAAAAACACAACTACACATGGTGCACAATATAACAAAAGAATGTCTGCGTCAATTATTATTACCATTATTAATAACTTTACCAAACAATCAAAGAAAAACATGTTGTAACCAATATGAATACGTAAATCGTCTGAAAAGATGCTATTGTTATATGAAAATTTACATAATAATTAATATAGTTTAACTTGTACCAACAATAAAACGTTTATGTATACCCGTTGCGAAATAATAGACTAATTTTATGAAACCTGTCTGTATTTGATACAATACCATATGTCAGATACACTTGTTAAAATAAGTAAAATATGTGTTTTAAGTAATGCCTGTCAATGTATTTACCATTTTTATTTCTTTTGACAATTGTATTGAAATTCGTGATTTTTAAATAGGTAATTTTATTTGAGAACAGCGCCATCTGTGAATAATTAAATGGATTGTTTAGCGACATCTATTGGTTAGTTTTAATTTTGCTGGTTTTCTGTAGGGGTTAGTCACAGTGTTTTTGTTTGGTTGCTTGTGTAATGACAGGAACATAAAAAGTGGTTAATTGGCAGGCCTATTTTAATGGATCGTTGCGGTAGTCAAACTAGAACAGGCTGTAGGCACGAGTATGTGAAGGCCGAGCACATAAAGCTGAATGAAACGTGACAGTTGATCATGTGATGAAATATCTTACAAACTGTAACTTGACGAAGCTTTGATAATTTCGAGGTTTCATTCATGGTTTAGCACGTCTATAAATAAGGCTTAGAATATGAAATAATGATTTAGTTTAATATTTTGAGTTGTACTTGGACATATGAAAGCGCTCTTTAGAATAGAGCACTAAACATTACAGTTATCTCTTCCTCAAACCAGCCCTCGGATCGCTTTGAAATGTCATAAAAGACGAACTTTACTTAACAATTTTGATTCATGAAGACAACATAATTACTCTTTTTCTAATCAGGGAGTCCATTTCATTTTTTTTTTTTTTTTTTTTTTTTTTTTTTTTTTTTATTTAGCCTGTTTCTATGTCCCACTGCTGAGCAAAGGCCTCTCCCCTGAGTTTCCAGTCCCCTCGGTCGATTGTTGCGTCTGGCCATCCATGCAGGAACGCATCCAGGTCATCCCGCCATCTCCGTTTAGGCCTTCCTCTTCGGCGCCGACCATCTTGTGGCGTCCACTTCGTGGCAATGTTAGCCCATCTTTCGGTGTGCATTCGGTGAACATGCCCGGCCCAATCCCACTTTAGCCTAGCGGTTTTTTTCCCTACATCGGCTATGCGCGTTTTGGAGCGTAGCGTTGAGTTCCGGACGTGATCCGTCCTCTTTACTTCAAGAATGCTACGCTCCATAGCTCTCTGACAAACCTTCAATTTGGACTTCTGAATCTCAGTCAGGGACCATGTTTGGGCACCGTAGGTTAGGATGGGCAGTATACACATGTCGACGAGCTTCCGCTTTAAGGTGAGTGGAAGGTTACCCTTCATTAGATGCTTCATGGACCAGAAGCTCTTCCAGGCGTTCTCAATACGTCTTTCAACCTCTTTGTGTTGCCTGTTGTTGAACGAGACTATCTGGCCCAAGTAGACATATTCGTCGACATAGTGTATGACATGCCCATCTACCTCGATCCTACGCGTCGTGCTATTAGTCATGACCTGAGTCTTTGTCCGATTCATATGAAGTCCAACTTGAAGGCTTGCTGTGCTCAGATCTTGAAGCATCAACTGGAGCTCGGATGCCGATGTTGAAAAAAGGACAATGTCGTCGGCGAACCGGAGATTTGTCAATCTTTTATCGTCAATAATAATGCCTTGTGACTGCCACGGAACCGCTAGGCTACGGAAAACTTCCTCCAGGGTACTCGTAAATAGTTTCGGAGACAGCGGGTCCCCCTGTTTGACGCCTTTTTCTATCTGGAAGGATTGACCAGAAGACTGAACCTCTGCTGTACTATTCTCATATATGGTTTTTATGAGTTGGATGTAACCAGGCTCTATGTTTTGATTGATGAGGGCTGTTTCTATTGCAGAATGTGTAATACTATCAAAGGCTTTGGAATAATCTACAAACGCTACATATAGCGGTTTATTAAATTCAGAAAATTTTTCAATTATTTGATTAAGGGTATGAAGATGGTCAGTAGTTGAGAAACCAGGACGGAACGCGGCTTGCTCGGGAGGTTGATGTTTGTCTAATTGGCCACTAATGCGATTTTCTATGATTTTCATAAAGGCTTTATAGAGATGAGAACTTAGACTTATAGGACGATAGTTAGTAATTTCGCTTTTATCGCCTTTTTTATGAAGTAAGATGATATTGGAGTGACAAAATTTTGTTGGGACTTGACTTTTCTGGAGTATTGAATTAAATAATTTTGTAATATGGGGTAGAAGTGTGGGTTTCCCAAATACTAAAGCTTCAGTGCTGATTCCATCGGGACCTGGGCTTCTGTCAAATTTCATGTTTCATTTCATGTTGTGCAACACTTTGTTTACTTCTTCCTCAGTTATTCCATCTCCATTTCAATAGTTAAGGAAAAATGGCTGCAATTATTTTATTAGAAACTATCAGCTATCTTTGATACAATCAGCGTGAATCAGCTACTAATTAACAAAAGTTCCACATTCACAGTTAAACTAGAGACAAACAACGCACAATGGCCACATTATCTATATAATGAGACGCACCTGATCAAACTCAGTAATACATGACGTCTGTTTGTTGTACAGGTAATCGTGAGATTTTGTTTTAAAATATTATTTAAATGGGTTATTTTGGTAGTTTCGATAAACACTAAATTGAGATCAGAGCTTAGTATATTATTTAAAAGATAATAATGGTTTGAATGGCAGAAAGTACATATATCTTTTCGTAGAACGAGTATTCTCAAGTGCTCACTTATATCGGGTGTCTTATGAGAACAGTTCCCGACATACCACCTACTTTTTTTGACGACGAGACAAAGTGTAAGCTTATTTGTACCTTCGATCTCAAAGCAATTGTCAAATAAAAGTGACCTAATGTTTTTGATTTTTGGACACTAATGTGAATTCGAAAATACAAAAATTTTGAAATGAAAAAATATCGAAAAACAC
The DNA here is from genome assembly GCF_050436995.1 of Anticarsia gemmatalis. NCBI lineage: Eukaryota > Metazoa > Arthropoda > Insecta > Lepidoptera > Erebidae > Anticarsia > Anticarsia gemmatalis. Next base: position 13,000,486 of record NC_134747.1, read on the forward strand.
ATTTTGTGCAATAAGTGCATTTAAGAGCGATGTAATAAAAAAATAGAAAGCCCAATTCGCTTTATTTTTAGCTATACAGATAAACAATTCCAATAATGAGACAATATAAACAGGGTATAACAGGGGATTCATTCGGCCGCCATTGTTTCATTCACAATGTTTACACGAGTGATGTCGAACGTTACGTGGAATCTCTTGTACAAATAGTGGGAATTATCGGTCTAAGTGGTAGCGGGGAGGAGGCGGGAGAGGTAGCGGGAAATAGCAAGATATGTATGACATAATATATTCTAATGTACCGATGAAAATTCCCCATTTTCTGCTGATATAACTATGAGTAGGTGCAATGTCTTCTGCCTAATCTATTGTGGTGAAATGGGTTTCTTTTGAAGGATATTTTTTTTGTCTTGAAAACAAATTCAATATTTCGATATTTAGCCCGCGTATTATGGTGGAAGTTCCCTTAACAGCTGACAGAAGGGAAGGCTATACCGATGTACCAAATGATGCCACAGACAAAAGTTAATTTAAGCATACTTTCTTGCGTCTACTACACTTACCAATATGCATCTTTATGACACGCATGTGTCTGTGGGTTAGTATCTAATAGCTCGTGAAATGTAACGCTTTCCGCTTTCACTGCGACCGTGTCCAAACATCAAACGTTATTAAAGAACAATGTAGACACGTGTTACATATTATGTGGGACGTTGTATTAATTAATTGATACACGTTTTCAAACACCTTACAAAAGGTACAATCAGAAAACAAAATAAAGTTTTAAGTGCGATGACTATTAATGATCTATTGAGATCCTCCAAATTACAATAGGAAAATCTTCCTAAAAATACCGGACGTAAGTTCACTTTTCACATAGTCGAACATTTTGAAGGAATTTATTTAGAATTTGTAATTTTCACGCCCTTATATACTTAGCATCGTGATTCGTAATACGTATTGACGGCAGAAGGTAGTGCCAAAACTGATCATAATAGTTAAATTAATTTGGCAACGTCTTTTTAGTCTGAATATAATGTAAATATACCTTATATGTGGGATTTAAATTAGTCGAAAAATTTGTGTGACTTATCGCACTTCCGTAACTATCAATGACAAACAAAGCATTCTATTGGTCGCAAACTTGCGAATGCAAATGTTGTGCGACGAATCATGATAATTACCGTACACAATCGAAGTTGTACTGTTTGATTATTAGAAGTGAAAAAAGGAGGAGAATGCATACTTTAGCCACCTTTATCTTTGAGTTACGGAAACTTTGAATTTGTGTATGAAGATAATTATTATTTAACTTAAATTAGACCAGACCTAATTAGAAAAGAAATATGAACTATGGTTTGTATGAATCAAATTCCATGATTCCTATTTTTTTCTTTTATTTTGGTCTTTAACAAATATTATAGGGACGCAGGGAAACTTGCGTTGTACACAGTTAGCACCTAATTACTAACCAAACATATTAAGTATGTTCAAGTAATTTAAGTGAAATTTTAATTTAACTTTTTATTCTAATAACCAGTTTTCCACCAATTGAACTCAAAAAACATAATAATCTAGTAGCAAAATATGAAATCAGTACGTCAAACAGCAACATTTACAAAACTATCAATTATGTCCCAAATTACCCGCAATGGGCGTCATTGCTTGCACTTGCGACCCCTGTTACGTCACGTGCCCGTTCAGTGCCCGTCACGTGCCCATCACGTGCCCGTCGCGTGCCCGTTACGTTGTCGGGACGGGAGTAAGTGGATTTTATTATTTTGTGTAGGTGTTTTGTTTCGATTTGAAAGGGTATAAAATTTTAAGAGTGTTTTTTTCAAGTATGTAAGCAAAATGTGACAAAATTAAGATAATGATTGGCAACGTCGATAAATCTTTCTGTTTTAAATGGAAATTGCATAAAGTGAGTGACTGTGATTAAGTGTTTTTGTAAACAAAAAAGAGTTTTATTTTATAAACTAGGCAAGTAAAATTATACACCGAAAAAGCTCTAGAGGTTAGCTTGCTTCTATGTTATCCCGTAACCATAAATAAACATAATGAGAACTATAATCGAGGATATCTTTCAGTTCCCTTTAACTAAGGTAACATTACACAACTAAACTATTTCTTTACATCAAAATCAACATTTCCTCCAAACGTACAAAAAACGCATACACAAAAATGTAGTAACAAAAATGTTGTATTACTAATTAAAACATCTAGAGGCATATTAAAAATCATTTCGAAGTAATTATTCACCCCCAGTTTTATTCCACGACATAAATTCACCACTGCAATTAACTTAAAAGCTATGTTAGTGCAAAGTGTGGCGCGACCCTTAAATAAGGGTCAGAACACACGTGCCGACTCCGCCCACGTTTAGTACAAACCGCAATGGGTAAAAATATTTAAGTTGGGTAATTTAGTGGGGCTATTTATTTTCAAAGTAAATGTTTACGGTTTTTCGTAGTTGGAATTATGAGGCATGGTATAAATATGTTATATTACATAGGCATGTTGTGGAAGACTTCTGATTAGGTAACTTTGTGCTTGTATTTTTTTGGATGAGAATGCACCGCGTGCAATGTTGAATCATTTTAAAGTTACTAAATATTAGGTACTAAAACTACTCTAACTGTAACTTAAATTAAAAAGAGTTTAGTTGTAATTTAGCGTGTGAGAGTTCAGTTTAACATAATCCCAAGAGACCACGAAGCTAACGAACAAAGTATGAGAAACGACAAATAGCAAAAATTGTTACAAAAATGTAATAAGAAACAAACATCTTTTCTCATGTTAATATCAAAAGCACGGGTCATTTTCCATTTCATTAACACCCAACAAGAAACCCTACTTTAAAACCTCAAAACAACCCTTTAAAAATTCAATAACAACGCGAAATCTTTCAATAATTTTAATCGCATGTCAATGGGGTGGGCCCTGACGTCCCCCAACTAACCCCATTGTCACTTTGACAGTGAAAACTGTCAACTGTCAAAAGCAGCCAAGGAGGTTTAAACTATGCTCGCTTTTCATATTTGGAATCTTTTGTTGAGAGGTCTTTGGGTAAGCGCTTTTTCGGAACATGTATTGTGTACTAAGCTTTATTTAAGTGTATGCAGTCAGGTTGAAATGTGTTCGTGTAATATTTTTAAGTTATTATTTTCTTTTGATAATGTATACTGAATGTTTTAGTTAAACCGTATAAAAGGGAAATCTCCTGAAATCTAATAAAAACATATTTCTCATTATTTTTACCTATATATTGTATACATCGTCAATAATCATGTTCTTATGTTTGCAAGAAAACACAAATAAAAATCGGAAAATTTAGACCCACAGCATTCAAAAACCCATACAAATACTAAATCAATAAACTTCCACATTTAGCAACAGAATCGGCAAAACATCAAACGCAGCAATTGTAACATTTATAACAAGAATATTACGACCATCTACATGCAAAAGAACCACAGTAACTTTCTCTAATAAAACGGCACAAAAAGCACTACGAAATCGTATCGTAACACGTCACATCAAAAACTATAAGTTCGTGTAATAAAAAATATTTATAGTTTACTATCGAATAAATGTTTTTTTTTTATAACGCCTGTTATACTCGAAGGTGTATCATACACCCACGTTTTGCCATATACTATGTTAGTACTATGTAATAGGGGGCGAGTCTATTGCCATATACAGGGCATGTTACTGAACTCGGAGATGGAAATGCCATTGAGAACATTATTCTTATCTTCTTCTTCTTTCGACTCATTATTCTTATATAAAATAAGAAGCCAGGAACCAGGGAATCGATCTCGAGACCACTTGTTCAGTATCAAATGTGTTACCGCCCAGACCACAATGGCAGTTTATAAAATATCTGTTTCACTGATGAACTTCCTTTAAACTCTGATTAGTTATACAGCATTTTGTCACTTTGAATCAATTTTAAAACTGTATATTATTATGATTATTCCCCAACCCGCACTTGGCCAGCATGATCGACTCAAAGGCTCAACCCCTCCATCGTTTGGGAGGAGACCCTTGCCCAGCAGTGGGACAGTAATGGGTTAAAAAAAATATGCCAGCCCGTGATCACGACCGATGTAACTCGATCGAAGCGTCTGGTAAACATATAAAGTATCCTAACTTTTAATTTTCAAGCTTGAGACCAGTAGTGTGATTCTCTACAATCGGTACAATATTGAGACTTTGACATTTGAAATGTATTGCCAAAGTAGTTCTCACGACACATGCTAGAGGCGCTGATCAAATTTTTCATACAAAATTTCTCGCTAGCTAGCCGTTTGTCGGTACACTAAACACTTTCTAACTAATCAGATATTACGATTTATTAGTAAGATACTATATATATTTTATTATAAAAACATGTATACGTGTAAAAATGTAACGTTTTCGAAGTCACGATGTATTGTCGTGACTATTTCACTGTAGGCGTACGTTTTTGTCGTGAAAAGGCGACTGACCCGCGTGCCTCGTTTGATATAAGCGAGTGGTTGAGATAGTAGTTGTGATAGTAGAGTTTTGTTATTATTGTTGATTATAGAAGGGAATATAATGTTACAATATTTTGTATTTGTATGTAAAGCTAACGATGAAAGGAGATCGGCGAGAGAGTAGTGATGATAACGAGAAGAGCAATTTCATTTTTAAAAACTAGTCTTACTTATCCTTTCTAAAATAGTTAATATTATTATCTAAATCAATAGAAGATTCTGAATTTTAGAAATATTACGATTTTAAGTGTACCTATGGATTTATAAGTCTATAAAGTCGTGAAAAGTATAACATAAAATTAGTACTAAAATCAGTCGTTCGTCAAGCTAAAAGTCTTTTTATGTAAGTAATTCCTTTTTTTAGCTAAACCGATTTACCGATTTTCATAAAATGTATCATCAAGATAGTTGAAGACCCTGTATCAAACACCGCGGTCGTATTCAACCGCATTGATACAAAAACACTGTATCGATATTAAAACAGTTTTTTTGTATAAAATATACAGACAACAGCAGTCAAGTGAATCAAAAACAAACCACGCAACTAGCATAGTAAACGAGGCACGACAATTGTGTAATCCCCAATTCGGCTACGGAATCGATGACATTCAATGAATAGTCTGATAACATCCAACACAGCGCCCTTTGTGAGACCTTCTGTAGGTATTTGTATAGAAAAGTTTTGTTCGAACATAACGGATTGTTTAGAAAAAAACGCGATATTGGACTGTTCGGCCGGAACGAAGGTTTTCACTCAAATTAGTTGTATAATGAATGCGTAACAGTATCTTTTATGATTTTTCTTGCGTATTTTTGTGGGCACGCGCTGAAATTGAGAGATTGTAAATGTTCAATTGGATCTGTGAAATTCTGCCCACTGCTTCCAAAGACAACTCCTGCATTAAGGTAAGTCTAGCATTTACGCGCAGTGGTCACTTTAAACAGTACGTCAAGGATGCATATTTGAGAAAGATAGATTACTTATGGTGAAATTAGGAAGTCATTCATCGAGCTACGAGATATAAATATGTAAATTATGTAACAAACCAAACGCAAGTCGTGCAGGTCCTATTTTCCTACAAGAAGAACAATTTCTTATTCCTTGTACAGCATCTTAGGGTCCGTCTTTTGGTAAAAATAGCATCCTCTCTTCGACTTTTTGTCTAGCTTATTACAATCCGTCTAGTCATGAAAGCAGACAGACAAACAGAGAGACAAATAAATTACAAGAGCATTTTTTACAACAGAAAGTGATACAAAGTCAGACATCAAAAAACATCCTGCATTTATGCCTTCCATTAACGAATGCACATTTGTTTCGATCAGAAGCCTCAATAAAACGCGATAAAACTAAATTGTTTGACGGCCTATAATGACAGTTGGACAATATACCTCTGTTTCAGACTACAATGTAATGAAAGCTTTTGTTTCAGCTTTGTTACATTGAAATGCTACTGTTTTTATTGTAGGTTGTAATGTACGTTATTAATTTAAAATGGTAGAAAGTTTTACTTTTTTATCGTACTTGTATTTCTTGCTTTAAGTCCCAAGTTGTTTCGGGCACACTAATGTATTTTATCTCAACACTAGTTAATCCTGGGCATCTTTTTTATTATTCATTAATACAACAATGATTTTCTGATCGAAGATTTTTGTTTAAGGTTATTGTCATTTAAGATTTGAATTATAAAAATATATTTTGTTTTATTGAAATAAAAGTATTTTTTACATTTGTGGTAACAGATAATGTTACTCGCCAAGCTTTCAGGTTTGAAAATCGGAAACTTATTAAAGTATCAGATTTTTCTCAATCTCTTTAACTGCATTACACAGAATATCAATAGCACTTTGTCGAACCTGGGAATCGAACCCGGGATTGTATTTATCAGTAATTTTTTATCATTCTCATAATGTTCCCACTTACCAGCTCGGAGCGCGTCCATGGGCACGCTAGGGTACGGTATGGAGTAAGGATAGCCCTCCTTCCTCAAGGTCTTGGGCTTCCTCCTTGGCCTGTACTTGTAGTCCGGGTGCTCCTTCATGTGCATGGCTCTGATGCGCTTAGCCTCGTCGATGAAGGGACGCTTCTCGTCTTCGGTCAGCAGCTTCCATTCTGCACCTGGGAAAGAAGTGGAGGATAAGTATTTTATCTTTTTGAATTATTATGCTTTTAGTTTAAAGTGGTGCGGGAGATTTAATTTGAAGACAAATATGAACAATAGTAAAAATCTTGTACTATATATATTATGATGATCGTAATAAAAATTAAAAATAGCAAAAAATATCCGTGTGGAAGTCACAGCAGAATAAAAAAGGAATTGAAAAAAAAAATAACACAGGAGATAATAGAACTAAGAAAGTAACAAAGTAGTAATCAATAAAGTATGAAATAATGTACTATCACAGTATTTTGAACTGTATGTCTAATAAATACAAATAAAATCCCATCTAACAAGAACAAATCAAACTATTAAAACGTAGAACAAAACGCAGAAAAGTAATTTGCTAACCATCCTTCATTGCTGGGACAATGCATTGAATCGATACAATAATCGAACGACCTGTCTCCACCCGATTCAAGAGACCAACCTCTACCAACCCTTTGTCTCCCCCCATTTATAGAAGGCTGTATTCATCCACCGTGGAGGGGCGCCACCGGCCATTCAAACAGACAAGACAATCCCAATTCAGGCGGGTATAAAAGCGAAAACAATGTCGCTAACATAGAAAGGAACAATCCGGCTCGGAGGACCATCGGTACTCCCGCTCCCACTTATAAAGTATCACACTGGAGCGAGGGAGAAAGCAACAACAATGGCGGAAAGCGCCGCCTAATGACGAATTTGCGCTTTTCATTCCACAACAGAAGTTTTTCCCGGTTCCTCATTATTATGTCGATACTTTGGGGTGGGTTTTCTCCTCTTTTGTCGCTGGGGATGATAGGATCGTGTACTTAGTAACGACAATGGTACAAAGGACTAATGTTCTATTAAAATTACGTCGACGGTTTGGCGATTGTTTGGCAAAAATGGGCTCTTTCTATCGTATCGTGAGGTATTAGGTGTGGGACTAATATTGGCACATTATAAGAATTTAGGGAGCTTTGGTCGTGTTGGAATTTATTGGATCTAAGAATAACTCAAAGCATACAAGCTATGTATAGCAATTATTATCCGCACCTTGAGAGACGACGCTCTCAGTACGAAAAAGGATTGAGATTAAATACCAATTACTACATAGATACACTTCTAGTACTACGGCTTTTCCCTTCGGTACATTTTCGTGTGAAAATCAATCAAAATTCGCTTCACTTACGCAAGCGTTCATTGAACACTATACATTCGCAAACACCCTTTAACTCACCACACAACTTTTGTTCTAAGCTTGTCAAAAAAACTTTCACGTCAACATACATTATGCGTGAAAACAGAACGAGCTGTATTAACATTATAATATTTGCATTGTACTATACAAGAAAAATATTCTTCAAGTCCGACACACAAAACGTTTGTGTCTCGAAGTCAAAGAAATTGTGACACTGTGAGTTCAAAATGCGTGTTGACAAGCGTGCACGGTGGTAGTTGGAAAGCGTATTGACGAAGTATTTGTTCTGACACAGGTTTGTTTTCCCATTGTCTTGCAAATGAATGCAAGCTGTAATTAGCTAATATTGAATGTTTGTTCTACGTAGGCAATTGAGTAAATACATGTAGCCTGGAATGTGGTATTGTGTATTGGTGATTTTTATAAGAGGTTGATTAACCTACATTTTTAATTAGTTACGGATTTTAATTTGGTAAGGCTGTGTTCTTGATAACGTCTATTGTATTGTTCTGACGTTCTTATATTGGTTTAGACGGTCGTAATCGTTTTGGAAATTTAAATAATTACTTCTGGTAATAAGAATGTAGATGAACGGCCATTCAAAGAGAGAGACATACTTATTTCAGATAGATTGCTCTATATCTAAAATCATCAAATTTTGCTGATTTTGGTAGGAATAACTATCCATTGATTGATTATATTAAGCAAAATCACGTTAAAATGTTAAAAAATACTTTTCTTTAGTAAACAGTGGCTAATATAAAAGGGTACTGAAAACGGCCGTTAGCCGACTTTTTAACAAATCACTGTCATGAACTTTCCATTTTCATGTGTAGTATGATTATATAAAAGTAAATAGCAGAAATCATGCGACTACCAGCAAAATAAAGCAACAATTTATTTCTATAGACACCCACAACGTATGTGTCAAACCAATTAAAAGTTTCGAACACATCAGCAAATAATCACAGTGTCATCATCACTTGACATTTTAACGCAATAGGTCAAACAACAAAAGGATTTAATACTGACTATAATTAGAAATTAACAATACGAACTAATATTATAAATGCGAAAGCTTGTTAGGATGTTTGTAACTCGATTACGCAAAAACTACTGAATGATTTTTTATGAAAATTGACATATAGATAGTGCATAACCAGTAACAGAGCAATTTAATTCAGGCCCATTTTTCATGCGGATGAATTCGTGAGATAATGTTAATCCATAATTATAGCAATGAATACGAAAGCTTGTTTCCTACGCTTTTCCGGTTCAACTGCTCAACCAATTGCGGTAAAATTTTGTATAAAGATAGTTTAGATAGACTTGAGCTTTGATACTGAAGTATACTTGTACAAAAATCAGCTTATATTTGAACACAGAGTAATTCTTGTTCAAATTATACACGAACGAAGTCGCGTGGTTCAACTAGTCAATAAACTAAATGAATGAGTTACATAACTCGATATAAAGGCGTAACTACGTAAACTCGAAGTTTGAACATATTCGATTTCAGAGCGAACAATCAACCAATGGCCGGTGATAATGAAACGTTATCAATCATTGTGTGCGCTTTGTTGCGGGTCGATCGACCTTTGCGAATTAATTTTAGATCGTAATAAGTTCGAGTTGACAATTAGTTGTGACGTTTTTGGGAAATATGCTTCAATGTGTTTATATTATTATGAATATCTTTATTATTATAATTAAGAGAATGATTACTTGTATATTTTTTTTGATGAAATAGTTTATATAAACAATTTTACTAACTTCTATAGCACTTCTATACTTAGTTCCAAGTACAGGCTTAGTCTATAGTCTTAAGATGTTGTATCTGAAAAAAGTATTAGAACTTTTTTGATATTCAATATTTTTCAGTGTCTAAAAACAAACATTAACAACAACACACACTATCCGTAAGTGTCACTATCAAAATTTTCCCTCAAGCATTTTCTTCAAAAACCTTCCCCATTAATTAATTCTTAATTAACAGCAACAACGAAACGACAAAAGACACGTGTCGATACTACAGTGTTGCCACTAAACAATAATTATTTCCTACACAGCCCGTTCGTTATAGAAACAATGGCAATAGGATGGCAACACTGAACAATGATTGTCCGGTACACAGTTGTGGAATTAGGTATTAATAGTTATTTGTCTTTGAAAATTGTTAGAACTGAATTAAATGGAGTGAGAATTGACTTAGTTTATAACACTTTGATATTATGATGCTGGATTCAGTTTAGAATATTAATTAACGCTGCGTAAAGGAACATTTTTGTATTTAATTTTATATGGTTAAATGTATAAAAACAACAATTTATACAAAATTATATAGTGAAAGTTTAGTTTAGAGTGTTGAAAAATTCTATATGCAATTTTCGTAAATAAATTATTTCGTAGACCTCTGAATACACATTCGATATAAAAGCTGTGATATTATGTATGTATATAAGAAGGTTCGTATGTAGGAATAAGCGATAAATAAAGTAAATCTAGTGTGTCTAGAATTTTTCTTTAAATCATGCCCTAGTCTTATTTGGTTTGGCAAATATAAAAAAAAGGCCTCGTATACTGTATCTTGATAATGTATATCACCAGTTTACTTATCAAAACACAAGTACTCTCATTCTCAAGTTTCAATAGCACATTCACTACTTCATAATACCTTTAAATAAAAGTGACTATCTATCACAAACCGATTGAACACGCCGATTCGGTGACCGACATTGTATAACAAGAACGGATTTGGGAGACGGCGGCTTGATCAATAATCCAGCGTTACAATTGAAAGACGGGAGTTAGACAAAGATAGAATGATATCTAGCTCAAAAAACATACCTAGATCTATAGAAGAGGACATTTTAGGGGTAAAGTTCGTTATAAAATACAATACACTGATATTTCTGTAGGTTTATCTTTGGTATAATGGAGAAGACTGATCAAGACCTGAGAAAGAAACTTAGCAAAATTTTTTGCAGGTTGAAATTGCTGTCAAAAAATGGCTAATAATATCCAAGAGTAGATATAGAAAGTGTTGCTCCACATCGAAGGGTACCGAGCTACAAGCGTAAGACAATAGTCCCTAAACACGTCACGAAACATCAAACATCACATTAGACAGATCATACATAACACGCCATTGTCCCAACAATCGAACAGACAAACACAACAAAAAACAATAGCAGAGCACCAAACACACACGTTAGGTACAATACTCACGGCAACAAAGAAGTTTCCTCTCTGCCTTGTATTAAAGGCGCTATTGTACTCGGAATCGGACGAAAATGCTCTTCATTACTCTGAAAGCTTGTGTGCTATGCGACAATGGTGAAACGGGGGAGGGAAAAGAGGGGCAGAATGGAATGGGAGGGAGGGTTTACAAAGACGCATGGCGAAGGAACCCCCACCACCCTTTCGTCCGTAAAATTGAAATGGTAAGAAACGTTATTTAGGTCATGATTTTATTAAATGTTAATAGATTTTTTTGTTACGAGTTTAAGGGGAGTGTCGCCATTGTGAGGATAGTGGAGGCTTTGTGTGCGAGTTAGGCTTTTCAAATGAGTGATTCTTAAGTGATTGGAAGAGGAGGATGTTAGTTACAATGTGCTTGTCTTTTAATACCATGTTTTATTAGTTTTACATTTCTATTTTTGTTAAAATAAAGTTCTGTATAATCTTCTACTTAAAACGATGAGAACTGTTTCATTTTCATTTCATTGCGTTACATTTCATACTATATGTACTCACCAAAAGTAAAAACGGATGTCATTACCACACACCATACATTTTTAGAACAGAATTAATTCAAAACACAGCCTTCATTATCTCAGAATGACCCACTAGTCGGAGAGCTAAACAAAAATATATCACATCGTTTCACAGCGTCACAAAAACGCTAGTAATTAAACAACGGCAAACAACAGCCCTTCGCGACAACGGGCGACAACGAGCGACAACAGGCGACAACAAGCGACAATGAGGAAACAAGAGTATTTTTGTTGCCAACACCCCGTAGGGCGCGCGCCTGTGTCGCAGTGATAAGCGGCCCCGTTTCGAATGTAGCTGCTGTACTGAGTTTTTAAACTAACGACAATTTCAGTCTAAGGTTTTGGTGTTTTGTGTTTTTGTTGTGTTACATTATGTGGCTGCCTCTAAATAAAGTTTAGTAAAGAGATTTGTTTGTTATTAAATGTTGCTTTTAGTTTAATCATAATAATGTGGATAGATAAAACAATTGAAATTCGTTTGAGTTATCTAAAAAGTATTGTTTTTACTTTAAGTCTACTTAAATTTATTAATTATGTTCTATAGTAAATTCTGGAAAACGCATACTATCTTTATCTTCTATTGTATATGAGTATACCGCTGTTTATACCACCAAAGAGGTTTCAGTTTACCACTTGCTAGGCTCTAAAGCTCTCCCTCTTACTATACTAAGAAACAAATATTGTCAGTTGAAACACCGCCAAACGGTCAACAATCTATAATCATATCAATAAATAACGACAAAGAATTGTCTGTTTGGAACAGTTAAATACATTCTTAAAGGACTTAATAGCGGCACATGAAAGGTAACACACAAAGGCACAGAAAAAACTAACCATCGACATACAACAGGTATTTTTAAGTATTTGTCGTGATCATTTATCTAACACGCGACACCAAATCCCAAACAGTTATATCAAAGTCGACAGCCGACAAAAAACCTATAGTTAATTAGTAAAAAACACGATATCCTATAAGATGTAAAGACGACAAGAATACGAGACATCAAGAGTACAATAACCTTTTAAATCAATTTAAACATAAAAGGAGACTCAATACTCATCCTTTGAAGTTAAAAAAAAGAATTATGCAATTCGTATCAGTTACAATCAGCTCCCTGACTATAAACGGAAGAGTCATTCTCAGAAAATTTACAACAGTAACACTTTAATAGATTCTATACAAAGAGTATAGGTTATTTTGTGAGGACTATACACAATTTTGATGGTAAAAAAGCCTTCGAGTTTTATGTTACAAGAGAGTTCTTTTACTGATTAGTCTCGCTGCTACTATTGGTGGTGGCCCGCTTCGAAATATCCAATAGTGCTTGCCACGATGGTAATTACATGACGTGAAAAAAAGAACTTGAAAAAAATGTTTGGTAAAAAGTGTGGTGTAAAAAAGTTCGATACGCCTACGTTAGTTGGAGCGAGGAAAATCGTAGTAAATTAGGTATTAAGGCATGTGTTGTTATGTAATACAATGGATTGGAACATCTGTTTCGGTTTTAATCTACAAAAGTGGGGTAATTTGGCTTTTTTGAGACAGGTGGCTTTAATTACCCTATTGATTGTTCGATGAGTTGGAAATTGGCAAATTAGTTCGGTGGGAGTGTTAACTGTGTATGCATTTAATCTAAAAATAGATATACCGTTTAGTTGAAAAAAGAAAACACAAACAGGATACCTTGAGGCTGTGGGTCGCCTCATTATTTCATGAGATTAAAAACATACGTAACTATCAGAGTGTTGCAATCTACTTTGAGATATAAAGCTAAGATACCAAACGAATAAGGAAAATTAAGTGATTTAATATAAAGCAAAAATGCATTTCTGCTTATGCTTCTATCATTTCTCATAAAAAAGAAAAATATAGTATTATTCATGAAAAATACCTCACAATTCTTTCTTCAAACTCTACTATTTTGAAAGTTTAAAATACAACGTTTAATGTACCTTTTTCAAATATTATTCTAAAGCTAAGTATGAACTTTATGCTATCCCAAATCATTACTTAAAGCAAATTATAAAAATGAAAAAAATTAACAAAAAAAAACTAACATAAAAAAATACTGCCACTATCCTCAAAGTTAAAAAAAAAACTAACAATTCCTCTTTCATAACATAATTGTAAAGCTAAGTACACACTCCTATGCACTTAATCTAAAAGTGTTTACACCAACACACACTGAATTAATATGCATTACATAGTCATCAAATTGTACACGTCTTCGACACCTAGATACCGAGGGTGGCGCCCCCTACGTTAATTAATATTAACTGGTACCACCCCTTGTGTAGAAACTATTAAGGGTAGGTGCATTGGACACTGATGAAAACAAACATGCGGGGTGTAAAGGTGTTTAGGTTGGCTAACTGATTGGACAACATGTTGGGTGTTGGATGATAATAAACTAAGAGTATTGTAAGAAAATAGAACATGAAGTGTATTATCGTTGAAGTGTAAATGACTAATAATAATGATTGAAATAGTTGTGAGTCATTTAGTCTTTATGTTTTTAAGTTTAATAATAAATTATAAAACATCTGTGTTGTATTAATAAAAGGAAAACGTGAACGTTAAGAACTTGTATTTGGATTTCTGGCGTAGTTCAGTATAACAGACTGTTTAATAAAACAGTAAAAAAATGTACCACAATGTTATTAATAAAATAAGTATTATATTGAGAGTTTGTAGCGGCCCAAACTGATGATTGAATTTACCTTGCATAATTCGAAAGGTTAAACAATGTCGTAATAGCTCTGTAAAACAACTAATTAAACCGTGTCTTGATTATACTAAACAAACGTCCAACCAACCAACCAACCCAGCATACTATCCATCCAACCATACCGTATGTCACGAACATTAAAAACTCCATTGTACACTCACGTTTGTTCGACATGACGATTGATTTACAAAACGGGCCACAATTATTAGACGCTCGATAAACAATCGGCCGACAGGTTGAACAGATGGGATGCAGCATGCTCGCAATACGATATCGACTTTAAATAATAGAACCCTTGTTTATTTGTTTGTGATAATTAGAGGTTATCTTTGGTAAATTATTGAGTAGTAATAGATTGTTTGATTGAAATTAACTTTATACGTTTACATTAAACATTAATGATATAAGTAATGATAAAATTGATATTGACATGACAGTCTATTATTTTGCCATAAGACATTAAAACAATGCAAAACGAAATAATTTTGATACGAATTAATTTAATAAACTGTATTATTAAAATATTATACTCTAGTCTTTATTTTCAAACAATTTCCATACAATTTAAACAAGCTAACTGCAAAATCAAGATATCAAATTGTCTATCAAACCTCCCCTCAGAATAACAACCAGAAGAATATGCCTTAATCCGATTCCATCCACGATTATTCCCTTGACAAACAAAAATTCAACACTACAACACAACATGAATAATGTATGTATGTTTGTAAGGGACAAAGAGTACTTTTACGTAAAGCTTTGTCGCCCCTCGCCCGGGAAATCGCAAAAAGAAAAACTAATACTCCAACAGTTGTCTTCCTCTGACAATAGATGGCGTTGTCAGTTGTAAATGTATGAATTTTAAAGCGAGTGAATTATTTTGCAAGGATGTGTAAGTCATACTAATTGTTCTTCTGTTTATTGTCTAGATTGTTATAGTGGTATTGTTTAGTCGTCTTGTAATTATTCCATATGAATACAGATAGCTATTATTTTCGAAAACAAGACTAGTTGCTTTTGAAGTGAAGGCTTTTGAATATTCTGTGTTATTTATCTTCACGACAGAATGCTGGACACTCGCCAAAGTAGCGTAATTTGATCGACAACAACAACACAATTGGGAAAAACTGAACAAACTAAAAAACACACTACATTGAAAACCTTCTTCAAATTTAACAAATAGGTGTCTATAAAACACCGCATCGTAAAAATCCTCCCCACCCTACATACCCTATGGAGGGGGGTAAAAAATAAATAGAAAAAAAAAATAGAAAATGCCGTTTCCTCGCCGCGTCACCGGCAGAATGGCTGTGGCCGTTTTTGCTTGTATTTCCATGCTCTTCCGTTCGTCCCATCCCTATTTCTGGGCGTTTTTAAATTTCGAAACTTGTGCTTACATTTGAGGTGTTCTTTATTTGAAAATACCCCCGCTGTGTCGCTTCTGTAGGATGATTGCGGCGGTTT
The DNA here is from genome assembly GCF_050436995.1 of Anticarsia gemmatalis. Lineage (NCBI taxonomy): Eukaryota > Metazoa > Arthropoda > Insecta > Lepidoptera > Erebidae > Anticarsia > Anticarsia gemmatalis. The sequence continues at coordinate 13,016,299 of NC_134747.1, forward strand.
TTAAGATTCGTTTTTTATTTTTTATTTTAATTTGCGCGGTAGTTTTGTTTATGGTTTGAATTATGTGGGTTGATTTTCGAACGTGTTCTTTTTAAATTAATCGTTATTTAGTGACCGTTATTTTTACTACTTAGGTATTTTATAGATTGTAAATCCTTTCATTAATATATTTATTGAAGGCATACAAAGTACCCAGCGCTCACTTGGTGAATCCAAGGCCTAACTACTCCCTCGTATGGGTGGAGACCTTTGCCCAGCAGTGGGACATTAATGGGTCAAAAAAAGCTCCTTAAGACTCCAGACAATTAAGTTTTAAATATCACAAATAGTCCATATAGTGCCTTGTTCCTTATTGCAGAACATACAAGGCGACTTTTGTAACTGAAATATGCAACAAATTTACTATTCCTATAGTATTAAACCATAAATAACATTAAGAGACTTGTCACGTAATCCATTTCTCACTTCATAAATTAATATTAAATTGGTTCAATAAATCTTGAAGCAGATTGATCAATTTGCAATGAAAATGAGCCCCTTGGAGTACTATCGTTTTGCATAATAGTAATTTAGTGAGAATTCAATGGATTGTGGGAAACAATGGTGGTAGGGAGTGATGACGTCATCGTGTATTATACCGCTTGAGGTACAAAAGGTTTTGTTGGGAGGTTTAATTCAAATTGTGATAGTGGTAGGTTAGAATAGTTTTAGTTACGTGAATATCTCTGATTAAGGTTGACGACCCTATTTTTTATTTGTTTAAAATGTTATCTTGGATCTTTTTATAGGCTGTTTTTAGTGTCTAACTTGCGCATACGGGAGTTACATTAAACATGCAACGCGAGAGTTTAAAAGTTATGATTACCTGCCTAACTTATCTCTAGTACGAAATCAACCTACAATATTTTGATATAAATGCATTAAAGCAATACTTAGGAAAAAATATTTAAGATAAATTAATTATTTAAGAAATGCCATTGTTGTTGAAAGATTTTTGAAAATACACACATGTAGGGTACACAGTATCTATGTGTAATTTACAAGTAATTCACTAAACTATATTGAAATATTTTAACATCTATAGATCACTATATTTTAACTAATCCATTATAAACATGCACGTGCTACTACTATATTTTCACATTAAAATTGTCATTGTCAATCATTATGTTAAAATGTTGTTACCTCATAATACAAATACCTACTACGCAAAAACGTGTTAATTTTTGAACCAATAAGAACTGATTAGGATATCAATGTGACGCCTACATGTTATCATGTTAGACTTAGCGCCACCTATTGGATTTGAAGGCGTAAAAAAAATACTTTTTAATATTAACTAGTTTCTGCCGGTGACTTCGTCTGCGTTTAAGGATTTAACCAAGTAAAAATGTTGGCAGCTCCTCGCATGATCAATTATTGTATCAACCACATTGTAAAACTTTTGGCGATTGAAAAGGGTGGCTGTGAGTTTCTCGCTAGCTCTTCTCATAAGGCTCCACCCCCTTTCCGAGCTAGTGGTAGATTCAGTAATTGTAACGACTATCATAAGTGTCAATATTTGACCTAAATTAATAAATGATTTGATTTTCATTTGATTTTGAAGTATTTTATTTGTTAATTCAAGTTACCTATAAACTATCTGAGTATAAAATTGTATCGAAATTCGTTCAGTAGTATTGAGGGGATTGACTAACAAACATCAAAACTTTTAGGATTTCTCGATATAAGGATTAGGTTAACTGTCTCGCGTGGCTACGGTGTTGACTTTTGAAAATAATTTCTTCAACTAATTTAATGCCAATGGTATTATAGTTTTTTATTCTATCAGTTCTTGAAATAAACTAGAATGTATTCTTATCCAAGCACTCGTGCCTGGTACCGAGTTTTACACCACGCTTCGCTAGAGAACAGATCTTGGAGTTTCTTCACGCTTCGATTTCTTTTAACTGTTCATGCAGTTGTGAAAACTGTGTTAAGTTAATAGTTAGTTAATCCATACTTCTATTATAAATGAAAAAATGTATCTGTCTTTTACGCTATCATAGTAAATCTGAACCGATAGTGATGAAATATAGGCAAGTGAACATATTATTATTTAAATTAAATACCTATTTTGCCTCTTGATGGCAACTGCCTGTTAGTTTGTCACTAAGTCACTAGTCGTGTGTTCTATAATATCTATGATCCCAACAAACAGATTCAAAACTAAAGAAAATGATTAGAAATTAAAAATAATTAGTGTAAATCAAAACAAAATCTATAAAAGGCGAGACGAACCTCAAAAAATCCTCGTAAACAAGTATTCTGAAGGTAAGCAATTTATTTGCCTATCGCATAACAGAAAAAAATTAAGACTTACCTAATCTCTTTGATATCTCCGAGTTATGCATCTTAGGATTATCCTGTGCGATTTTCCGCCTCTGAAGCCTGGACCACACCATGAAGGCATTCATCGGTCTCTTTATATGTTCCTCTTGAGCCTTCTTCTGCTGTGAGGGTCCGTTCATGGCGGAGATGGAGCCCATGGTCCCGATCGCTCCCATCGCAGACATAGGACCCATGGGGAAGTGGCTCATGGAGGTCCCGAAGCCAGTGCGGTCACACATTGCGCCGGCAGCACTGCGGATAAGAATAAAAGTTTTAAATCAATGTTAAGTATTGTCTTACTTCTAGGTACTTTGTGTCCAATAAGACCTCTTCAAGTGCGGATCGAAGATTTTGCATTCCCTTATTGCAAGATTTAAGTTCCAATTTCGGTCGTACCTTTTTTTTGTAATTACTGCTATGCATAATACTTAATTCACATGAGTGTTTAATGGAAAATAATACTATGTCATTAATACTAGTCTATAATAGTATTTAACTCTTATATCTTCCGAAAGGCTCAACTTTTTTTATACAGAACACTGTCATACCTACAGAGAGTTTCGTAGTCAAAAAGTAATGCGTTTAATATGAGTTTAATACTATTAACTAAAACATTTTTAGGCAATACTCGAGAAACAATGAGCATTCAAAAAGTTCCCGTCAACTGGTACGAAAGCATGAAAAATGTAAAAGTTTGTGAGTTTTTTGTTAACATAGTATTAAATACTTTCCGGCTATAAATCTGAAAATATCGCGGCAATCAAAATATTACTAAAAATAAGGCTCTTTTGTTATGATTTTGAATGTTTTTCAACAATTTGTATACATTAATGAATAGTTAAATACTTAATAGTTTTTAGTTTCAGGCGAACTAAGTGTTTTGCGATTTCAAAATTGTGTTGGTAAACTTATATGTATAACTAAACAATTTAGTCTACATTCATATTAATTTTATAAAGCCTTTTATTGTACGCGTATATTCTGAACCTAAAGATAAGGCGTGGTCGTAGTATAGGACTAGTTTCAGTAATTAGAAGTAAAGGTTTTTTTGTATCCTTGCAACAAAAAGTAAATAGGTATAATCGAAGGAAGGCTAGGTCGATGATGCAATTATTTCTATACCTAACCAAATAAGTCATCCTTTTACATGATAAAATCTAACGACACATGTTTCCACCAGTATCCAACCCTAAAATTAATTCCCTCCGAATATTAAAACTTATAAATAGGGTATCTCGAAAATATTAATAAATTCTGATCCACCTTTAACGAGGGTTGGCACCACGTGCATCAATTGTTACGATTTGTAACATTAAATATGGCAGACAATTACTGTGCTCAAAAATGTGGAAAATATTAATATTAGGGTGTTATAATGTTTGGGGGATGGTTTAAGAACTGATTGGCTCTTGTGACGAGGTTCCTTGAGACGCTTTTTGAGTTTCAAATGAGCAACGGACTTTAAGACTTGGTGAGAGGTTTGTGTTTGTAAATTAATTTGAGTGGTCCTTGTTTCGGATTATCGTGAAAGTAGGAGTTAGGGATTTTTGGTGTTGAACATTTTGAGGGAATTATCTTCTGCCCTGAATATCCTTATAGGTCTAAACAATTTTTAAGTTTAAGTTAGTGTCTGAATTTTGGCGCAAAGATGTGTATCAATTTAAAATGTTTAGGGCCAGTTCCAATAAGCGTCGGATAACCTATCTGCTTGATAATTATGACAGCAAATTTTAATGTATGAGAACAACCATCTAAATTCCATTTGATACTTATCCGAAAGTGGTGAAATCGAGCTTTAGTTCCTATGATTAGTTTTAAGTATATAAATATCCTCTCACAAAGTAAGGCTTTATACATCTGTTTCGTATTCATAAGGTATTTAGTACACATATCTCACAACCACTAATACATTTAAACATCCACTTTAACAAACCACTATTAGCTAAATACGCAACAAATCAATCCCACTCATACGATAGCGTAACCACGAAACAAAACGTACAGTCATCAACATTAAAATGAGACTATTTTATTTTATCGTATGGTTAATGGTCAACCTAGTGTCAAAGTTGTTCAAGACCGAAAGGCCTTTGACATTGCCTAAGGTCTGTTATTTTTGTAGACAACAACCAGGAACGACTTTTTACGTGCCCTCCGAAGCACGGAGACGCTCAGTTGAAAAATCACTATAATGAATGTTAAAAACTTTTATTAATTTAAATAAGAGTTGCTATAAATGTGAAATGTCTTTATAAACATTTTAATTGTGTTGTCACTGCATATTTTTATGATCGATGTTTTGTAATTATGTGGATAATTATTTTTTAATGACGGTAAAGTATTACTTATTGGTGGTAATATATTTAGTACTTAAGTACATATTGGTACTTTCGATGATGCTTAATTCAATCCACACTTAATTAATTAAATAACCATAAAATTTTATTCGAGAGACTGTATTTGTATTTATATAATATGCGGCATTTCAATGAGATCTAAAGAGCTATCTGTTTTATGTTCGTATTCTTTTATTTTTTACAAAATTAAGACCATGAAACATGATATAAGTACACTCACACACACAGCCATATGGATCATATTTTTAACAAAACTTACAAAAATATAAAACTCATCAATGTACAAGATTTTAAGCTCACGACTGTATTAAGGGGAGTATCGTTTATAGCATATACAGTATGTATCGTTAAACGTATGTTCGATGGTCACCCTACCGAGGGGTGTTACGATTCAGTTAATGTGTTTATTTATTTTGCTGTTGTCTTTATAGCTCAATTGGGGTGCATTTGGCTGCTAATATCTTAGATGTAGAAAATAAGTATTGATATTCTTGGGGAATATTTTTGTGTATGTTAGGTTAAGTTTGTTGTTAATTACTATTATAAGTAATAATAACCCAGGTACCGGGGTTGTGGAGGTTCGATAGGCAGTCGTGTAAAATACTGGTATCCAGCTGCATCTGGTGATATTGGAAGCAGACTCCAACATAGTTGGAAGAAAAGCTGGCCTGATAAGAAATAATCTCTAATGAAATATTTCTTACACCGTGCCTTACTTATCCGTTTGAAAAACTCTTAAGTTAGTCATAAGTTGTTGTTTATTTCTACGTTTCTTCTCTAATAACATAGTGGAAGAAGAATTTAAGTTTCCTTAAATTGTAATGCCTTGCATTTTAATTCAAAGTAGTTTGTGTCTTTTGCTTAAAGTGGTCGTGTTGACATTGATGATACAGCATTGAATGATATTTATATCCATAATATATACATAATTAATATATCAACGATATTCCACAGACAGATTACATAAAACATTTAAATAAACTGCCATCGTTTTATTTTAAAACAAAGAGCGCATCAATTCCGACGAAATTGTGTACAAGTAAAATTATTTTATTAACATTCCCGTAAAGGCTATTCAATGTATTTTTGCATGAAAATATGTACACGCGGCATTTTCATAGATAAAGAGCGACCTTTGTTCCATACAAAATACAACTGTACATCGATACCGAGAACACTGAAATGAAAACTACAAAACGAATGAATTATATTGTACATTCAGTTTCACTTTACATTTTATGGGCGTATTCACAGAAATACAAAAACAAAAAAAGGAATTTTAGCACAACCCTGATGAATAAAGTCATTTTGAATGGAATACAACATCTCATAAGCCAATCAAAAGTAATAAAACCCGTTTCGATCCACGTCAGTTGGAAACACAGTGTCAAAACGATACAATGTTTTGTCATAAAGTGAATCGATATTCAAACACCGTGTTACATTTTGGAAAACGGCGACAGCACACTCCTAATGGAGAATGTTACTAGGTATGCCAAATCGCTTGAAATTTTGACTCGGTAAAGCCTGTACATGTACATGAAAACTAGTTTTTGTTTTAGTCAAAAATACCAAGTAGTTTTGATTTTACAAGCATTCAAAGTTTCAAAAAATATCGAGTCCCGCTAACAGCGTGACGTCATAGTACACCATGCCGCGCGGGCCGCGTCCCGCTTAATATCAAGTCTCCAGCCGTAGATGTAATAGCTTATGCAGTATTTTGTTGTGTTTTCGTCTGCTTATTACATTTAAAGTGTAATAATAGTAAATATTATTAAAAAGACTATGTGAGCCAGACTTAGAGTAATGTAGAATGACGTCACACCGACTCGCGCGGTTACAACTTGTTTTACTTATAAATCGGAAACTAATTGACGTATCAAAGTAATTCTTTCACTAGTATTTTTTATTTTTAACAGAGAATATGGAGAGCTATTAATCCAAATTTGTTAACATTCTCCATTACATGTATGTGTGTACACGTGTAGTAGTGTACGTAATAGGGTGGCCTGTTTAATTAAATTCAAATCCAGGATTACCTACAAAAATGAAGACCCCGTGGCTTAGTTAACAACAGCCACACGGATCGATCTTTGAGGTTAAGCCACGCTTGCCGAGGTTGTTCTGGCTCGCAAGGCACATATACAGGCACAAATAGTGGGTCCTGACTGTCATTTTCGTAGATCTTTGATAGTCGTTAACAGTAGTCAGAAGCTTGAAAGTCTGACAACTAGTCTTACCGAGGGGTATCGTGCTATATCCCAGGTAACTGGGTTGTGGAGGTCAGATAGGCAGTTGCTTCATGTAAAACACATTCATGTATTCAGATGCATCCAGTGAGACTAGAAGCCTACTCCAACATAGGAAGAAAGGCTTAGCTGTTATAATATATACCTATAAAAGTGGTTTAAAACATCGCTTTTTAGTATATATTTGATGTTGTATGTCAGTTTGTTCCTGGAAGGACGTATTTGGGTCAAAAAGGGTGGTGTTTGTGAGTGGAATGTGTCAATATTTGTCACCTGGCAACCGTCCTGTCTGTGTTTGTGTTATTCTTTAATTTAGACTCTCTGTTGGAACACTATTAGTGGGTATTGTTGTGTAGTAATGGTAGTTAACTACTGAATTGTTTTCAATTTTGAAATAGTTTTGTAGTAGTTAATGAAAAATGTAATGGATATGTTTTGTATTATTAGTCAGCTGTGAATCATGCTTTGTATTTGGTTTTAAACGGAACTAAAATTAATGTTCAGGTTGATTAAGTCTAATTAATTTTGTACCATCATTGAAACCTATATAAGGTTGTCTTTTTAACTTGATCCCTGAAATAGATTCTGATTACATTTTTAGATTTACATAATCAAGTGACTAATATTATATTATTAATTTTAATGATTTCTATTAGAATGATACATTAGATCAACACTAATAATTGCCTTTTTACGATAGTTTCTCTTTTCCGTTCATAGATGTTTCAGTAGTCAGTTAAATATGCTTAAGCTTATATTTTTGAAAAGCATAGCTCTGAGTCACACCAAGCAAATATAACAAAAATGGGTTCCGTCAACATTTTCAATATGGTGCGTTATTTTTATAGTTTGTTTTTAAGTTACGCTTCCAGCTAACCACGGTATGACGGTAGTCCGCGAAGTTTTGATCAAACAGGCACAATCTTCATGTGAAATGTTCAAGCTATTGTGTTTTGCGAAGCAGCTATTTGTTTTAGCTACCTTGTTACTTTGTGGAGATGACAGAATTTTAAGTAGATTGGTGGTAATATTTTTTGAAATTATTATAGTTTTTCGTTTAGTTTTTGTTCTGTAAAATACTAATTAGGTTAGAAGAGTAGTATTTATATCATGAAAGGGAGGAAGGAAAAGTGTGTATCTGTATTTAAATAATTAGATATTTTTAGGAAAAAACATCATGTAGTAAAATTCTGTTATATCGAGTAGTTCATCAACACATAAGCTATTTTGTGCCGTTTAAAAAAACCAGGATAAATATGTATACTAGATATAGTTCTAACGAATATTAATTGATATTGCAGTCAAGTTTTATTGAGAAAATTAACACATTCACCTATAGATTTTCATATCGTTAGTAATTAAGAGTCATTGATTAATTGATCAACAATTAGAAAGTGACAATATCAATTAACTGAAACAGTTAAACCAATCAGACACATAAGAAACATTTTTTAATCAGACTGGGGCTCTATTTGAAAGGCAAATTATCTTTAAGATAGCTTATATACACGTTTATGTAGACATACCCTCTTATTCATAAACACACTATAAACCTATTTTAGTTAAAACTACTATATGTTTGCTCTTGTTCATTTCGCTAAGGAGTGTAAGGAACAAAACTCATTATAAGCCTTTTATAACTTCATATATTTTTATGAATAAGAGGGATAGAATATACACTTTACATCGAGTGTTAGAGGCTTAATTTCGTAATATAGGTACAGGGGTAGTAACCAAAGCTTAGCGTACTATTCATAATTTTCCGACACAAAACCCAATAGACATCCCACCCGAGAACCGAACCTGAAACCTCGCAATAAAATGCAGCATACACTACTATACTTAAATTTAGTACTAAAATCCCTTCAAAAGACTAAAAAAATCCAAAAAATAAATGTACAAATCAGACATCAAACTGGTACCGCGTTCAAACAAGCTACTGTAAACTACTTAGACGCAAGACACCGCAGTAAACAACGGTCCGGTTAGTTTAAACAATTATCAATGAGATGACGACTGAGTTTCGCTTGTCCGTACCAAAAATGTAGTCACACTAGTGTGTGTTGAGAATAATACAAATTCTTTGCTACTGTTCTTTTCTCTGGACAGCCTTGGGACGAGGCTTTTGACTTTTTAATAGGTTTGTTGGAGAATATATTAAGATATTTCTAGATTTCATTTTAACCTAATATCGTAATCAGGGAGCTGTAGTCCTTTTTGAAATCATATCATCAATATAGGTTGATTTAAATAAAGACCAAGCCTAAGCATTTTTGATCCCGGTTCTTCCACTGCTACACGCGAAATTATAACCAAATCGGTATAGTTGTTTAGCGTAATTCTCTGTTATCGATCTATGGCAGATATGCTTTGTATTTCTCCAAAATCAATCCTTAATTTATGCAACAAAAAGTACCACAAAATCATCAGAATTATACCAAAACATCGACTATAAACAAAGCTATATTCCTAAACACAGCCAGACGCATCTTCCAAGCATTTTCATCAAAAAAAAAACACAGAATCTCGCAACACGGTAACCTTAAAAGCGTCTCTTGTCTCGCAATGCAAGTGAAACGGTCGCTAACAGGCTGCGCACACGCACCCATCATTGATTGTTTACCCGCGGCGAGAACATACGCGCTAATGTAATGACGTGGTAATTACTATTATCTATGTACTTGCTAAGTGACGGATAGGTCGGAGTTACGTAGGTATAAATCAGTGCCGCAATTCTCTACTACTATAAGCTAACCGGCTAGCTATCGAATAAAATTGTATGACATACGGAACAGCGCCTCTAGCAGGCGTCGTAGAAACTATTTTGGCAACACATTTTAAATGTCAAACTCTCGATACCCGCAGTACAGACTATCCTACACAATTGCGCTACTGATACCGATTTCATATACCGATTGATGAATACTGAAGAACTTAGTTTTATTCAAGGCTAGTTACTGATGGATCAACGTTTCGTACAAAAAATTAGTAAACGAAAATGTCTAACTAACAAAAAATCGGAAATGTTATGTAGGTATTATTAAGAATCGTTGCCAGTTTACGGGAAAATATTCGAACTGAATATAAATTATGGTTTTGTGGATTTTATAGTAATTTCACATGAAAACTATCTAATATAGTTTGACAAAACTGCAACTAAAAAAAAATTGCCTAAAATAAATGTAAATTCCTCGCATCACCTTCACAAAACTTACACGTATTCATAACAGAAGTCGCGTGAACACACTAGTGAATACATCTGAACGTCGGCTAACACAAAGGGTAATCACCATTGTAAATCTGTAATACAGATCGTTTACAGCCTCTATATAAGAGATGTGGCTCTCATTAGCCCGTTCAGACCTTAATTGGTTATAAATGTTATTCAATCCTTTGGGTACGGCGCGATTTTGATTTTGTTTTTGGTTTTGATATTTCTTTTTGGATAGACCATCTGTGTGTTTCACTGTTGTGATTCAATTTGCTGTGTACTTAATGTTGTGATGTTATGAAGATCTTGCTCAAATCAAATAGTTTAGAGATTAACGAGTTAAAATTAACAATAACCTTTTTCAGCTGTATTATATTCGCACCCAATTCTCTACACTCGCTACTGTCGAGTATCGAGAGTTTGACATTTAGAGGCGCCGATTTGATTTTTGTGCCAAGTTTCGATAGATATTGCTTCGCTTCAAGAACCCTTATAAATAACTGCAAGAATTCTTCACGAGATTTACTCTTCGTTCCATTCGGCTTTACTAGGTATGCTGTTACATTATGAGATAATTGTCTTTAAACAATAACTTATAACTATGACGTCTAATCTACGTCACTATAGACAATGCAGCTAAATTATAAAACAACATTATCTGAACGTACGTCAAACATATTGATACGTACACAATTTATCACGATTATAATGTACCTACGTAACACATAGGGTTGTATGCTTTATTTATGTCATGTATGACTATCGATTGATGTAAGATATAAGTACGTAAGGCGTATGACGTCATAGTCATTCATAGTATAAATTAATGAACAGTTGTCTAAATGTAACTTCTTACATCAAGGATCGGACAGAAGGTTATTCAAAGTAGTTTATTCGAAATTGTTTGATTCATTATAGAGATTCGGTTCCACAGACATAGACTAAAGTTACGCCTATTTTTGCGTCGGAGGCAAAAAAATGGTTTCTCAGTTAACAACTGTTTGATGCACACTGTTCTGTTTATAGTGTGTTTCCTAAAACTGTGATGGGAAATATGATATGACAAACCTGTAATTTACTGCATAGTGGTTAATTGACCTACACCAGTTGTCAACTGAAATACACAACAGCACTCCTGATTGTGCTGAACGAAATCAAACGTGTTTAAAAGAAATAGTAAAGAGTAGTAGATTAGTAAAGAGAGTAAAGACGTAGTACTAAGCATAATATTTTATGCAATCAAAAATATTTTTCACAAAGAAAAATCTATACTGCTCAGGAACCGACAAATAAATAAAATTCGCGCTTGACCGACTGTTCAATAATTGGCCAAGTCATTGTTTTTTAGTATCAAAGTTTAAAATTAAATGCGTTTCAATACCTGTTGTAGCAGTTTTTTATTAAATCTCCGTTTATACTTCAGGAACTAGTATTTGTACGTAAAAATAAACGGCTTTATGAATCGTTCGAATGTTTTAAATGTTTGGTTCGTTTGTTTGAGTATTGCGCAGAAACGGATACACATTTTTTGATGGAACACATGCTGTTTTATTGTTTAGGTGTATACTGTATTCCTAATAAGACAGATTTGATAGATTTAATAAGACCAATAGAATGTATCTGGAAAAGTTTAAAGAAAGAAATATATTAGTTTACTAGCTTCTGCCCGCAATTTCGTCTGCGCGGAAGGGTCCTTGATTAATCATATCAATAGAGTCATATAATTAATTAATTCAGTTTTTTTAGTCCATGAACTAAATTTATCAAAATCCTCACATACTTTGTGTTTATTATATTTGTAGGTATTCAAGTTGAATGAAACCTCAATATTCCATAAAGCAGCGTGATTAATTTGACTTAAGTAATTTAGTAACAAAGTCTCATACCTACGTAAAGTTTCTTTAAACAATGAAAAGTAAATCTTAATTACAAACCGATTGTATTTTATGATCGGTTTCATACTAATATTATGGTATTCCTTTAGTAATTTTATTTGTAGTGATTATCTCATAAAATATTGTGTGGTTAGAACAATAGTGTAGGACACTATTTAGCTATTATACCAATACCTTTAAATATAGCAGTTAAATAATAAACATATTATTATGTTTCGACTGAACTGTCTTCACGACAGGTATTTTTTAACGCCACGCCTATTATAACCAACTAGCTGACCCGCGCAGCTACGCTTTCGTCACTTAAGAGAGGATGGGTCAAAAATTTCCCCGTTTTTGTAACATTTTTTACTCATCTCTCTCTCTTTTCTCTGCTCCTGTTGGTCGTAGCGTGATGATATATAGTCTATAGCCTTCCTCGGTAAATGGGCTATCTAACACTGAAATATTTTTTCAAATCGGATCAGTAGTACCTGAGATTAGCGCGTTCAAACAAACAAACAAACTCTTAAGCTTTATAATATCAGTATAGATATTATAAGCAGAGGTGTACGCACACACGTTTCCTTCAAAGTCTTATTGGAGTTAAGACCGACGGCTTATAAGATTTTGAATCAAAGAGGTTATGTGTATTAAGTTAAACTAATAAGTAAATATTCCAATAGGAAATTATTTTTATTCGTCTTATCACCAAGACAGTCCCTACAGATATAAATGAAATAAATTAGAAGATTTTTAAGAAATCTCCAGTTTATAATAAATAAATAAAATGTTGACAAATCTCAGACTAATTACGATTGTTGAATTAACTAGTAGTTCGGAATGTGTAGTGCTTTATGAGAAGAGCTAGAGAAAAACACACGGCTTTCAATTTTTATCGCTGAATACAATGTCAAAATTTACCAAATGTTTACATAGCAGTAATGTAAAAATGAAATATTTCAGGTGCGTATAAGAATCTTAATAGCAAACGCTCTAATCAAAGTTATTGTTTTATGTTATATAACTTCTTATAAGTACACAAACTAATTCGAGTCAGATTTGATAGAAATTTTGCATAAATATTCTAAGATATTTTATAGAAGACACCGACGGCTCTTACTTCTTAAGATATTTATCTTATAAGTAAATATGTTTCAATAAAAAGGCTTTGATTACATAATTCTACACTTCGTTTGGACAGATTGTTGCTACATAATATTTACCTACTATCAAATACCTAAGTTAAGTATTCATTATTTAATTGTGCTTAAATATCCCCTATACTGAAATAAGGATATAAGTTTATTAAACACAGTAACTCTTTCACTATCGTTTTAGTGCAGAATAGAACTCAATACGGGTTCAATTCAAACAGTAAATATATTATATAATATTTAGAAGTATAATGTAAAAAAACGTGTTAACAAGAAATAAATATCTTGCAGAAAAGTAACCGTTTCCTAAGAACTTCTAGTACAAATAAACTAAAATAAAATGTGTACTTAACATAGAAATCGAACCTGCAAACGGTCAGTTTTACAACACACCAAAGCCACTAATAACATACAAACAAACATACATGAAACCTAACTAATCGTGTTAAACATAAATTAATACACCCCAAGCTATACTTGCGTAGTTAATTGAACACACCCTTAAATTTACATACTGATATTAAGGGGTGACTGTGTGGCTTTTTATTGATAAGATAATGGTAGTTTTACATACATAAATAGAAATTTCTAATATGTATTTTGTACATACATTTATGGAATCATTTGTAGAAGGTAGAATGTATGGAAGCAGGTGTATGTGTGTCCTGCCTAGCCTTCTCTTAAAGATGGACAGCGTGATGTTTCAATATAACATGAATCTATAGTACAGTTGGTAGTATGTACCTATATACGATATCGTAGGTATATATATAAAAACATACAGAATTTATTAGGTATTTCGGTTTCATATTTTTCTCTCTCTTACAAAGATATTTTTGTACCCAATTTTGCCATTAATACAGTTCCACAATTACTATATTTTTAATTATACTACCTATAGCATAACATTTAAAACATTGGAAGGGTTTATAAAGGAAAAACATTCTTCAATGAAATATTATAAAGAATCATGAATTTAGTACTTGTAGTAGGCTGTAGGTATTTGCGTTTAATACCTACTTTAAGCTACTTTATCACTTGAATAGCTCAGCACATTAAGTTTTACAGTCAATTTAATAACACAAACTATTATTTAACAAATATAAATACAATTTAGACCAATTGTACACATAATAACCCGCGGACAGCGTCAAAAACACAGATTACCCACTGTCCTTAAATAAACTTCACATTTAAGTACACATACCGTCTTGTACAAGAATAATTATAACCGCGGGTGTTTAGTAACAACAGACTAATAAAAAAACATTAAAGCACAATCCTCATCGAACAAACACCAAAACTAATCGATTTGATATAAGTTCATCGACTCGGTATGACCTCGACAACACTTTTTACATTAAACAATGTTTATACATACCTCATGAAGTGGCCGCTCGCCCGTTGATGCAACTCAAGATCCATTTTTTCTTATTTTCTCTCAATAAAGTTCTCACAAACACACACACGTTATTTCAATATAATCAAACAATTGTCATTGTACTGTTAAAACACGATCGATTTATTCGATTTGCGTTATCTCTGCGAATCAAGCGAACGCACCGCGCGGCCGTCGTTCGCTCCTGACAATGGCGACAATCGACAATCGCGCGCACCGACTGCGGTGGCGACGAGCGACAAATCGAGTGTTCAACGAACGCGAGTCGACCAATCGTGTCGCTCCACTACGCCCACAAGTGCGAAGTGAGCTCTCCCATTGGCCAAGCAACTGCCATTGCCTTACGGATGTTATTATGCAGAACGAAACCAACGAAATAAGAATTTTAAACGTTTACTAGAGGCGTACAATGCAAATTGGTTGCGTTCGTGCCGCGGTCTTTCTCGTTCCGAACACTTTTTGTTTACGATGACTCGGTGTATGGACTACGGTGTATAAATTCGTATGACAGCGGACACCTGAGCCACTTGATCCTACTTAGTATTTCGTTATACTGCTTGTTCAGAAAACAATGCGTTATTACTATATTATTTTGTATTGATATGCTGTTACTTTGAAATAATATGATGAATTAATATGACGAATCCTCCGATCCTATTATTTTCGGTGGTTTTCTTATACATTATTGTATCATCACACCTTTTATTCTTAGGGATAGATAGAAGTACACACTCTGATTTTATTCTAAGGTTTCATTTTGATGCTTTTAATAGTACATCAAATAAATTATTATTATTATTGCATCAAATAAAATATTTTTAGTAACTTTTGCTGCATTGAAAACATAACGCTTATTATCATTAGGGATAGACAGAATTAAAGATATATATTTTATGGTTTTCAGTCTCACATCTTAAGCAAGTCTACTACCATATAACGTGAACTTTACAGTAAAAGTTAAGTTTAATAAATCACATAACCAACAAGACACATTACTTAAGACTCGGGTCAAACAAGTAAGTAATTGATCAATTATGTACAAAACGAAGAAATATTTGTACAATTTCAAACATTTTGATAGGAATTATTAGGGTCCCGTATCCGAAGGGTAAAACGGGAACACTATTTCGCTTTCAGTCTATCTGTCTCTCTGCTGTATCTCATGATCGAGCAAATAAAGCAGTTGAAATGTTCATAGATAATTTAGTTCTGTTTTTCTTTAATAACAAATACTAAGATTCGGAATAAAATTGAAATTTAAGAGGGCTTCCATACAACAAACGTGATTATTTTGCTTGTATTCGCATGATATTGATAGCTACTTATAAGATATGGATAGTACGGAACCCTTGGTTCACGAGTCCGACTCGCACTTGGCTAGTTTTTAGTTTTTCAGTTGAAATGATTAATTAGAAAGGTAATATGTTTTGTAATATAAATCATATTATGTATATTTTTGTATATAAATGAATAATGTTTGAATTGACATCAGTATTTCAACAAAGTTTCAAATATTTTTCTTTCTTGTATGTCGACTGGTTGTTATTTATTGATAGAGATTTTATATGGAATAGAGTTATTTATTTTTTAAATATGTATTTATGTAGGTAAAGTTGGTAGTTGGTACTGAAGTGAGAAAATATTTCAGCAATGTGCTAATTTAGTTCGGGTTTACCTGTTTTTAGTATTAAGACTTTTGCTCAGGTTAAATAGATTTGATGGGTATGGATTAAAGGAGTTAAGCTTCATAGATAACATAGAATTGTTTTGATTACTCTAAATAAAAGCATATTACGATTAACTTTTATAAACAAGATATAGTATTGACTGGTATTTCTATCGTTTTTGTACAGAGATGTAATTATGCTTATTAGAAATAACTAGATTAAATTTTTCCCATA
Organism: Anticarsia gemmatalis; assembly: GCF_050436995.1. Taxonomy (NCBI): domain Eukaryota; kingdom Metazoa; phylum Arthropoda; class Insecta; order Lepidoptera; family Erebidae; genus Anticarsia; species Anticarsia gemmatalis. The sequence goes on from NC_134747.1 coordinate 13,032,817, forward strand.
AACATTTTTGACAGTAATTTGATCGAATCAATTTATTGCTTATTATAACGTAACAAATATAGCTTACTTTTCTTATCAGATTAAAAAAAACTATGACAAATACATTACTTTTTTTACGTACAAAATCTTATTCTGTTCTTTTCTTATTAGCACTTTTTTTATTTAATTGCCATTTATACCTATTAACCAATTTTTCAGTCAATAACAGTAAACGACTACAGATGTATTATAAACTTTAATAAGTTGCAACAACTAATTGCAATGCTTGCTTTAAAAGGCGCAAAATGTAAAAAAAACATAATCTATTATTTAACTGCAATCGACGGCAAACCACATAATTCAATAATATACTCAGGTCCTACAAAGCTATTTAACAATTTTACAAAAATAATACGCAAATATATAATTTTCAGGTATATTTCAAAGCATTTTCACACCCACTCAAAACCTATAACACTTTCATATTTATATCCTTCAATACGTTCAGATATGTTACATCCGATCTCTCTGCTCAATAAAAACAAATTGCTTGAAGTTCCATGTCACGTTGCACAAACTGCGACGTTCAAGCGAATGAGATAGTTTATTGTTAGGTTGCAGGCTATAGATGTGTTAACGTTAAGTCTACAGTACAAATAATAGTCTACATACATATGTAATATCACGCCTTTTTCCCTATAGATGTAGGCAGAGATCAAACGCCACTTGGAATGATCCTTACAAACTTCCCTTATTCATATCGATTTGTGTTTGTCACTACATACGTTTCTGTTTTTGTAAAGTCTTTTTTCTAATTCATTTTCGAGTAATTAATTGCTTACTACGTTTTATGTTCAAAAAGGTCTTATACTAGGACAGTGACCAACTTAGTAGCCTTTTCAGGAATTGCAATTTTACAAGGTAGGTAAAGTTTCATATTTTTTTAGAGTTTGGGAATGTTTTGTGTCTACAATAAGTATAAGATTGCGTCTGTTGAAAAGAAAAAGGGCTTACAGAATGTTCTCGAAATAATCTCCATAAAATATGTTCTTTGAATATCGAAATATTCAGTTAACATTCACAAGAGAATCAGTTTCTCACATCATTTAACACAATACCTACACTCAAATATACAATACGTATCGATTTCTAAGCGAAAAACCGTTAGAATACATACTAAGGTCAAGAATCGAAGTACACAATATAAAAATTATAACATCAATAGAAATCATAACGGAAGCTAAATTGAAGAATAACATCGCAAGGACGAAATAACTTAAGGATCAATAAGATTTCTATTAAAATTTACATGTGTCTAACGATATGATCCAATAACATCACAATACAAAACTTATATGCAAATACGTAAGTGATACAAGAAATATCAAAATGCAAAAAATTCTACTGTCATATGCTTTTCAAATTCAAATGAAGGTTTGTTGAGAAATCGACATGGCCACCGAAAAATGGTGGGCCGTTTAAAATTATGAATATGACACAATGAAAGCGTTCAATAATTGAATTGTTAGCTTGTGTGAAATGTTGGCGACACGAGGGCAGCGGGTCGCGACTCGCGCCCTTAGGGCGGCGACACACGGACACAATGCGGTCTACAATGCAACATACGCAAATTAACAACGTACACATTTTATTGGCAATAAAAAAATCTATTGAACATTGTACATGTGCCACTGATAAAGGAATTCAAAATGTCGATAAATGATTTTTGCATATGACTGGATGGCATGGATATGTAGATTTCGGTAACATGTGTACATGCAGGTAGCATTGTTATTTTTATTGCTTGAACCACTGTGATTTAAATTACGTTGCGGATCACAACGGAACTCGACAGACCGTTACAAATTCGTTTATTGGCAAAGTGATATAAATACTTAATTTAGTAATAGGCAAATGGGCCATTAATGAAAGGCTTTTGAATGATAATAAGTGTTAAATGTAATAATACCCCTCCACTAAATCTTGTGATTTTATTGGAGCATGAAATTAATGTCTGAGTGTCTTTGTAAAACGTTTATTGATTCGTTCAAAGTCTAGATTTGATTATAACCTAGATAGAGCGGCTAAATCACTTGACATCCGGCTCGAATTGTTTGATGCCTTCTTTATTTTTTGCTACTATTTCCCGTGGCAATCCATTAAATGATTTAATGAAAATTTGGCAGCATTTTATTCGGAAGAAGTTATTATTCATCATTTATATAAAGAAAGGCTGTCATTGTATCAGACTGAAAGTAAAATTACATAAATATAAGTTATATTTGCGTAATTTTGACATAGAACTTTAAATTAAGCCAAATCTCCAGATAACACAGTTATTAGTTATATTTATAGCTTAATACCACCTATCTATAGTCATAAAACACAATTTACATTATCTAAAAACGACAAAGCCATACAACTATTTGTAACATTTGTTAAAATATCGAACAAACGTACAATAAGCGATGCAAAAGCAAAGCATTACATAACTCAGTCAAAAAGTATTGTATAGTATCGCATTACTTTAAAGACATTCTCCATACCTCGCGTCAGCTATAAAGCTATCAGATTTTCCGTGAAATCGCGTAACAACAAATAATTTCGATGCGCGCGCGATTCACTTCGCCGATCACAATAAAATATCATTAGCATATCGCTGGCCTATCCACTGACATAATGTCACATTCGATTTAACAAAAGGGATACAAATTCGCGCATTTGTTACGGTTTGTATCGAACAAATCCGTTATATCGATATTTTCATGCAAATTTTTCGAAAAATATCGATGATTCCTTTATGTATAGAAGGGCGTGAAACGTTACTATTCGAAATTTTTTGATTGATACCGTTTCTTATGCAAAATTTTGATGCAACCGTTTTCGATTGATTTATTGATATTTAAATAAGTACCCGATTCGGTTAGATTGGATTATAACGCTGCGAATCAATGGGAACTGAAGAAGTTTGTGCTCTATATAAAAGACATTAAAATGAGATTAAGAATAGCATTATAATTTTTAACCTATTTTGTAACGGATATCCAATTTTTAAGAGGGTTGTTAAAGAAAGATAAACGGCTGAAATTCTATTTTAATATATTTCAAATCTGCAAAGAAATTTACATTACTGATTGTTTAAAATTCAGATAGTCTTTTCTTCAATCCTTCAATGTAGTTAGAGGTAAACCGAATGGCTAAACTGATTAATAAAACAGAAAACTCAACAATTGATAAGGGCCAGCATAACAGTTATTCCTAAAATCCTTAGTTGTTGGTTAGTGGCAAACAACCCATACTAAAAGAAGTGACACGAAATATATTATGAAAAGAACGGTCGAAATTTCATCGGATAAGCGATCTAATAGATATGTATATAGAAACTGCGAAACCACACTTATTTATTATAACCTATAACAATTGCAAATAACTGTCTCACACTAAGTAGATAAGTATCTAATAACTGAGGTAACTACTATCTCCTGATTTCGATTTAATAGCGTTAAAACTCATATAAAAAACGCTATGGAATAGATAAACTACCGCTAAATGTACCTCAGAAACCGGGGGTAAATTTTATTATGCTTTTTTATTTTTGATACTTAATAACTAGGAAATTCTCCTCTTAATCAGATTAATCCTACGCTGATTAAATTATGTGGTAAACTGTAGTCCTCAGAAATGAACACCATTTTCACCTACAAGTTGTCGTGAGAGACGTGGAGTGGACGTCTGATTGATGCGGTTAATGATGCTTCATTGATCTTTTACCGGCGATCATTTCATGAACCCATCCCCTGATGGTGGTAATTCACAGCATACTTAATGACAAAATACTTAGTGACTAAATTGTGGTATTGTTTGAATACATTCTGCACAGCAGAAACTGGTGTATGAAAATTAAATTGCTTTCAAGATAGGCAATATTTTTTTACTTCTGAATTATGATGCAATCTTAGTTTGGTACTCCAAACGTTAATGTTATGAAAATGCAACTGGAAAAGTTTAGCGAAATTTTAAACCTATAAAAATTTTGTTCTATCACACATCTCCTTACAGATAACTATTTTATTTTGAAAAAGATCTATCACACGATTCAGTTCTGTTTTTGTCGTATTGTTGCAGTTTGCAGTTTTTTTTCAATTGACATCGCAATAAGCCTTTTGGCAACGAATTTAAACCACAAATAAAAACCTATAAAAAAGTTTATCTTAAAACCAGTAGCCAATCTCATCAGTTAAACCCTACCAATGCTTAATACCATCAAACTATTGCATCAACAATAGGCTCCATGGGTCTATGGGACCGAAAATGCGCAAATAAAGTGCGCATACACAGTCAGTAGAGCGAAAAACCTGCCACTTAATCTGCCATGATTTTGTGTGAAAGTTTAATGTGGTACAGTTTTATAGGAGATCGCGTTATTTCCGATAGTTTAACAGATTTAGGTACCAATGAATTGCTATAGATAAAAGTGCCGTAAACATGACTTGATTTAGAATTTCAGTAAGGCTGTCAATAAGTGGTGGGCTAGATAAAGTAGTGGTTCTTTTGTCTCTATTTACTGCTCTTGGCGTGTCTTTTATGTATGTTTGTTTGCAAAGCGGTATTGTTAAAAAACTCTTGGCCATTAAGAGTCATAAAATTATTTAATTGTCTCTAGCATAGTTTCATAGGTAACTTCTAGTGAACTCTTATTGCTGTTGCTTGATTTTTCGCTACGAACTCCTATATGGGAACCCAGGGTTGCTGGATGCTATTACATATCTAGATATGTATTACTATTCTACTTTTATTTATATGTATGAGTTTTCTTTAGACTTGCTTTAAAAATATCGGACCTTGCTTTAGATAATTAAGAAACTGTATTTAGCGACAAAACTCACTAACTTACACAACAAACGCCAATATTGCTTACAGCAAGCAGCGTTATGGCAAGTCGGATTCGTCGATACTACCGATAGATTACAAATTTCATTTCTTTTAACTTATACCACACGTCACCGCCAACTAATAAACCACATAATGAGACATTTTTTTACCAGTCACCCCACACAAAATCCAACCTTACCATACTTATATAAAGTTCAAAACCCTGCCTCAAAAAAGAGATTAAATAGATCCATCTCGTATTTGTTTAGGTGCAGTGATAAGATCAAAGCAATGAATTCGTATCAATGTGTAAATGTGTTAAATCTAGTGGAAAATGTACTGAAACCTGTCAGGTTAGTTCGTGTATTAAGTGAAGAAGCCGTAGACTTAATCCTTTGGCAAATAATTATTCTTAAAAATAAGTAAGTGTTAACTTGAGACACGTTTAATTCCGTTTATTGTGAGAAAATCTAGAGATTTTTTTAAATGTAGAGGCGACAGATACATACTTATAAAATCTCGCCTTCTTTCCGTAGGGGTAGGCAGCGACAAGAGAATGTCACTTAGTACGATCCTTCCAAATGTCCTTTACTTCATTCACATCCATACATCTGCGATATAGGTAGTCTAAGATATTTATAAAATTCTTCAACTTTCTGCCAATGACTGTTGTACAGAAAAAAGTATTCTGCGTGGTTGTTAAACCTACTACTCCTGTTGAAACAGCAGAGACGGAAAAGCCACGTATCCTGCTGTGTTTATGGTAGCAATGGATTTCAAAAAACTATTTTTTTAGAAAATTACCTGACCGTTAAGTTTTCCTCCTATTAAATAAACCCTACGCATTTAATAAGTATTTCTAACGTTCTGTCTGTTTGTAACGCTTTTTCTATTAAACCACTGAACCGATTATGATGAAATTTGGCATAGAGAGAGTTTATGATCCGAAATGAATCGCAACTTGTTTTAGTTTTAGTCATAGCTTAAATCTGTTATTATTTCATAAAAATAACCCATAAAACGACCCTATTATAAGGTAATACTGAAAAGAATCTTCTATTACTACAATATGATTATAAAAATACAACCTACATCCAAAAGCCTCCTTTGATCTAATTCCACAAAACATATTCAGAACACAATATCAAGTAACATCCACCGCCATTGTACAGACACTCGACTAAATAACAATTTATAATATCTACTTACCCACTTCCGTTGCTGGCGTGATGTTAAACATACAATAGTTACAGCCCTTAAGCCTTTCTTATAGAAAACATTTTCAAAAGAATATCAACCTTATTTTCTGTTTCATACAGTTCAAATTTCTTTGGTATAGATAGGGATTATCTTCCTGTAAAAATGTAAGGCAATGTGGAACTTATGGTTATAGAGTTAAGGTGGATTTTCATGTGAATGTGTGATCAAAGATAGTTGATGAATTTCCGTTATACATTTCGTTTTTTCTTGAGTTCAAATCAGTTGTAATATTTTTATTAAGTTTTCGAGTGTTTGACTCGATATTGGTTTAATGAAGTTTTAAAGGGTACGGTTAATAGATTTTGAATTAAGATTTTTTGTTCTGTACTTTGACATATCTTTGTAATAAGCATTATTTAGTTTTATTTGAGTAATTAAGCTCTGGTATTTAGCACCGTACTTTAAGTTTATTTCGTACCTATAAAATGCGGTAAAATAAACTCATAATTTCTCACAATTTCTCGTACTAACTGCCATTATTCGCCAAATAACAGAAATAGTTTTATTCATTTCTTCGAAAAGTCTATACAGAAACCGGTACTTTAAAACTCTTTCACTATTACATGAAATGCACTAAACAGGACAACTTTCTTTACAAATACACACAAAGTAACTTCCGTAAAAGCAGACCTCAAAAGTCCCACTTAATTAAAAAAACAACCAGCTGTAGATGACAATGCGACAATACGCAACACCATGTATACAGTCAAAGCTGCCGATACAAACAAAACCTATGGGAATCTTTAACGAAAATCGGACATCGATAATCCTACCAATGAACGAGATATTTTACCAAATAACTCTTACACTTTGATAGACGAAATTGATTCTTAACTGTGTAGAAATACAGTCGATAGTAACTGTAAAGATATTGTTGTTACACCAAAAGCTCAGTATGGAATTACAAACTTAACAATGCAGCTAAAGAAAAAAACGTTATTGGAAATTAATCTCTATCTCAATGCAATAAGAGTCAAGAGCTGTTTTTTGAATAGTGGAACAATCAAGTTTGTAAATAGAATGCAATCCCGCAAATCTGCATTCAAAATTAGATCGTTATCTATGTGGCCGGTTCCACAATATCCGGTTTGAATTCTTTATAAATCGGGGATTAAAGAAAGTGCTTACATTATTGTAACACTTAATCTCTGGTTAATTGAATTGTCGTTTGCAAGTTAAGTGGTGTCATCTGCTGTAAGGAAAGGCATTCACTTTCGAACATAATGAATGAAAAGATGGAACTTGAATGACCTATTCTCGTAATCGGAAGTCCTATATTGTGCTAAAGTCCCATTCATTAAGACTTGAGTAGATTTGTATCTGAAGATCATATGCTTGGTTGGTACTTTGTAGTATAATTCTTCGATTCAGAGTAAACTTTCCGACTAATCAGTGAATGGATTTGGACCAATTTTGGTTCGTTTTGTACTTATTATGCGAAATTGCAGATGTACAGTTCATTGTCGATTTAGTATGGGAATCTTCAACTGTTAATTCTACGAACACGCATACTGTATTTTACAAAATGAAAATTATTAAAGCTGTTCTATATTTCTTTACTCTTTTCTACAATAATAAACAACATTCAAGGTGCATAAGAAAGTAATGACAACATTTTGGAAAATCCATTGTTTATGTTGACAGCTTACTCAGGTAGGTCCCACCAGAGAAAGTATTTTGAATCATACGCAATTAGTCAAAGCTACACACAGTACATAGTACATAGTCCATGTATTTGGACTACATATTGGCAATATAGTACTATATACTTTGAAAAACAAAGCAGATAACCCTACCGCCAATGTTTTTGCAAGCTCCCATATTTAGTGAATTTAAATAATATAATTAAGAGAAAATAATCGTCGAATCGTATTTGGCTAAGCCTTTTGTAAAACATGTTTATAAGTAATCAATTTCTTAAACCCTTATCCAATGTTTGTTTTTAATTCCAATACCATTCTCAAGAATATACAAACTTTGCTCTACAATAAAAAGCATTTGGCAAATAAACAAGGTGGCTTCAACAATAGGCATCATCGGGCATCATCAGGCATCGTCGGGTGTCATCGGCTGTCATCGGCTAAGATCGGGTGACGTCAGCTGCGAGCACGCATTCTCACGGATCTGTCGTATGTAACCGTGACCTGTACGGTTGTACTTGCGAATTACGATATTCGTCAGGGCTGGCACTTTTGTAAAATTAAAATCGGATATGATAGATACGATTTTTTTTAAAATTGTTACTTTACTCCAATACTACGACATTTCATTTCAAATTCTGTTCAGTTTGTGTTTTTAACTTGGTTAGGTAGAAAGCATCAATAGTGATCGAAGTGTCATCCGGTTATATTATTAGTACCCCACACATAAGATAAGATAAGATTGTTAACTGGACTAACATAATTATAGGATACCTACATTTTATCCCAGGAAATCTTTCAGGCGAACGAAATCGCGGGCACGAGCTAGTTAATTTATACTTATTTTGAAATACTTGTATGCTGCTGCAGTTAATCTTATTATAAATTACATTAACCAATTACTAATAATTGATATTAAAATCTTAAATTGAAACTCACTGTTAATTTCATCAACAATTCCGTTAATTATAATAAAATACTCGTTCGCTAAACAGAATAAATTATTGTTTCCAAATAAATTACCAATTCAAATCGATTTAAAAAACAAACCTCTTTCAATTTCCTATTTATATTCAAATTTGTTTTGGTTAAAAGTGAATGTTATTTTTAATATAATTAATCACGGCCATTTTGATTTATACTAAGATATAATATTAGGATGACAGAGACCAGTTTCACGTTTTCACTAATAAACTTTAAAATATTTGATATGGAGATTTCGGTCGTAAAATGCGGATTATAATAATGTAGTTTTTTGTTTAAATGTCGAGTTTAAAAGAAATTCAGACTAGAATCCGTATTTTATAATTATGAATAATGAGACTGGTTTTAATATTTTAAAATATCATGTAAAAGGTTGTTAAAAATGCAAGCGTCTGTGTTTTTTTGCTACAATTGTAACTTAAGCGTGAAATGATGTATAATAAATATATGTTCGACATTTTTTTGCATTTACACCGTTATAGTTATACTTATATAGATAATTAATTATTTGATCCAACAATTCCATAATTCATTTTACTTATTTCTGTCACCTTTTTATAGAAAAACCAATCCTTAGAATACCTGCATATTATTATATTATATTATCTATAGATATATTCTAAATATTTTCATAAATGTGCTTCGTGACAGCCCTGTAACTCTAAGACAGGAAGTACAGGGGTGTGAGCAAGTATGACCTCAAGTTACCCATAAAGCACCCTTAGTTTTATTTATTTTTTATTCGATCCGTTATCTGGAGCATTACACACAATACACACAGGAATCGATTGACGAAAAAAAAAATTCCAATAAATATCATACAATTGCATTTAAAAGGGGTTTAAATTTAATATAACTGGTACGAATTTCTTTACAATTGTACGTCTGTTTTTTTGTATTTTTTGTTTCGCAACGTCTTGAATATTGTATTGCACAATTCCATCTGTCCTTTCGCTTTTTGTATTCTTGCAGAAGACAATTTTTGCAGAAATATCACCCCTTTTTGAAACAGAATGGGCTAATCATCGTTGATTCATTGAAGACGCGGTTGTCTATTTCTTTAGAGATACTCCAGTTTTTTTTATTTTCTAAAAAATGTTTTATAATTTTTGTGATAGTTCTTCTTTTGACAATCAATGTGGGCTAGTACCTCAGGGCAAGACATTTCAGAGTCAATTCATAATTATTAAAAATTTATAGATTTTTTTGAGCAAATAATACAATAATCGTTATCTTGAATTATAATTTATAATTATATATTATATGTATTGGATTGTTGGATCTAAAAATGTAGAATAACGTGACATATCATAAGTGAGGTTCGTTAACATAAATGACAACCAATTATTGAACCAAAACAAACGCGTACATATTTAATTGCTTTCATTATTCCTCTTAGACTATTTTTACAGCATGCTATCTCTGTGAGTTGTTCAAATACAGGATAAATAATATTCCATTACATCCTGTAACTCCGATTCCCTGTAAATATCGCTTATTTACATTCCCATAGGTTTTATGCATAATGTGACCATGTTCTAGCTTTTCAGCAGGATTGTCCCGCTTTCAGCATTTATCACCCCCTAATTGTAATCTTAAATCACACGCTTTAGGTGACTAATACCTGGTTTCTGAGGCACATTTAACGGTAGTTTATCTAATAATTAGCGTTTAAGACACACAAGACTTATTTATGACAGATTGAATGAATAAACTATCGCTAAATGTGCCTCATCTCTGTGCTTTCGGGGGTTTAAACGCGTTCTTATTTCTAAGGCCACGTTTTAGGCATATTAGTTATCGGCTGTGAAAGTCTGTATATTTAAATAATTAACAAAAACCTAAAAAAAAATGCTGAAACTCACGTCTTCGGTCACGATCTTATTATTTAAAATTACTAAAATTGCTGAAAAGTATCCTATCCCGAACGTAAACTATCACTGTACCAAATTTCATCACAAACACTTGAGTAATTTTTGCTTCAAGAGACAAACGTACTTCACAATTCGCATTTATAATAGGATATTCAATACTTATCAAGAAATGGTCGTAACATCCACCTACTTACTGACAATCCTACTAAACAAGTCAGGCATCGCATTAAACCGACACCTCATTATAATGTAATCCCCACATAAACACTAATCCCTAACGTCTCGTTAACATGTCGTAAAGCTAATAGCTAAGTGCTTACTTAAGATTAACTTAAACTCCGTTTAATAGGAGGATGCGAAATGTTTTATAAACTATTAGTTTATCTAAGAAATATCGCGATAATTTTATATGATGGAAATAAAAACAATTTTTATGTTTGATTCTTGGTGATCTTTTTACTATTTCTATTTTATAGGAATAATGGAAATATTTTTTGCAGAATACAGTTATTTGACGTCATAAGACATTTCATTAACTAGCTGACCCGCGCAACTTCGCTTGCGTCACATAAGAGAGAATGGTTAAATTTTCCCCGTTTTTGTAACATTTTTTACTGGTACTCTGCTCTTATTGGTCGTAGCGTGATGATATAATAATATAGCCTATAACCTTTCTCGATAAATGGGCTATCTAACACGAAAGAATTTTTCAAATCGGACCAGTAGTTCCTGAGTTTAGCTCGTTCAAACAAACAAACAAACAAACAAACAAACAATCAAACAAACAAACAAACAAACTCTTCAGCTTTATAATATTAGTATAGATTAGTTTATTGAAGAAATATCGCGATAATTTTATATGATGGAAATAAAATCAATTTTTATGTTTGAATAAATTCTTGGTGATCTTTTTACTATTTTATAGGAATAAAGGAAATATTTTTTTCAGAGTCCAATTATTTGACGTCATAAAACATTTTATAAATAAACTTGTAATGATATATACTTTAACTTATAAATTAAAGAGGTAACAAGTATTATTCCTTCCTTTATTGGTATAGTTTACGATTGATATAAGATAAATGTTTTATAGTGAATATCACAATACAGTTACCAGGTATTAGGTATGTACTTTATGTGTAAGGTTCGGTAGTTTATTAAGTTACCGCGCCGCAGATATCAAATACTTCACACTCTTTGAATATAATATTGAAAATTGCATAAAAAGGCCATGTGCTCGCCCTCTATCACATGGGACTAACATGGGTGTAAATAGATTCGGTAGTTTCATAGGTTAGTCGCAGATATTTGATGCTTCGCACTTTTTATTTTAAAAGATAATAATATGTTAAAAAATACAAAAAGCTCGCCTCCTATTACATGGGACTAACTTTATACGCATTCGAGTATAATTTCATTATTTAAGTAAGCTAAATTTTTTTTTACTTGTTTGAGTTCTTCAGTTTATACCAAAAACAAAAGCTTTTAATGCTTCTTAAAGTCTTGTCTTGCCTTATTGCTCTTCTCTACAGTCACTAACACTAACAGTCCAAGAAACTAAATAGTAGTCCTTCTATATGTGTCTCTTAAGCCAGTTTCTTACATAACATGTCTTAAAACATTAAGAATTAATAGAAAAACAATTCGACACTAAAACGGACCCATATATCACGGAATATATTAAAATTACGACCGCTATATTAATATTTCTATGAATATTATTACGTTGCTACTTATTTAACCTAATTTAAACTTGATCGTTTGTCTGCCTTAAATTCTTTATTTTATGTAATGGTACTTTTTGTATGTTTGTAAGGAACAGTATTGGGAACTGCTGTTTCGGTTTTTTTCAATAATACGATGTTTGCCTCTATGGCGCAGTGGTTTAGGTTGCCACACCACTACTATTGCGTCGGGAGGTTGTAGATTCAATTACCACACGGAACAATTATTTGTGCAATCCACAAATAATTGTTTCGGGCCTGGTTATACTTTGTGTCCGTTGTTTGTATGTTTGTAAAAGTCCCCGCGACACAAGAGCACAACTTAATGCGGGAGTTGTCTTTAAAAAAAAAGAAAGAAAAGTCCCAATTATTGGGGTCATTCTTTTTAATAATATAAAGAAATAATAAAATTATAATTAACGATCTTCGCAGTTATTAGAGAAAGTTTATTCATTGTTTTAAAAATTAATAAATAAAGATTTAAATTATGAAAATAGTAGATCGTTTCCGTAAAAAGCATTTAGCAAAATTATGAGTTTATAACGATTTGCATATGAAGTTTTAACAAGAAATAAAACATGTTCTAGTGTTTTAAAGTTGGGACGTTTTTACAAAATAAAAGTAATTTTTTAATATCATCTTAAACTTCATTTTGCTAGCAATAATTGTAAGAAAGTTTAAGCTTCTAAGGTATAATTCTTTCTTTGACTTGCCTTGACTATTGGGCGGCCATAGTTAACAAGACCTATTTTTACCAAGTACCGCGACTTTGCGAGTTCAAGTAAGTAGATTTCCTGGTGGAAAAAGTATTCTCTATAATTCAAGCCTTCTGACTGCTGACTGCTGTCAGTGTACCAAATTTCATAAAAAATCATACAGCGGTTTTTGTATGGAACAGCTATAAACAAACATACATTCTCACAAACTTTCGCATTTATGATATTAAATAGGATTTCGTATGGGTTGATTTTATTAGATTATGATCAAAATAAATTTACGAGTGAATTAATAAAAACATCACTAAATACTTAATACTCTTAACACTCTCGCTTTCGTAGTAGAGTAAAAGTGACTGACTAAATAGGATTAAATGTTACGATGGACATCATAATGTACAGTAAGAATCAAAAATATATATACGCTCTCACATTTTCAAGAGCGTTTTTATCAAAGGATGTGGTAAAATTACTGCAGTTGATAACCTTATTATCCTTGTGTATTTATTTTTGAGTAATAGTAATGATTAAATTGAAACTATCGTACCAAAAACGTACGATTGATAATGTGATATTGTATACATATTTTTGCTTGTGACTGTATCGTTCGTGTGGGAAATAAACTTAACCTCATATTTTGATGTAAAATAATAAACTGATTGCGAGCGATAGTTATCACGAAATCTAATGTTCGATTCACAGATAGGGCAAATGGCTACTGGTATTTTTCCTTTTTTTAGATTATTCTCGAGAGCAACCTAAAGTTTGGTGACATGCCCAGTATACGGTAGAATGCTGGCGGCCCTTTATTACATGGGATTATCATTATAAATATATTTGAATATAGTCTATAGTCGAAAATGTGAGAGTTCTTATATACAACTCTACTTCCACCTTTAGTTCTATTGGACCTGGTACATAATTCTTATGCGTAATAAGGATAATAAGGCTTTCAGCAAATACTGCAGGCATCCAACCTTGATGACAATCTTCTACATCCGTTGCAGAGTCCTTTAATCGATCTCGTGCACGGCGCCAACGCAACTAAATCAAACTACTGCACAAAAACAAGTTATTGAAGAAAACTCCAAACAATATGAACACAGACCAACAAAAAAAACTAAATAGGAAGCAATCCTGTATAATTTAGCAATAAATGTCAAATTCGCGACTGTGCGCTGACAACTTTATTGCTTCGAGGGTTCTACGATCTCTCTTTCTTACCCCATACATTAGACAGAGATAGAAGACCTCAAAGGGGTATCTATTAGCAAATTTGGTACATTTAAGGGTGAAGTAGGCGTAACTAGATGTCAGTTTTAATAAATCGTGCGGAAGATATTATCCGTATGATATTTTATATTGAATTTATTTGTATTGAGATCTTAATGTATTGTATTTTCGGGCGGAGTTGAATTGGCGTGTATAAATCGATAATGACTATTAAATATTATTTCTTAGATTTTTAATGGTCTTACTGGTTAGTTGAAAAATGATTGTAATAGAAATAGACAGATTATATTATCGGCGATGTCTTAGAAAAAGGTCAGGTGCGTAGTACTCGTAATCAGCAGTCCTGTATGACAAGGTATAAGGATGTGATTGAGGTAAGAAGGGGGCGTTCTTGGTCTCTGCCTACTCCTATAGAAAAGGCGTGATTTTATGTATGTAATAGTCGATTTGATGTTCCAAATAATAAGATTAAGCTACTTAGAGTATAGTCTTCAAATTTAAAATATCAATGAATAAAAACATTTGCTAAAGCTGGCTCCCAATATGATATCTTTAGATTTGATACAGATAATACATAGTGATGTTGCCTAGCAACTGAACTAGGTTCGGACTTGAGATAAGCTTATCTTTAAGCGAAGATAAGCAGTTGGGAATTGCTTTTAACATTAACAATTAACTGTGATATGTTAACAAATACTAATACTAATAATTTAATTAAGTTCTAGTTAGAATTTTATGTAACTGTACTTAAATAAACTAATTTGTTTGCACTCCAGTTAGAATACACTAGTAGTGGAATTTTTGTATCACTTCTGTTTCAGGTTTGACTTTTTAATGTAGTTTTTTTGTTACTTTTTTTACATATATACGAATTTAGCAGGTACTTTTTCAGTAGAAAAAATAAATACCCACAAGTGAACGTCAAATCTTTCAAACTTATTAATTAATACTTTAATTAATTTCATTAAAATAATAAACCTCTTCCTATGCACTGATTTACAGCCACAACATCCTTTACAAGACGTACCAAACTGAATTAAACCTTATCTCTTAGTAAATAAGGTATTTTTTTGTATATGTCGGGTTATATTATGTATTTCTATATCATAAACAAGTGATAGTTTATTAGCTTGACTCGTAAATGTTGACGTGTTATCATCGGGATGTGTATAACAGTTTTTTAAATGAAGTTTTAAGTTAAAAGCAGAAGCGGAAAACGAACTGAGTTTCCTATAAATTCTCTCAACTTGCCAATTAAGAATATAGGTGATGCTAAATAACTTGAACGCAAGTAGGTGTTTTAGAAACCAAACTGAATGTAGGCTCAGTACAGTGGACTCTCAGTTGACTTTTCTATCAATCGGGCGATCGATGCGCAATAAAATTGATCTTGCAATTCGTTTCAAAAAGGATCTAAAATGGCTAATTACGTGGTAATGAGATTGTTTATCATTGCATTAGCAACAGTTAAAGATTTGATTTCTGGTCTGGCAGTTAATTATGACTATTTTTGCAAAATTACACTGATTTTTGTCACCCTGAAAGAATAAAGTAGCTAGTGACGAAATATTTGATCAATTATTTCTCCTAAAACTCGGCTGACATCAAAATCGCCTGATCCCATAACTTAAAACTTCACTAACGTTCATTATAATTTCGAAGTTGTCGTAAACGGCACCAAACTCACGGCCACCGCAGACAGAAGGTCTGTTTATATAAATTATGAGTTTTTATTCAAAATATATACGTTACTTCATGAATATCACTTTCTTTTTAATAATTTTGTTTCCGTGTGTCGGCCATTGAAGGTAAAGAATTATTTAAGCGTTTTGGTGATTTTCATCTCTTATATTGTAAGAATATTCATAATATTTGTAAATCATACACCTAATGAGGTTGAGAAGAATTTAAGTATGATTGTGTGGGAACTTACTCGAATACGAGATCTTAAAGTTGTTTTCGAAAGAAAATTTCTATTAGTTAATGCAAACATCGTATTTTTTTAAATTCCGTAGTGATTTTTACCTAATATCGGTAGATACCTAAAAAATAAATAGGTTAAATTTATGATCTTATAACGTACGTTTCTAATTATTAATAATTTCCTAAATCGCTTAAATTACTTTGATTTTCAGATTTCGATCTGTCGATTTATTAATTTAAGTCAAGTATTTTCACGTTTTGTAGTTGTTACAATTACTGAATCTAATACTAGTTTGGAAAGGGGGTAGACACTTGTGAGAAGAGCTAGCAAGAAACTCACGGCCACTCTTTTCAATCGCCGAATAAAATTTACAATGTGGTTGATACAATAATTAATCTAGTGACATATGAAAATGTGTCTATTTAATAGAACTAGACAAAAAATACAATACAAACTAATCATGTAATCCAGAACCTGTCTTTCAAAGACAAGACGTTTGCACAACGAACTAAGTACAGGCGAACCAACGGACAATGACTAGCGTAACACCACCGGTCTACAACCGGACACTCCCCTAAGTGCCCGTTAAGCTCTCCGACCACATTTCCCATAAAATAAGATTTAAAACACGACCCATAAATAATGTTTACCTTATTATTCATTGTAGTTGCATTGTGCGGGGCAATTTAATTTGACATGGTGCGATCGCCCGCCTTGTGACGCCCTAGTGACAGTCGTTGTAAATCATTGGGTCATTTTATACTTGTACTGGTAGTGTATGTTATTAGCGTGATATTTGATGAAGTTTAGTTTTATATAAGTCGCAAAACTAAAGATTTAATAAATAATCAGTTTCTTTATTATGCAGTATTATCCGCATAGCTCTGCCTGTGTAGAAAGTTACGTCTTCCATATCTTTTTCAGATTTCTGCAAATAAAATATGTCTATATTTTATACCGGGTATTCATCTATTTGCTTGCAAAATTGTATCGTAATCGGTCTAGTGGTTAAGACGCCAAACTATAACAGCCGTCCAGTAGTTCGTGAAAGAGAGCAAAAAGATACTTAGAAGCTTTTGCATTTATAATATTAGTAGGTTAAAATGGATTGCCCAATACTTAATAAAACCTAAGCAAAGTCGGTAAGTTTCAAATAAAGCCACATGCTACAATTGAGTAATTTATAATCACATAATATTTCTATTTCAGCTCGTTTTGTTCCACACGGCTGACAATTGAGTTCATTGACTGTAACATCACTTAGGTTTACATATTACTGTACGTATTACTAGAGATCTTCAAAAGTTAAGTAATAGTTAATACCTTGAAGTTGAAAACAGTATATTTTTTTAGAATAAAATATAATATTTCGATTGTCGAGTTTCGATTATCTTATAACGATTTGGTAATAGAGGAACTATAGTCGAACTTTTACCGAATATTAAAAGGCACGTTTTAAGTCTAGACGGAGTAAAAAACATATTTAAGATGTATGGATGCATTTTAGATGAATGAAGCTAGGGAAGTTTGTAAGGATCGTACCAATAGCGGTCTACGGTCTTTGCCTATCCCTATGGGAACAAGTCGTATTTTTTTGTTTAATTAAAAATATAGGCAGCATTGGTTAATCCAGTAACTAATAACAATATCAGTATAAAGTTTTGCAGATAATCGTCTGCTACGCATAGAAAATATTTCGTAAAGGACATCACCAAGTAAAACCCTTTGGAATAAAATCCACCGTAAAACACCGAACTGAACATAATAATAGAAAACTCGGATGATACCCTACTATCATTCATAACCAAACCTACACACGTTTATATTTTAAAAATGAACGTTTAATATTGTAAAGTCACCGTCACAAGTTCCCACGTCACGCTAGCCGTTCGGGAGCAAGGCAGAGATATAAAAATGCCTCCGTCCGAGCTACATTAATAAAACCTTTAATAAAACCGAGTTCGATCACTTTGCGTGCGCGGGCGCTGGTGGCCCTAGTATATGCAAAGTTGTTAGATAAAATGTTTTTATTAATTAAATTAATTGAATCAACACATACACGGTGAAATTAATTTTGTATTCGTCATGGTATGTTAAAATAAGTTCTCTTTATTTTTTTATATCTTTTTAGAGTGAATTTCTATGTAGTCATATCAAAGCCACACTATTAGCCAGTGCTGATAGAAATGTTCCTATTAGATAAGCCCAGATTTTTAGGGAGCCCAGTACTCAATATTCCACAACAATTGCGGTAAGACCCTCGTAAGGCATTTATTTATTGAAGCTTTTGAATACCAAACCAATGCATGAAAATTAAATTTAGCATAATTATACTTTTACAGACATAAAATAAAGTTTACACATAAATACTTATCACTTGCATGCGAGAAAAAAACAATTAGACATCACAAAAGCTTCTAAAAACCTCACATATCCTACACATTATGGTCTACACATTCAAAAAATATCATTCCTCACATTCAAAAATGAAAAAAAGCCAGCATTAAAAATATATTCAACTGAGATAACACTTTATAATGACGTGGGTCAGTTCAGGCGGCTAGAACAAACAAAATCGTACGCCATACTTTTTTCATTCAAATGAAAGGAATGACGTGTTGCTGTCCTTTTCTTTTTTATATAATGTGAATGCGTGGGAGTGAGATAGAAGAGGGTTTAGAACACAGGTAGGTGCCGGAGCGTCTGCCGCAGCAGACAGAACGGCACCAACGATGGAACCTCAAATTCTGGAATATATTTTTTTGGGTCATCTATGTTGTTATTAATTGGGGTTGGGACAAATGTGTTATATTTTGAGTTTAACAGTTTGAATAAGGAAAAGAAAAAAATACTTTAAAATGTGTGATTGAGTCTTAAGACTGAATGTAAAGATGTTACTAAATTATTATCGAACGACAAACAGTGAAGCGTTGTAAATGAAGGATTTCCCGTAGAAATATAGACAATATTATTTGGAATCAAAAACTGCAGAAGATAATACAAACCTGAAACTTGCAAGCATAGGGCTAGTCTCACGACTTCGGATACCTTACTTACTAGATAAACTGATAGCAAGTGTATAAAAAAATCTGTCGATATTTCGCTTGATTGACTAACTGGTACTGATAATCAAGAGCAGTAAAATTGGCCATAAAAAGAGCTAATAGATTCTAGAAAGAAATGTGACTTAAAAATATTATATCGGTACTGTCTTATTCTCGTAATTATGCTTAAAACCACATTCTCTATGAAGTTAAACAAAAGAAAATAGGTACTAGTATTTCTTTTCATGTAGAGAGTGGAAAGAAGTACAAAAACAAAAAATATATTTAGTATCTTCTATTCTCCTATAAATAATTTAATTAAAAAAGTAAGCGTTTCGTAACATTTGCAGGGTCATCACACCCCACTTTGACTTCTATCAATTTACGCATAATGTCATACTTTACAATTTACATGTAATACAATTACAATCGAATCACCCCCACACCGTGACGTCACGCAACATATGTTTCTATTTGCTTACAATCATACAAATGTCTATTTTCGTGCATTGTCTTTTGAAATATTAAATTCAATACTTCAGAGGGAGTTTTATTTCGATTGGATTCGTGGAAAGTGGTTCACGAATTTATTTTGAGAACTACCCTTTTGTAGAAATTTAGAGTCTAAAAGCAGTTTTTATATAATATATAAATATCTTTGCTTAGCTCGAAGTTGTAGGTATATTAATAACGTTGAAGTTGGAGGATGAATTTAAATATTTTTATTTGAAAAGCCCGCCGGTAAAATTATAATTGCCGTCAAAAAACAACCGTTCTTTGATGATTACACCTTTACAATCGGTCGAACGGAGTCCAGAGCAGTGGACACTCTTTAAAGCACTCCTCACATTAGGGGGAGTCTCCATACAAGGCCTTACATCAAAGCTTCTATGAAAACCCACTTGGCTTTAAACGCCACTCGAATAGCTTTCATATACTGAATAGAGCCTATTATAGTGTACCGCGATCGTTTTGATTGAAAAATAAATGTTAAATTGGTATTTTTTTCTCTTTAATATCCTTTTACAGTTTTGTCACAGACTTGTATTTGCTATTTTTTAAAAGGATCTGCCTTTTATTTCATATATTGTGCGGAAAATAGTCTATCAGCTCGATAATATAATTGATCATGTTTATAGCTGATCGAATAGCTATAAAGAAAGAATAAGTATGTACTTTGTTATTTGGCTAAATGTTTTTATTTTGTAGATACGTGAATAAATGAGGCAAAGAAAGTTTGTACAGATTGTACCAAGTTGTGTTCTTAGGTGTTAGTCTACCTCAATGACAATAAGACGTGACATTATGTATGTATGTTTTACTAAACCTCGATAAATTCGGTGAAGGGGTTCTAATCAATAATGCATGTATAATATAACGCCTGTTATACCTGAAAGTGTAGGCAGAGGTGCATAAAATACAACTGCCTTTAGCCATTAACAATGTTAGTCGTAATAGGAGGCGAGCATATTGCTATGAATCGAGCGCTAAACTGCGGACTATTATCGAAATAGATCAGTGGCACTTAATCCAACTTGCGAATCGAACCAAGGACATCGTGGCCAGTAGCCAGATACATTGTCGACCGCAACACATAGGCAGTCAATATTTCTAGGAAACACCAACATCGGTGTAATCTAATAGGTTTCGTTTTGTATTCACACTCAAGCTCACTACACATACACAGTTGCTTACAAAGCCAACTAATTTGACAGTAAGTTTCATTACTCATCCATACACATAAGCTTGATAATACCTATAATTCTAACGTTGGAGGTCAAAGTATCAAGCTCCAAACAATTTTCTGTTTCGTTCACAATTCTTCCCGGTGTCCTTCAGCCCTTCGGCGTTAAGTCCTTAACAATTGGGTACTAAATGCACAATGGCACCCACGTATCTTGTTATAAACCTGTCGAACCAGTAACATTGGATTTTTTCCAAACCTGCTCTTTTGCTGTCGCATTATATACCCCTCTCTTTCACTCTATACGACGAAGATAGAGACAAAACATCCAACTCGTTTCCTAATCTTTGCCGCGGGCAGTTTGGTTAGGATCTGATACGGTCCGACGCGTAAGTCTAAGGGGTGATCAGACGTTGATAAATTTGATAAATACCCATTATTATATTATACGTTGTTTTCTTAATAAACTTGATTTAGCTGGACTTATTGTTGAAAGTCAAAGTTTGCTTTATGACTGTGACAATGGAATTTTTTATGGCGAAATAAGCGTTGCTGGGAGTTTGAACTGTTGCTTGGTTCCAAGATTAGAGATATTGTTATTAATAGGATGGACAATGAGGGGGCTTGGACTTTAGTGTAAATAATACCAAGGTTAAGTTTCAGAAAACCGTTTACGAAAATTCTTATTTGCTATCGTGACGCTAATAATGTCCTTAGAGCACCTAGGAAGCTATATTTAATTCTTGTCAATCAATCGTCGATATTTTTGGGTGCCTAGGACTAATGGCAATCGCTTCATTTTGACCAGTAGCGCGATTTTCTACCACTTTCGACAATCGATAACTGGTTGGCTATTTAACAATTTTTGTAGTATATTTAAATTTCAAACTCTCGTTACTCGATAGTACCGACTGTAGAGAATTGCGCTACATTTACCATTTCTGACACGGCAAATACTCAGTAACGAAAACAAATGAATCTAGAAAGAACATTATATCGAAACTGACAACATTTTATGTAAATGACAGAACAAAAAACTGTCATAATTGTATGAGATGTATGACAGAATGTATGACAAGTAGGCGGGCAGCGGATGTGTATGATAATGTCTCATACACCCATGAATAAGGGTGTCAACCACTCTTTAGAATGAATTTTGTCTTTGTAAGGAATTGTGTAATGTCATTTATAAAGATAATATTAGAAATGGAAATGTAGTTTCCTTGTCCAAATTACTGGTTTCTATTTCTTACGGCTTGAGTTTCATGGTTTGATGAATGAAATCGCAAACGCGCGAAAAAAAATACAGAAATTGAAAAAAAATCTTCGGTTTACAAAAAATGTGTAATTTTTTTTTAAGCTTAAATACTTTATTTGCTGTCTTTCGTTTCGATCAACGACAGCAAGGTTTAGTGATTTAATATTATATGTAGTTAAAAACCTAATTTGAAAGAGACAATTTTTCGCGATTCCAAAAAGAAGAACCAAATTCTTTAAACCAAAAATCACTTCAACTAAAAGAAACTCCCAATTCCCAATGCATTCCCACTTCAAAACACAGTGACCGATAATTTCCGAAAACGGCCACAATACGTGAGTAGCCAATAAAGAGGACACAAAGCCTTTGTAGGTAATATGACGAAGTTATTCTCCATGATGAATGGGCCCCATAGATGCAGCAGACTGGCTGGAACCAACCATTCATGATAACAAATGGCTTAAAAAACTCTAAGTTATTTATTTATCGCAATTTTGTCGTGTGTACACTAAAATAAGAGTGGTTAATCTGTATTTTGTCTTTCTCAATAATATGTAGTTTCTAACTAAAAAATATTTTTTAAGATTACAACACTTTATTTGCTACCCAACGTTTAGACTTACATCAACCATTGTCACGGGAGGACTAATGTAGCTGCTAAGTTAAGACCCGTTTCAGTAATTTATTATTATAAGAACAAGCCGCGATAGTTTATAAACCTTAAATGGAAGAGACCATTATTTTAGCAATTCCAAAGAGAAGTAGCATTAAAATACTTAAGACTCTTTAAATCCAAAAAATGCTACAAGAAAAAGATATCTAATTCCCAATGCATTCCCACTTCAGAACACAGTGACCGATAATTTCCGAAAACGGCCACAATACGTGAGCAGCCAATAAAGAGGACACAAAGCCTTTGTAGGTAATATGACGAAGTTATTCTCCATGATGAATGGGCCCCATAGATGCAGCAGACTGGCTGGAACCAACCATTCATGGTAACAAATGAGTTAAAAAAACTCCAAGTTCTTTATCTATAACGATTTTGTCGTGTGTGCATTAATATACGTACAATGCTTTGTTTGGTGTATTCTTTGATAGTGGTTCTGTATGTTTGTTTGTTTGTAATTATGTTTAAAATGTAATAGAAAAACGTATTGTCTTCATTGTTTTATTACCTATATAAATGGTATAATAATATGTACCCCAATTTAAATTGTGTTATTTATTTCCTTTAACATGTGTAGTTTACAGAAAATATTCCAATAAATAGTTGTTTAACAATTAAAATTATTGAAGCAATGTACAAGCAGTTCTTGGCAATCAATTTTAAAAATTGGACCTTAATGTATAAATGATTGATGAAAATAAGTTCAGTTGAACATTGAGACTGTTGCATTATTATATAGCTAGTTTTATCATCACAATGACGGAATCCTAAAAACGAGACATTTGTATATCCACCGACTCAGTCCACAATAGCGTCCAAAAAAACTATCAATGAACATTTAACAATCAACTTTAGCCGAAATCGAACAACACCATGAAATTTGCGCCTTCTAAGTAACTCATTACATTGGTCACAAACATAGTTGCAACAGTAGCATTGAGTAGGGGAACCTGTTGTACCTTGGCACTATGTGTACCTAGGCCACTGGGCTCGTTTTCAAATATTCGCGCGATACTAAATTCTACTGTTTACGGTATTCGATACGTCACTACAGACTATTTAATTTAAAGTTAGTCGCATACCGCCATTAAGCCGGTGTTTGGTGTTATCGACGCTGAAACTTTTTTGTGTGAAAAAGTAAGTATTTCTAATATATTTTGAAGTCTAATAGTTTTAAAAGTTTTCTAATAGTCACTTAACTGTTATATGCTATCGGTTCTTTGATTTTACAAGTCTCAACACAATAAAAAACTTACGAGATACTTAAATTCTAAACTATATAAAATCACCGTTTTAGTGAAGTTGGAGTAGTGTTGTACCTCGGTCACTGTCGATCAGTTGTACCTTGGCCACTGGCCAAGGTACAACCTGGATGTTATACTTTGGCCAGGAGAATGTTTTATTAAATTATTTCACATTTACGTAATAATATTCCTAATTAAATATCTTTATTATTTCAGAAATCGATGCAAAAATCACTTAAAAACTGGAAATGGCCTGAAAAAGAGGAGATTAAAACCCCGCAAAAAGTTAACAAGAACAGAGAAATTTATTATGTTCCAGAGATACAGAAGTACTGGGATTTCTACTAAATGCTTAAGGCTGAATAATATATCTACATTATTGATAGTGTTTTTATAATAGCTAGTCCAAATGACTGATTAAAATTTAAGAGAGAAATAATAATTTATATATAGGTAAAGATAATCTATACTAATTATCTATACTAATATTATCTATACTAATATTATAAAGCTGAAGAGTTTGTTTGTTTGTTTGAACGCGCTAATCTCAGGAACTACTGGTCCGATTTTAAAAATTCTTCCAGTTTTAGCTAGCCCATTTATCGAGGAAGGCTATAGGCTATATATCATCACGCTATGACCAATAGGAGCAGAGTACCAGTATAAAATGTTACAAAAACGGGGAAAATTGTGACCCATTCTTTCTTATGTGACGCAAGGGAAGTTGCGCGGGTCAGCTAGTTGTTTCAATATTTTGTTTTCCTTTGCTATGCTATATAGGTATATTGATTTGCTATATTATATTATGTGATATCGTTGCTGCGCCTGCCAAGTTCCACATGTGTCTTTTGTGAGATTTTGGAAAACTTTTTTTTTTATTTGGGACACAATATTCATTTTTTTTAACATCAAAATACACATATGGAGTTTAGCAGGCGCAGCGATGTAATGTAACGAAACGGTGGCCAAAGTTAGTTGTTTTTGTTTAAATATTTTGTTTGAAAAGCATAAAAAAAGCTATGAATATTATTTTAATTTTTATCATTTTTAAATTTTGATCATTTGAGAATTTTTTAAATGTTTTGTTAAATACTGTATACTGTAATAATACTGTGTACTGTAATAAATCAAATAAAATGATTTTAGTTAACAAAACTTGATAATTTGCTTAAATTACCCCCAAATTTCAATGTGGCCTAGGTACAACGTACTGCTGGCCTAGGTACATAGGGTATGTAGTACCTTGGCCACATTTCCCATTTTTTTTTAATTTAGAAATATTATGTAAATATTAAATATACATTTCTGATATTTTTTTGGTGAGTACCCAAATAATTGACATTTCAAACTATGCAAATATGATTTGTGTGCTGCACGTCAAATCACAATAAAAAATATATTTCTAAAAAACCGGCCTAGGTACAACAGGTTCCCTTACTATAGTACAATCTCTGCGCCCATTGTGGAACGTCCTTTTGTCGTTTAGATGGGTTTCGAAATTGAAATTAAATGGAAATATCAAATGAAAATGTGTATTCATGTTTGTTATTAGATGTATTGTGAGTGAAATTAAACTTTGTACTTAGTTTTAGATTGACTGATTTTTGTTTATTTTTGAAATTGTACTCTAACTGCTATCCCCATGGAAAAAATTCTTGAAGTTTTTTATATAGTATGATTTATCAGCATTGTGTAAAGGTGGAAACTGAGAGCTACCACACTCGGTCTACTGACCACACATAGACAACGGCATATTTCTTGCAGTTTCATGCGTTTGCTCGCCCCACATGGCTGACGCCCATGGCCGCCACTCTACAGCTTGTTGCAGAGGAAATACTAACGGGCGAAGCTTTACCTAGTTATTCATTGACTTGTCAGCAAATATGATTCACTATTTTCTAGTTTCGATTGTGTAGATGGTGTAGGTATTTTAAATAATATGTTATTGTTAATGGGTGCGTCACCTGATTACCCCAACACTTAAAACACAGAAATTTTGTGTATAAATCATGGGAAACTCCTGAAGGGTTTTTGCCTACCAATACTCTGGACTGGTATAAAAACAGTGAACGGCTCTTCATCACACATTCGAGTTGTAACCATCACTTGATCAACAATGAAGTACATGTTGTTGTTGTTGAGCGCATGTTGGTGCGCGAGCGCAATACAACCGGAGATGTACTCTCTCCTGGACGCGGGCAGACACTTTGTACAGTTCACTCAACGATTCAACAAACACTACCACAGCGATGAAGAGAGGGCAGCTCGCTTCCAAATATTCAAAGACAACTTGTTACAAGCAAATCGATTGAACAGAGAGAGTGACAGTGCTGTGTTCGGTAAGATTCGTGCGCTTCCCGATACAACTTGCTATTCTGTAATTGTTCCCTCGTCGTCGACATGGGCCCACCAAGCAAACCCACTGCGTGGCCCTTGAACACTAGTGTGTTCTCGAAGACTACTCAAATTTTATTTTATTAGTAGTTATTAGGAGCTCTGAGCATAAGATAATTTGAATTTATTCGATTATTATAATATTATCCTCCTCATGTTTAGTTGTTACCTAAGCTTGAGTCACAATTAATATTTAAATAGAACAACGTCAATATTATGTACGAATTTGCTTTCAGGAATATCGCCGTTCTCAGATTTGACTGCAGACGAATTCACCCGACAGTTTGCTGGTATACCGGTGAACCAGACACTCAATAGTGCGGCTTGTCAAGCAGTGACTGATGCTCAAATATCTAATGCGAATGCTCCAGAGAGTCTGGATTATCGTAACAGCGGCTACGTGACTGCAGTCAAGAACCAAGGATCATGTGGCTCCTGCTACGCGTTCAGTTCCACTGGTGAGTACACATCCTCTAACACTAGAATACTAGACGCTTTTATAATTCATACTTTGATATATTTAATGAATATTACAGGTAACATCGAGGCACAATGCGCCAAACATTTCGGGAAACTGCCAACATTATCTGAACAACAAATTCTTGATTGTTCCTCTGGAAATCACGGGTGCGGAGGTGGATGGATGTCGAAATCGTTCCAGTAAGTATCAACTTGCGTTCAATACATGCAGCTATTGCATACTTCTTCTTTATTTAATAAGTTGTTTAATACTTTCAAAATACGTCACTAAAATTATAATACCGATCATAACGAACATCACATTTCAAAAAAATTGTTACCATGCGACGGTTTTTAATACCTCGCATACGCTACATTTTGTACTTAAATGTTAAAATTCCTTATCACTTTGATAGTTATTTATGCAATTATGTCGTTTCACAGGTCACTCATTGATCTCGGAGGATCAGTATCTGAACGTCAATACCCGTACGTCGGTCAACAGACACAATGTCGTCGTCCACAGCCTGCAGTGGCGCGTCTCTCTGGCTGTCGTATATACAACCTTAAGTCTCAGGACAAACTAAAGCAGTTGCTCTATCAAAATGGACCCGTGTCTATCAGTAAGTTTTTTTCAAGTCAAAGAACATAAAGACATAATATATTTCTTAAACTTCTGCCTAGTATGCCTGAAACTACACGAAGGCTTATCCAATTCACATTTTTACCGTTCTTAATGTTGATCCTAAAAGCGAGTTTTCAGCAAAAAATAAATACCTGGCAACTAACGTACGTTGAAAACAATTCAAAATAAGCTGATCAATCAAATAGCTTTGTTTGACGCGTTAATCAAACGAGTTCCTTAATTTGGAGATTGTAGATTCGCAAATAATCAGCCCACAACCTTATTTGCTAGTAATAATTTAAATGTAACGGTTTATGAAGAAAAATAATGGATCTTCCAGGATCGGTGCACAGCAAAATTGATAAGTTTTGCTCTGTCTACAACGTCTGAAGTAACAAAGGACTAATCATGTGTAGTCCCAAAAAAATGACCCACAGCCTTCTTTACCAGATCTTCTATAGGTTTTTAAACTGTGATTCTTTTTCAGTCTTGGAGCCGACAAACTTCCAGAACTATAGAAGCGGAATATTATCTGACAACGACTGCTACCAGCCCAACCCGGGACAATTACATGCAGTTCTACTAGTGGGATACGGAACAGGTATGAATGTTGCCCCTACACTTTCACAGTGATAATGTCCGTTTCTTTCTGATCGATCTACAAGAACAAAACTAGCTTCCTCGAAACAAGCGTGGAGAGAATTGAGCAGGGTTTTTTTGCTGTAGGCCCTAATTTTCATCAGGGGTTTGTGCTAATTGAATGACCAACACTACTACAGTTACTGTACTACATATTTAAACTAATTAAAATCATCCCTTGTGTTTCAGACGCCAATGGTAATAAGTACTGGTTACTGAAGAACTCGTGGGGAGCTAACTGGGGAGAACAGGGCTACTTCAAGATCCAGCGTGGAGAAGGTGCCTTCTCCTGCGGAATGATGAAATATGAGAGATCATCGGCTATCGTCGCTTCCTGCGGTTAACTTATCATTTCCATAATTCGCTTGCTAATTATGTGCTCAGATTTTTTGTTTATGTTTTTTAATTAATCTAATAAAAGTTTTGCATTCAGTTCCGTATTTTTATTATATTTTGCTGTTTAGCCCATTGAGATTACGAAAACACGTGAAGACTTAGCCCCGATTTCTAAGATACATTTAGCGGTAGTTTATGTATTCAATAGCGTCTTTTTTATATGAGTGTAAACGCCATTGAATAGATATACTACCGCTAAATGTATCTCAGAAACCGGGGGCAAGAGTCGCTTTTGTGTGGCGGGGACCTTTACAAACATACACATAACGGATACAAACTACAACCAGATCTGAAAAAAAGCGGCGTGGCGACCTTAACCACTGAGCCACGGAGGAAGTAAATAGCTGTGATCGTTAATCGAAACAGGCAAACAAAAAATCCAGTAAAAGTGTACGTAAAGAGCTGATTTTTTTGCGCTATTAAAGCGGTACTACTTGCGTAAAAGAATACTATATTTGCGGATAGTTAGATTTATTACAATATTATCTGAAAAATCCAAGAAATGTCAGTTTACTGATTTAAATATACAAAAATCTATGAAGGTCGGAATTCATTGGAATACTGTTAAATACATATCAAAGAAAACTTGAGCCACGATAAAATTCCAGAACAACATTCCTTTAAACGATATAAAAGGATGCATCAAGCGAATTTTATGAATAGTTGAACACCACAAGCATGTATCTAATATTGATAATTAGTGCGTTTTTTGCGCTAACATTAGCAAATGCCACGATTCAATATGATTTAAATAACGCGGCTCAATATTTTGAAGAATTTATCCGCGAGTTTGATAAACATTATATTGATGAACACGAAAAGGCTGCTCGCTTTGAAATTTTCAAATCGAATTTGCATGACGTCAATGTATTAAACAGTGAAGTTTTTGGTACGTAACACAATTATTTTTCTTTGTTTAGGTTATCACAACGTCCCATTGCTGGGCAAGGGTCTTCCCCCGTACGAGGGTGATGTTATAAGGCATTGAGCTCATCACGATGACCGAGTGGGTTGGGTTAATACATATTTTAATAAAATTGAAGATAATTTTACTCTTTGATTTTATTTTATTTTGGACAACAAAATTGATCAAATAATATTATTGACATAATTTTTGTCAGCTAATTATTATTTTTTGCAGGAATTACACAGTTCTCAGATTTGACTCTCGAAGAGTTTTCTAGCATGTACAACGGTTTTGGAAGGTTAAATGGGACTTTTAACTCTAAATGTAGGGTTTTGTCCGATAAAGACATACCGGCGGTGCAGACACCTGAACAATTTGATTGGACCAAACAAAACGCGGTGACCAGAATCAAAAACCAAGGACCCGTTTGTCAGAGTTGCTATACATTTAGTACTACGGGTAAGTACGTAATAGTAATCGATTCTGTATCACTATCAAATCTATAACCAGCTAGCTATGAACTAATTTTGTATGAAAATCTGCTCTCTAGCGGGAGTCGCAGGAACTACTTTCGCAGTACATTTTAAATTTCAATCTCTTGATACTTACGATTGCCTATAAAATAAATATGTAAATTGTTATATGTAATTTTACTTTTACCGACATCAAAAAAGGAGTACCGATGATTTCCGAATGATTACTTTTTTTTAGTTTAACCATTTTGGGCGAATTTTCTAAATAAATTATTGTCGTACTATTTAGATTTTTGTAAATATTTTCCTTCATCGTATGTTTACTTATACTAAGTCATATGTGTGGTTAATGGTGTCCATCTTTAGTAAAAATTAGTTACGATGATTCATAGTATATTATGATAAATAACTGCAGTGGGCTGTTCCCTGCTAGGCAGGTTACGAGTAATTTCAAAGTAATTCGAAGTTCAAGGAAAAAATATTTATATGGTATAATGCAACCATATAATGTCATTTTTGAAGAAATTTAACAAATATATTCCAAGCACCACGTAATACCACGCACAAATATTGTTATTTCAACTCATTAATTACTCATTGCAAGGGTTTTTCTTGAACGAGAGGGGCTAAGCCCGGTATCCACCACGCTGGCCAAGTGGGGCTCGGGGTCTTAGCATACCCCAACATACAAATTTTAATGCAAGGTTTCATCACAAACAAACACAAACATAATATTATCATAATCTTTTTATTTACGGACATCTCATAAACGTCTTGTCAAATGCATGAGACGATGTAGAATACCCACCTATTAAAACAAACATTTTATTAAAACAAACAGGAGAAGAAAAATACAGAAGTTTTTTTTAAAGTCAATAACAAATCAACATATATTATAGTCAGGTGAGTAAAATTGAGGTCTCTTTGCAGGTCTGCTTGAAGGGCAAAACGCTATCAAAAAAAAGCAGTTGGTGGAACTTTCTGAACAACAGATCCTGGACTGTGACAAGAGGTCTTATGGTTGCAGAAGTGGAGGATTTATGTCTTGGTCCCTCACGTAATTTATATTGTTATATATTATCATATTTTTTCTTGGTTTCTACTATGTATTTCAGATACGTATATATTACGAATTCTTGAGATCTCATATTCGATTTTCGGGTCAGGCAATGTTGTATAGAAACCTACATACTTATATTCATAAAATCACGCCTTTTTCCCATCGGGGTAGGTAGAGACCAGAGAATATGTATGCCTACTAGTTTATTTTCAAAACTAGCAGCTCAATAGTTGCAGAAACCAATTTTATAAATTATCAAAATTTCAAGCTACCACAGGTTGGAAAGGCCCATGAGTAAACGTACATCTTCTATGTAAAAACGGCTAAACCAATTTGGTCGGGTAATATTTATTGCATAAAAGCCTATCAGACACAATTTTCCTTGTGGCTACAAATCCTACTAATATTATAAATTCGAAAGTTTGTGAGTATGTACATATGTATGTATGGATGTTTGTTACTCTTTCACGCAAATACTACTCATCGATTACGATGAAATTTGGTATGTAGGTAGCCGAAGACCCAGCATAACACATAGGCTACTTTTTATACCGGAGTTTGGATCGGGCTTTACACAGGAAGGGTTTCCACGTGGACGAAATCGCGGGCGGCCTCTAGTATTTAATATTCAAAAAACCTGCTTCTTCATTAGGTCTCTCATGGAACTTGGAGGGATCATGAAAGGAGCTGATTATCCATACACAGCAAAAGATGGACCTAGATGTCTTCTGAACAAGAATAAAATCGTCGTCAAAGTTAACCGTTGCAGCACATTTAGGCTGAAATCTCAAGAAAAATTGAAACAACTTCTTGTTCAGTATGGACCTGTGTCTATTGGTATATATATTTTTATCGTATTACTGTCCCACTGGGACCCGCTGGGCAAGGGTCTCCTTCCAAACGAGGGAGGGGTTAGGCCTTGAGTCCATCAAGCTGGCCAAGTGCGTGTCTTAGACTATGCATACCTTCAGTAAATGTATTAAGTAAATAAATTTTAGGCATGCAAGGTTTCATCAAGATTGTTTTCCTTGAACCTTGCGATTTGGTCGACAACAATGGTGGCCTATCGCAAAAACATAACGGCATCGAACCTCCAAGGCTTCAGAGAGAGAGAGCCTTCTTAAGAGTAATTTTCTTCCAGTATACTTTGGTTATGGAACGAACTAGCGGAGGATTTTTTAAGGGACTACAGTACGTGGTCTTTCAAAACATGGGTTAATAGGTTTTTGCAGGGTTTGCAACGGTCTGTGATGCTGCTAGTGTAGCTAGCGTCCATGAGCTACGATAACCGCTTACCATCAGGCGCATGACCGAAGTGATGTGAAAACAGTAGCTCGATTCTCTACTACTATCGACTACCGACAACCGACCTGACATCGAGAAATGTATGAAAATCTGATCAGCGCCTCTGACGGGTGTCTCAGGAAGTATTTTGGCAGTACATTCTAAATGTCAAAATGTCGATAGCTAGCCGGTTGTTGGTAGTCGATAGTGGTAGAGAATCGTAGTACTGATCAGCGCCTCTGGCGGATGTCGTAGGAAATATGTTTTCAGTACATTCTAAATGTCAAAATTTCTATACTCGACAGTACCGACTGTACAGAATCGCGCTACTAATACAAAGTGTATTTGTTACGTTTCAGCTATTAAGGGTGATAATTTCCAGAAGTATAAAGGAGGTGTTATAAAGGATCAAAATTGTAGTAAAGGCGCTGTCAATCATGCCGTCTTGCTGGTGGGATATGGAACAGGTATAACATTACTTTTGCAAGTATTTCATACACTTTCATGTGCCGTTCACATTCTATCCGCTCTATCTATAGTGTCAAAGTTGATCAAGCCACCCGAACGGCCTTTGACATAGCTTAACGACTGTTATCTTTATCGACAACAACCGGGACCGACTTTTTACGTACCCTCCGAAGCACGGAGACGCTCAGTTCAAAATACCACTATGCGGTCACTCATCGGACTGGTGAGCACAACTGGCTAGGAGCGCCTCAAAACTATCCGCTTATTTAATTGTATGATACTCAAATGCGGTATTGCGCACTAGTCTTACTCAAACACTAGTATTTTTTTTAACTCATTACTATCCCACTGTTGGGCAAGGGTTTCCTCTCAAACAAGCAAGGGTGTAAGTCCTTGAGCCCACCACGCTGGCCAAGTTTGTTGGGGACTTTTCATGACCTGAAAAAAATATTTTTATTTACCATTTAATTAAACACTAGTAAGCGTCTGTAACGAATTTTATTTAGTAATTAAATCATACATACTTAGTTTGTCTGGGGTACAATTCCCTGGTAGGGCAAAATTACGCCGGCTTCATTATTTTTAACGGCGAAACGTGGGTGTATAACACCTCTGCCTACAGCTTCGGGTAAACCGAGTAATATGTATGTTTTAGATCCAG
Source organism: Anticarsia gemmatalis (assembly GCF_050436995.1). NCBI lineage: Eukaryota > Metazoa > Arthropoda > Insecta > Lepidoptera > Erebidae > Anticarsia > Anticarsia gemmatalis. Next base: position 13,066,289 of record NC_134747.1, read on the forward strand.
CAGAAGGCCCCTTTTGGCGTGTGAAGAATTCATATGGGACTAAGTTCGGAGAATCCGGCTACTTTAGAATGGTTCGTGGAGAAAGGGCCCACTCTTGCGGCGCTATGAATGAACATATCACTATAGCCGCTATAGTTTAATTACAATTATAGGACCTTGGTGACCGAGCGCCTACTTACTCTTCAAATGCATTGCTAAACACCTGGTTCAGAGCCCTACATCACTAGGACGCCATGGCGGCGTCGCTGGCTACGTATCTAAGCAGTTAATATTGAAATGTATGTCACCTAACTCACGTGGCGACGGTGTGGCAACGTAACATTTTAATATTAACTGCGGACGTCGCCATGGCGTCCTAGTGAGGCAGGGCTCTTCCACTTCCCGTGAGCAGGGGGGCTATCGCGTATCCCAGTTGAACACTATTTGAAAGCCAGTAAGCTTTACATTGTTTTCTTTCTTAGATTGTAGTGAATAATACGTCACGTCAAAGCCGCAATGTACTGAATAGTGACCATTAAACTGAGATACATGATACGCCTACTGAATGCGTGTATTTACTTGGCACAAATAAAAGCCGTCAATGTAAAGGAGTAATAAGAGGCGTAACGGACTCCATTTCCCTGTTTTTTTCCGTTTTTTTATTTTTTATTGTATTTTTGAAACATTATTAAAAAATAATATTCTATTACGTTAATAAAGCTGTGTATCCCTTAAAAATTTAATAAACTTATCATAAATACCACATTTTGTTTTTGTGTTCTTGTATACAATACAGCAAGATACAGTTATGGGGTATGAGGTGTTTATCACTGTTTTGTTTTTATAGACGGTGTAGAAATTTATAGCTATAAAAGTAAGCATCAGTGATAAATACTTAAATCCCCTATTTTGACCTCTCCACTCTCCAGTTATACTTTTTTTATAGAGAGGGAAATCTTCTAGTAGATACCCAAGTCTCACAGGGGCTGAAAGACGGGTTATGTTGGATTTCTACCGACTAAAACCACATTACATTTTCCGACCGGCCATAATCAAACTTTAGTACTGTAGGATGCTATCCAAAATTTTCCTAACTTGCTGAAAAGCACTCCTCATGTTTAATGAACCACCTCACTACGGTCTCAAGTTATACCTTCAGAAACACCGAAACATGTATCTTTCGATCTTTGAATAAACATCTAAGACCACCAAAAAAGAAATAATAAAAATAGGGAACTGATTGCAAAACATTTATTAGATTAATTGAAGAAATATGAGCTTATAACCAACAAGTATCACACACATAGAACTGTTAACATGTGATAGGTATATTCTGCCCTTGATAACGACACAGAACACACCCATGATAGTCCCACTGCTAGGCAAGGTTCTCCTCCCGTAATGAGGGAGGGTGAAGGAGTTTGAGTCCACCACGCTGGCCAACTGCGGGTCAGGGACTTTGCAAGCCTTCAAGAACTGTTCTAAAGAACTGACAGGCAAGCAAGGTTGCATCACGATGTTTTTCTTATGATTAGATTGTGTAAATTAATTGAATTTTAATTTAAATATAAATAACAGGTTTCAACGTCATGTCAAGTGATACATCATCAATTTGTTACATTAGTCACAAAGCAAAAAAATACATAAAACGGGTAAAAAGGCGTATTAAAGAAATGAGAAGTTAACCGCAGGAAGCGACGATAGCCGATGATCTCTCATATTTCATAATTCCGCAGGAGAAGGCACCTTCACCACGCTGGATCTTGAAGTAGCCCTGTTCTCCCCAGTTAGCTCCCCACGAGTTCTTCAGTAACCAGTACTTATTACCATTGGCGTCTGAAACACAAAGGATGATTTTAGTTAGTTTAAATATGTAGTACACTAGTAGTGTTGGTCATTCAATTAGCACAAACCCGTGATGAAAATTAGGGCCTACAGTAAAAAAATCGTGCTCAATTCTCTCCAGTCTTGTTTTGAGGAAACTAGTCGTGTTCTTGTAGATCGATCAGAAAGAACCGGACATTATCAGTGTGAAAGTGTAGGGGCAACATTCATACCTGCTCCATATCCCACTAGCAGAACTGCATGTAATTGTCCCGGGTTGGGCTGGTAGCAATCGTTGTCAGATAATATTCCACTTCTATAGTTTTGGAAGTTTGTCGGCTCCAAGACTGAAACAGAACCACAGTTTAAACCCATAATAACTGGCAAATAAGCCTGTGGATTGATTATTTGCGACTCCACATTAAGGAACTCGTTCGATTACTGCGTCAATAAAGCTTCTTGGTTGATCAGCTTATCTTGAATTGTTTTCAACGTACGATAGGTGCCAGGTTTTTTTTTGCTGCAGACTCGCTTTCAGGATCAACATTAAGAACGGTAAAAAAAATGTGAATTACATAAGCCTCCGTGTAGTTTCAGGCATACTAGGCAGACGTTTCAAGAAATATATTATGTCTTTAAGTTCTTTGACTTGAAAAAAAACTTACTAAGAGACACGGGTCCATTTTGATAGAGCAACTGCTTTAGTTTCTCCTGAGACCTAAGGTTGTATATACGACAGCCAGAGAGACGCGCCACTGCAGGCTGTGGACGACGACATTGTGTCTGTTGACCGACGTACGGGTATTGACGTTCAGATACTGATCCTCCAAGATCAATGAGTGCCCTGTAAAACGACATACATAATTGTATAAATAACTATCAAAGTGATTAGGGATTTGAAAATTTACAAAATGCAAAAATAAATTGTTCAATGAAAGAAATGATAGCCATTATAATCCGTAAAATAATTTTATGGTATATTTTGCAAGTATTAAACTACTGAATAACTAAATAAGAAGTATAAGTTACATTATATTGAACACAAGCTAATTCTAACCGGAACGATTCCGACATCCAACCACCTCCGCACCCGTGATTTCCAGCGGAACAATCAAGAATTTGTTGTTCAGATAATGATGGCAGTTTCCCGAAATGTTTGGCGCATTGTGCCTCGATGTTACCTGTGATATTCATTAAATATATTAATGAATAAATTATAAAAGTGTTTAGTATTCTAGTGTTAGAGGATAATATATGTACTCACCAGTAGAACTGAACGCGTAGCAGGAGCCACATGATCCTTGGTTCTTGACTGCAGTCACGTAGCCGCTGTTACGATAATCCAGACTTTCTGGTGCGTTCACATTAGATATTTGAGCGTCAGTCAGTGCTTGGCAAGCTGTACTACTAAGTGTCTTGTTCACTGGTATACCAGCAAACTGTCGGGTGAATTCGTCTGCAGTCAAATCGGAGAACGGCGATATTCCTGAAAGCAAATAGAATATATTAAATGCTACACTAGTTTAACAACTAACAATATTCGAAACTAAAATCACCTAAAAACTACTAATACTTTGAAGTATATGTACTACTTATTCAGAGGCCCACTAGTGGGTCTACTTGGTGGGCCCATACGAACGACGAAGGAGCAAGTACTGAATAGCAAGTTATACCAAGAAGAGCTCAAATCTTACCGAACACAGCACTGCCACTCTCTCTGTTCAATCGGTTCGCTTGTAACAAGTTGTCTTTGAATATTTGGAAGCGAGCTGCCCTCTCTTCATCGCTGTGGTAGTGTTTGTTGAATCGTTGAGTGAACTGTACAAAGTGTCTTTCCGCGTCCAGGAGAGAGTACATCTCCGGTTGTATTGCGCTCGCGCACCAACATGCGCTCAACAACAACAACATGTACTTCATTGTTGATCAAGTGGTGGTTACAACTCGAATGTGTGATGAAGAGCCGTTGACCGTTTTTATACCAGTCCAGAGTATTGGTAGGCAAAAACCCTTCAGGAGTTTCCCATGATTTACACAAAAAAATACTGTGTTTGTTATGTTGGGATTTTCAGGGATTGTACCCAGTAATTTTAACGTACTTCAAATAGTAGATCATATCAACAAGTTGTCTAAACTCTAAAACGAAATAAAGTGGCTGCAAATGAAGAAGAAGACAAAACATAACTAAAATTGCATTTCTAGGCCAGCACGTAACTTAATTTTTACTTAAATTGAAAAATTAAGTCATTAATTATTACTTGTGCCACTCACAAATTGTTGTTTCGGGTTGTACTTTGCATCCGGTGATTGTATGTTTGGAAAGTCCCCGCGACACAAGAACAACTCTAATTGCGGAAATGGCTATTTAATTAAACCAAAATAAACCAAACCAAAATGTGACTTGTAACGAAGTACCGTATTCGGTAAATTACATCAGACACACACGCTTAATTCATGTCGAGATAAAAGGCTCAGTTACATTTTACTTAGTTATTGAATTCAGTAGCGCGATTCTGTACAGTCGGTACTGTCGAGTATTGAAAGTTTGACATTAGGAATGTACTGCCAAAATATTTCCTCCGACGCCCATCAGAGGCGCTGATCAGATTTTCATACTTTTCTTGATGACAGGCCGGTTGTCGGTAGTCGATAGTAGTAGTGAATCAAGCTATTGATTTGTCAGCAGATGTGATTCACTATTTTCTAGTTCGATTGCGTAGATAGTGTATTTGAAATATGTTATTGTTACTAGGTGCGTCACCTAAATACCCAAACATAACAAACACTCAGTTTCGGTACAAATCATGGGAAACTCCGCAAGGGTTTGGACTAATATAAGTACAGGTCTGTTAACGAATTATCATCCAACAGTCGAGTAGTAACCATCACTTGATCAACAATGAAGTACATGTTGTTGTTGTTGAGCGCATGTTGGTGCGCGAGCGCAATACAACCGGAGATGTACTCTCTCCTGGACGCGGGCAGACACTTTGTACAGTTCACTCAATGATTCAACAAACAGAACGACAACGATGAATTACTTACTAAACAAAGCTTGTTAGTAAAACTCGAAGGCAAGCGAGCAAAATGTCAACCATCAGGCAATTTCATTGAGATTAGTGATGCTGTTCTCTGAGACCTAATTCATCAACAAATTCTGAATCAGCGGTATGGTACCAGTTATTCAATGCAAGAATAAAATCGTGGTTCTTGAATAAAACTTTTCGAGACTAGTTGTTTACCTTAGTACGTGAGGAAAAATAGCCAACAAAATTATGACCATTTGATATTGTGGTTTATGCAACACCTTATACAATTTACGTATAATTTTTTGACGTATTATACCCATATATAACATAGGCTGTTTTTGCCTAGTAATATTCTGGACTGGTATAAATACAGTCAACGACTGTTGATCACACATTCGAGTTGTAACTATCAATTGATCAACAATGAAGTACATGTTGTTGTTGTTGAGCGTGTGCTGGAGCGTGAGCGCCTTGCAGCTCCTTCAGAAACCGGCAAAATCGGATACGAAACCGATTAAACCAGATACGAAACCGATAAAACCAGATACTAAACCGATTAAACCGAATATTTACTCTCCCCAGGACGCCGACAAATACTTCTTAGAGTTCACACAACGATTCAACAAACATTACGACAACGCTAAAATTAAGCAAGCTCGCTTCGAAATTTTTAAAAAGAACTTATTAGAAATGAACCGATTGAACAAAGAAAGTAATGATGCTGTGTTCGGTAAGTTACGTGCTCTTCCCGTTACAACTTGCTGTTGATCATATTTTATTGTTTGTTGTAATCAAAACATAAAATACTAGTTAAAACTTTTTAGGAGCTCTGATAACAAAAACATTATCCTTCTTGTTTTTAGCGACGGTCGCATTTAACGTTATTAGAACTGAGTGAATATACACAGAATTTGCTTTCAGGAATATCGCCGTTCTCAGATTTGACTGCAGACGAATTCAGCCGACAGTTTGTTGGTATACCAGCGAACAAGACACTCAGTAGTGCAGCTTGCCAAGCACTGACCGACGCTCAAATATCTAATGTGAATGCACCAGAAAGTCTGGATTATCGTAACAGCGGCTACGTGACTGCAGTCAAGAACCAAGGATCATGTGGCTCCTGCTACGCGTTCAGTTCTACTGGTGAGTAGACTGTCGCTCTAATATTATTATTATCGGGAGAAGCTCGTGGATTAGTTAACAACAGTGGCGCGGATCGATCTCTGAGGTAAAACTATGCTTGTCGAGGTTGTTCTGTGGATGGGTGACCATCTTATACATATCAACTTCAAAGAAGGCATGTTAAATTATGGGTCCCGGTTGTCATTTTCAATATTATAACCCGGGTGACTGGGTTGTGGAGGTCCGATAGGCAGTCGCTCCATGTAAAATACTGGTGTCCAGCTGCATCTTGTGAGACTGAAAGCCGAATCAAACATAGTTGGAAGAAAAGCCTAGGGTAATGATAATCATAATAATGTAACGAATATAATATCACAGGTAACATCGAGGCACAATGCGCCAAGCACTTCAAGAAACTACCAACATTATCTGAACAACAAATTGTTGATTGTTCGACTGGAAATTACGGGTGCGAAGGCGGATGGATGTCGGAATCGTTCCGGTAAATATTAACTTAGGTTGAATATATCGTTATAACAGCTATAATAGCTTAATATCTAAAGATACAGATTTACAATACAAAAACCATTTTAATGATGAAACTGATCATTGAAACATACGTTTTAATAATTATTTAACGGTTGTATGCAAAAGACTCAGATAATCACAGTATAATTAAATGTTATGTTGTTTAAAACTTTTTTGAAACATTTAGTGCGATTCTGTTCCATTATCGACCTTTGATAAACCGAAGCCATCGAGAAATTTTGTATAAAAATGCGATCAGCGCCCCTAACGAGCGCCATTGGTACTATTTTAGCAGTAAACTTTAATTGACAAACTCTCGATACTTGATTGTGCCGACTGTAGAGAATCGTTCTACTAAATAAAATAAAAAAAAGATTGATAACAATTTGTTTAACATTTTTTTTTAAATTTCTTATCATACTATTTCGCAGATTTATTGTTAGTCAACGTTAGAATGAACTGTTTCAGGGCACTCATTGATCTCGGAGGATCAGTATCTGAACATCAATATCCGTACGTCGCTCAACAGACACAATGTCGTCGTCCACAGCCTGCAGTGGCGCGTCTCTCTGGCTGTCGTATATACAACCTTCAGTCTCAGGACAAACTAAAGCAGTTGCTCTATCAAAATGGACCCATATCAGTTAGTAAGTATTCGTTCAAGCCAATGGACTCTAGGCCATATTTCTCACAACGTCTGCCAGTTATGCCCGACCCTGCACGGAGGCTAATCAAATACACCATCTTTTTACTGTTATTAATAGTGATCCCGAGAGAGATCACTAATAATAATATTATTATCGAATAGTAATTTGTTTGACTCAGTAATCGGACTCAAGATCCCTTGATGTGGTGTCTTAAGTCCCCAACCCGCATTTGGCCAACGTGGTGGACTCATGGCCTAACCCCTCCCTTATTACGGGAGGGGACCCTCAATTTATTCATGATTATGATTAATTTATGTGTGTTTTTATTTCAGTTGTGGAGCTGAAACATTTACAATATTATGAAACTGGAACACTAACTGACAGAATTTGCTACGATCCCAATTCGACGGAATTGCATGCAGTTTTGCTTGTAGGATACGGGACAGGTATTTATTTTATACCTTTTGCTTTCTCAACGTTAAAGTACAGTAGCTCGATACTCTACTAATATTATTTATTTGTTTTTTTACTATCGACTACCGACAAACGGCTAGCTATCGAGAAATATTGTACGAAAATCTGATCAGCGCCTCTAGCGGGCTCTTTAAGAACTATTTTGGCAGTACATTCTAAATGTCAAATTCTCGATACGCGACAGTACCGACTGTAGAGAATTGCACTACGGATCCTTTTTGACGACAATCTGGAACCACTGCCGGTATCCTTAAAACAAACCTGGAGAAGAATTAAATAGGATTTATTATTGCAGGCCCTAATTATGATAAGATGTAGGTGTTAACTGAATTCTTTTTATGTTTCAGAAGCTAATGGTATGCCGTACTGGTTACTGAAGAACTCGTGGGGAGCGAACTGGGGTGAAGAGGGCTACTTCAAGATCCAGCGTGGTGAAGGTGCCTTCTCCTGCGGAATGATGAGATATGAGCGATCATCGGCTATCGTCGCTTCCTGCGGTTAAGTTCTCATTTCTATAATTCGCCATTGTACCTGTTTTATGCATTTTTTTACTTTGTGACTAATGTAACAAATCAATGATGTCTTGACGATGGGGAAGATGTATTCAAACCTGTTCAGGTCTTATATAACTTTCTAAGTGTCATAATCTAAATATAGTATTATTATATCAACAACTTTTTGTGTGATGAACACAAGTACTTGTTCTGAGCCTGGATGTTAATGTATCTATATAAGTATGTATTATGTTTATCAGTTATTTGGTTACCATAGTACAAGCTCTGCTTAGTTTGGAATCAAATGACCGTGTGTGAGTTGTCCAATAATATTTATTATTTATTTATTATATTATATTTATGTTTTTATTTAATTTAAATTAACTTGTCTTGTTTGCCTACTCGTCGTCATTGTTATTGGTTGTACTATGAAAGATTTATTTGTATATGCTTGATAATAAATATTTTGCAATTATTACCGTACTCTTATTGAGTTATTCCGGTCTGATCCCCCAAACCGATCCACTACCAATTAATATTATTTTTTAATTCCGGTCTGATCCCCTTCCTATATTTAATGGATAAGTACAGTCAATAAAAAACAGATGTTATTCACTACTTTATAAAAAAAAATTGTAAAGAGAAGTTCAAAGGTTTTTGGATATAAACGTTTGTTAGTCGATTACTGTTGGGTTATTTTAAGAGACGCTGATCAAAATCAGTTTAAAAAAAAAGAATGACCTGTGCCATTTTTGAGTTTTTGTGAGTCTCATACAAAAAAGTTTTGGTAAAAATATGGTATTTTTATACATTTTTAAGTGTAGGTATTACATTAAATATCTCAAAAAGTTGACGGACTTCAGTATATAACTTAGGGTTTATAATCCTATCGATACACATTAGTTTCATCTATGGGTAAAAAGCCTTATAAAGTATTGAGTCAGTTTTTATTTATAGAAATAAAAACTGATTCGAGTTACAATCATCGCAGATTTATATATTATTTGGTCTTTTGAAATAGAAGTACTACCTATATAACATTATAACAGTAATCACATTATCGCACAATGATCTTTTGTTAAAACTAGGATTTGAAAAAAAAGATATAATAAAAAAATGTAAACATAAATCAAATAACAAACATCAAATTTCAATTATTAAATACTGATATAAAATTATCACAGTAATCATATTCAGTGTAGAAATAAGACTAATACAGTCTCATTAATAACCGATTTCTCAGAACGACATCACGAACTTAACTCATCAATGATTGGTTACTTTGGAATCAATAGACAATACATTCACACACCAACAGCCTATTTCGCAGGTAAATATATTACAAAAGCTTCAGACTTTGCCGCAACGATGCCAGAAATAATTATCACTTGCTCTTACGGTGAAGGAAAACATCGTAAGGAAACCTTGCAAGCCTAAAATTTGTTTAATACATTGATTGAGGGCATGCAACGTCCCCTAACCTGTACTCGGCCAGCGTGGTGGACTCAAGACCTAACCCCTCCCCTCGTTTCGGAGGAGACCCTTGCCCTGCAGCGGGACAGTAATGGGTAAAAAAAATAAAACAAATAAATAAATAGGATTCAACTGTTGAGCTAGCCAAATAAATGAATAAATCTAAATAGACTGCATGTTCCTGAAATACTAAGAAAGATTTGGAGATTTCTGGGTCAAAATGTATAGAGATGAGATTAATAAAAATATATACATATATTAATTCTTTATCATAATCTAATAGAACCTGTATACATATTTTGTTATTGACTGTCCTAAAAATGTGATAATAGACAGTCAGGGGATCAGACCGGAATAGAAAATAATTTTAAAATACTAGGGTATCAGTATTGGGGATCCGAACGGAATAACTCCTCTTATTGTATTTGACTCTTTGGCGATTATTTAAAAAAAAATACCGTGTTAATCGGCCTCGCACTTCAAGGTTAAAGCAAGTATAGATCAGTAGCTCGATTCTCTACTACTATCGACTACCGACAACGACCTGTCATCGAGAAATTTTGTATGAAAATCTGATCAGCGCCTCTGACGGGCGTCGTAGGAAACACTTTGGCAGTACATTCTAAATGTCAAATGTCGATAGCTAGCCGGTTGTCGGTAGTCGATAGTGGAAGAGAATCGAGGTACAGTAGCTCGATTCTCAACTACTATCGACTACCGACAACCGACCTGTCATCGAGAAATGTTGTATGAAAATCTGATCAGCGCCTCTGACGGGCGTTGTATGAAATATTTTGGCAGTACATTTTAAATGTCAAATTTTCGATACTCGACAGTACCGACTGTACAGAATCGCGCTAGAGGGACATATGATATTGAGTATTTGACTGAATGCTTGTGTTGAAACTTAGATTGACGACAATCAGTCATGTTGAAAATCTTTTGTTGTAAGTCATAATTGGTGGTTTCCAAAAAATTTAAAGTTTAAAAAACTACTGACAGTATCCCGTTTAAACCAATTTTCGTTGAAAGTGATTGTTCCCTTCTGGGTAAGGGTCTCCTCTCGTAATGAAGGAGGGGTTAGGTCTGGAGTCCAACACACTGGCCAAGTGCGGGTTGCATACCTTCAAGAACTTAGTTTAAAAAACTTAGGCATGCAAGGTTTCATCACATATTTTCCTTTCGAACAGTTATTAGGGTATAGCCGCGGGTTCGAACCTGTGACCACTTGTGTGGGAGGTGCTAACTTGGCCATTACTGATCAATCAAAGTCAATTGACTTTAATAAATAAATAAGTTAGTAAAACTGTTCCAAACAAAAAATAAGTATTGTGATTTCAAATTAAAACAATAAAACTTTTATTGAAAATTTTATTTAAAAGAGAAACATAGTATTTTTGAAAGTCGAACATATTTTCTTTCTACTAAGTTTACAGGGTTACACTAATTTTAAGTATAAGACCTGATGAAAATGGTCAAAGTGGCTATATCGTATCTTAGTTGACAAATATTTGAAAGTCACTATGCTGTTCATAGTTTTATTCCTCAGATCATAGTAATTATAGCCTTGCGTTAAAGCAGCAATGTATTGCATAGTGCCTATCAATTTGACGTACACTAGTTGTCAACTGAGATACATGATAAGCCCGTTGATATTATTATTCACATGAACGAACAATCGCTGAGGTTCTTTGATATTTCATCATTCCACAGGAGTAGGCGCCTTCTCCACGCTGGAACTTGAAGTAGCCGTGGTCTCCCCAGTTGGCACCCCACGAGTTCTTTACTAACCAGTACGGCACCCCTTTATTATCTGAAAACAATAACATTTAATTTAATCAAACATGAATGTTTGACAATTTCAAACAGTAGCGCGATTCTGTACAGTCGGTACTGTTGAGTATCGAAATTTTGACATTTAGAATGTACAGCCAAAATATTTCCTATGCCGCCCGTCAGAGGCGCTGATCAGATTTTCATACAAAATTTCTCGATGTCAGGTCGGTTGTCGGTAGTCGATAGTAGTAGAGAAACGAGCTACAGTTGTTGGGGAAATACGATAGCCACCTGTACACACACACCCTATTGCACATGAAACAGTAATCGTGCGTGAAGGAGTGCGCGTATAAAAGGTGTGCAGGAGAGGTCAGTCATTAGTGGCGCTCATCAGCGAAGAGCGCGCCGGCTTTCTCACGCGTAATCCTGCGCGCAGAATTACATTATTGCAATAAATTTTTACTAAAAGTAAAGAAGAATGATTACCAATTCCATATCCAACAATCACGGCTGCATGCAATACTCTCTGGTTCGGCTGGTAGCACATCGCGTCCGTCAATGTACCACCGACGTACAACTTCAAGCGTGCTGGTTCTAAAGCTATAAATCAACAAGCAACTTTTACAATCATCAGTAGCACGATTCTCTTCAGTCGGTACAAATAAATATCGAAAGTTTGACATTTAAAATGTAATGCGAAAATAGTTCTAATGTCGCCCGTTAGAGGCGTTAATCACATTTTCCAACTTTTCTTGATAACTAACGAGTTTTCAATAGTCGATAGTGACAGAGAATCGTGGTACAGAGTAGCTTTTGTAAAATTCACAATTAGGTACATATTCCACAAGCAATACAACGTGGCAATGCTGCCAGCATTCTATGAACGTCCCCGATAGACAGCGATGGGGAGAAGTACTACGATGCGTAGCGCCCTTTTCATCTCTATTATTTTTAATATTTTTTCTATTTGTATGTAATTATAGTGTATATTTAGCTCATTTTTTAAGTTGGAAATAATATATTCCTTTAGCTTCAATAATATCCTCTCACATACCGTAGAAAAAAGCTACTTACTTATAGAAATGGGTCCAATACGATACAACGCTTGTTTCAGTTTTTCCTGGGATCTGACCCTGAAGATGCGGCAGCCAGAGAGTCTTGCTGTCGGTCGAGCGCGCATGCATCGACCTCTCTGCGCTACGTACGGGTACTGAGCTTGAGCAATAGAACCTCCCAGATCGATGAGAGACCTATGAAACACATAAAGTATTTACATAACCTCACACGCAAGTTGTCGACGGTTCGAACTGGAGGCAACACACCAACGTCGGGTGATCAAGTAAGGTATTCTAACCTTTAATTTTCAATCGCGTTTAAGACCCGTTGCATTATAATATTATGTGTACTAGTCGCGAAAGTTTAAAAACGTAAAAACACACCAATGATTTAGTTATATGTTTTAACAATTAGTTATATGTGAATTAGAAGTAATTGATAATTTGTTTAATACATTTATTGTGGACATGCAAAATTCTCTCCCGGTCTTCACCCGAACGAAGGACGAGTAAGGCCGTGATGCCATCACGCTGGCCAAGTAAATAAATTAATAAAATATGTACATATTATTTTTGAAAGAAAAATTATAAGAATCTAAAAATAAATAAGTAGAGTTAACGTTTACCGGAAAGCTTCTGACATGTGTCCGCCCCGACATCCATTAGTCCTCGCGGCACAGTCAATAATCTGTTGTTCAGATAATTGTTTGCGAACTCCGAAATTCTTAGCACACTGACCCTCAATGTTTCCTGAAAAGGAAGAGTTAGGTCGCAAACTAATATCTCATGTTTTTATATTGTAGGTACAGAAATATATCGTTATACATTTATAGAATGCTAAATGCCGCCCACGACTTCGTCCGCATAGAAACCTTTCCCGTGTAAATCCCGATCCCTCGGGAACTTCGGGATAAGAAATACCCTATGTGTTATTCTGGGTCTTCAGCTACCTATATACTAAATTTCATCGTAATTGATTCTGTAGTATTTGCGTAAAAGAGTAACAAACATCCATACATACTCACAAACTTTTGCATTAATAATATTAGTGGGATAGTAGGATGATTGCCCCCGTGGTACAGTGGTTTACTTTTTACTACTAGGGACGGCGTGGATTTGATTCCCACACGGAACATTTTTTTTCGATCCGTAAATAACACTGTTAAGAGTCTGGTTGTTCTCTGTGTGTCCGTTGTTGGTATGTTTGTAAAAGTCTCCGCGACACAAGAGATTCGCGGAAGGGGGTGGTCTTAAAAAAACGTAAGAGAAGGTGTATGGAAAACACCCACTTCCAACATCAATTTGCTGGCCTCTTGTAAGAGGCAAGCAAACGGCCTTGTACACGTTACATAATGCAACTGCAGGTTAACTCAAAATATTAGGTCGGGGAAAAATTTTCGCATTATAGTACGAGTATGTATGAACTTGTAATATATTCTACTTACCAATAGCAGCAAAGGCGTAGCAGGCACCACAATGCCCCTGGTTCTTGACAGCCGTGACATAACCGTTCTGACGGAAATCTAGAAATCGTGGTGTTCGTACAAAAGGAATACTTCCATCAGTATGTATCAAACAATTTGGAGCCCCATATGTTGCATTGATTGGTATACCCGCATACTTCTGCACAAACTCATCCGTAGTCAGATCCATGAATTTGGATATACCTAGAAAAATATTATGAGATCAGTACTAAGCTAAAAGAACCTACAAACTCCATCATACAGCCAAAAATAAATACAGATACATAAAGAACTAGAGTATTCACAAAACATAAACTAAACGATAGCATGAAGCGTTGTAAAATTGGTAGAACAGAAATAAAAATTAAGGATTTGATTTCTCCAAATAAAGTTTCATAGCCAAGATGAATTTCAAACAGACAATTTTCGTTTCGTTTGTCGTATGGTTAGTGGTCAACCTAGTGTCAAAGTTGTTCAAGCCGCCCGAAGGCCTTTGACGTGGCTTAACGACTGTTATCTTAATTGACAACAACCGGGACCGACTTTCTACGTGCCCTCCGAAGCACGGAGACGCCCAGCTCAAATACCACTATGCGGTCACCTATCTATGGAATGACCGCGCCAAGGTTTGCTTAACCCACAGATCGCTTACCGACCGGTGAGCGCAACTGGCTATGGGCGTCTCTAAACAGACAATAAAGATATGAAAAATACAAATTTTACCAAAAACAGCATTGTCGCTCTCTTTATTTAATCGGTTCGCTTCTAACAAGTTGTCTTTGAATATTTGGAAGCGAGCTGCCCTCTCTTCATCGCTGTGGTAGTGTTTGTTGAATCGTTGAGTGAACTGTACAAAGTGTCTGCCCGCGTCCAGGAGAGAGTACATCTCCGGTTGTATTGCGCTCGCGCACCAACATGCGCTCAACAACAACAACATGTACTTCATTGTTGATCAAGTGCTGCTCACTACTAGTGTGATGTGTTATAGTTCTTCTCTTTTATATCAATCCTGATTAGTGCCTACAGGAAATGTACGCTTTGAGGAAATCATTTAGTATGCTAATTAAAAATCTAGTTTCAGATTATGTATTGTTCAATACACGATTATTATTATTGTATCAGTATCAATATCTCTACAATACAGGTATTAAATGGTGATTATTTTCAACAGTGCTCCTTATTCTATCTCTAACTAACTTTTCAAGCTTATCGACAATAAAGGAATGGTGTTAAATTGACATTTTTAACATTTTGTGCGCTGTTAATCGCTGTTGTGGCTTTCCTGTTATATCATTCCTAATTAAGGACCTATCAGATTACCTTGTTGTACTCCATATACCATCCGGTTTTATGTAATGTTTATTATTGAAATCATATGGAATTTCCTTATATCATACATTTTTATTGGAATCTTTGCAAAGTCACTACGAATGGCTGACATTTATGTTATCAACTGTTCTAATTGGAATCAGACACTGTAAAAAGTTTACGCTAAATCCACAGGAATTATCAATTTATGAAATATTTATTTAGATACCTAAATGTATCTTTGACGTGTCTTTCTTCATTTCATTATTATTTTCGATAAATAAATTTGAAGTTTAGTCAAAAACTATAGTCTAGTCTAGTCTGTTAAAGAGCCTCTGTAGAATAAAGTAAATTAAAATTAAAATCATGTTGTATTAAAAATAAACGAGAATGTTTCATCGTTCGTTAAAAAAAGTGCAAATATTATTCAAATTCATATATTTTAGATAATAAATTAAGGTAACAAAAACCATAGGAGGTACAATAGTAAGTTAAAAATGATCTTTATGCGAAAGAAACTGTCATTGTATTTCCGCGCCAGTCATGAGAGTGTTCATCATGCCACAAGAGAGCCCATAGTCTCCCCGCTGCATGCGAAAATAGCCATCTTCTCCCCAATTCTTACTCCAAGAGTTCTTCACAATCCAAAAAGGCTTGTTATTTTCTGAAACGTATAACATTTACATATGAGTTGAAGTTGCCAAGGGATGGTTATCGCAGAAGCCGAAGACCCAAACGAAGGTGGCGCGGAGCTATGGCCGTCGATAGGGTGATTTGCAAGGAAAAGAGAGAAGCTTTTGCTCAGCCATAGGACAGTCAAATAAGCTAACGAAAAATATCTAAGGTATCTTAACTGAAGGATGTAATTTTGAACCGTTTTAAGCTAGTACCGACTGCCGCCGGAGCAATTTTATTGGTAGTGGATTAATTACGATTCTCGAGTTGGGCAAAGTGGTATCGTGGCTTTTTTTATATGAAAATATATTCTTCAATAAATAACCGGCACTTGGCCAGCGTGGTGGACTCAAGGCCTAACCCCTCCCTTCGTTTGGGAGGCGACCCTTGCCATGCAGTGGGACAGTAATGGGTTTGAATAATATAAATAACCCGAAGTTTGGAAACGAGCCCGGTAAATGGCTCGTCTGGGCAGATATCTAATATTGAATATCAAATTATAATTATTACCTGATCCGTATCCCACCAGTAAAACGGCATGGTTTACATCACCAACATTACATTCCTCATCACTTACTATTCCTTCCGAGTACAGTTGAAGTGCCTCTGCTTGGATAGCTGTATAAAAATATTTTAATATTTATAAGATTGTTGTATACAATTATAGTTTCTGTTGATCGTAGACATATAGCGTTTTCCTCTCTATATACGAGTATCCCCATGAAATGAAAAACCGTGATTGATAAACTAAGCAGTTGTTAAAAGGGCAAAAGAACATTGTAGCAGACTTATTATTACCAAAGAATACCACCAAAAACTATAACATAATAAGCAAATATGCTACATGCTACTATCCTACTAATATCATAAATGCGAAAGTATGTGAGTATGTATGGATGTTTGTTACTCTTTCACGCAAACACTACTGAATTGATTATGATGAAATTTGGTATGTAGGTAGCTGAAGACCCAGAATAACACATAGGCATTTTATCCCGTAGTTCCCGAGGGATCTAGATTTACACGGGAAGGGATTCCATACGGACAAAGTCGCGGGCGGCCTCTAGTACAATATAACAGTGAATTCATTTAAAGTATATAGGAATAGCTACGAATAAAATAACTATTTTTGCCTCACCGATGGATATAGGTCCAGTATTATACAAAATTTGCTTCAGTTTCTCTTGCGACGCCATATTGTACGATAAGCACTTTTTAACCTTTACAAATGGTGTGAAGTTCTTTGTACGGCACTCTCCTACGGAACCTTCATAGTCGTATTCTTCTTCTTTTATTGATCCTCCTTCTTTTATGAGAGACCTGTGGAGCAGTAGTTTTTATTACTTCACATCATCTTGAGCTGTTTACAAATATCACAAAAGACGCATTGGAAATGCTTTGTCGTATATGTTTAGAACTGTGGACGACGACGTCTCCCGATGAGCATTTGTTGGTTACGATCGATTCGAAAAAATCTAGGATTTTCGGACCATAAAACCAGTCATATAATTTTAATTTACAATAATGTGCTTAGTTAACAACAGCCGCGCAGATCGATCTCTGAGGTTAAGCTATGCTTGCCGAGGTTGTTCTGTGGGTGGGTGACCATCTTATACATATCGAGTTCCTCCGTGTTTCGGAAGGCACGTTAAATTGTGGGTCCCGGCTGTCATTTTCGAAGATCTTTGACAGTCGCTTACAGCAGTCAGAAGCTTGAAAGTCTGACAACCAGTCTTACCGATGGGTATCGTGTTATATCCCAGGTATTGGGTTGTGGAGGTCAGATAGGCAGTCGCTCCATGTAAAACAATGGTATCCAGCTGCATCCGGTGAGACTGGAAGCCGACTCCAACATAGTTTGGAACAAAGGCTAAGCCAATGTATATAATAATGTATAAAACAACCAGAGTTGGTGTATGTTTTAGTGTTAAGTTGGTTGTATTACTTAAGAGCGAATGACATGAGTCCGCCTCCGCAGCCCGAGGAGTTATGATCACAGTCAAGGATTTGCTGTTCTGATAGGCCAATAGGTGACACTTTATTCTTGATAGCATATTGACCTTCAAGTAGACCTGTAAAGAAAGTGAAAAACATTCGTAATTATTCATTTTAACCTATATTTAGTGCTTTCTTTTCTTAAAAAAGACAACTCCTACACTGAAAACTGCTTTCTTGTCACGGGGTCTTTTACAAACAGACAAACAACTGACAAAAAGAACAACCAAACCCAAAACAACTATGTGTGGATCACACAACTAATTGTTCCGTGTGGGTATCGAACCCACGACATCCCGACGCAATGGTAGCGGCATGGCAACCTTAACCACTGCGTCTCAGAGGCAGCCTAGGTACACTGCGTCATAATAAAAATAAATAATAATATAAATAACAGATAAAATAATTTTAATCATACCAGTAGTACTAAACGCAAAGCAAGATCCACAGCCTCCTTGATCTTTGACCGCAGTAACGACGTTTTCATCTCGCCAGTCGAAGGAATCTGGTGCATCACTGTATGTTATATCTTTATCAGTGACTATTGTATTACAGTATACGTCAGCAACACCATCGGTACCCACTGACTTAAGACCCGTATACAGTCTTCGAAACTCGCTAGGAGTTAAATCCATTAGTTTTGTTATTCCTGAAACAGAATTTGTTTTAAACGACTACTCCAAAAGCATTTTTTTTTAATTTTCGCGTTTGAAAATATTTTTTTTAAGTCCATTTCTGACTCTTATGATTATCAAAGTTAGAGTTGATGCTTTACTGACTAATTGGAAAGTATAGCCAATAGGGTGAAGTATATGAAGTCTGACTGAACCTACGAATACACTCTTAGTGAATACATAAGGTAAATTCAAAGGCCGTAAAAGATAAAAATGAATCTTATACCGTATAATAAATAAAACTCCCACTGCTGGGCAAGGGTCTCCTCCCGTAATGAGGGAGGGGTTCGGCCTTGAGTTGACCACGCTAGCCAAGTGCGGGTTGGGGACTTTGCATGCGCTCAATAAATGTATTAAACAAATCTTAGGCTTGCAAGGTTTCTTCCCGATGTTTTCCTTCATCGTTGGAGCATGTGATAATTATTTCTAATACACACATAACTTCGAAAAGTCATTGGTGTGTTGCCTCGGGTTCGAACCTGCGACCACTTGCATGGGAGGTATCAACTTATACCGCTCGGATATCACTTATTGAAACGGGCTCAAGTATAACTATTGACTAGACGAAATTATGACAAGCACATGCATGGTATTAAAATTGTCATGACTTCTGAAAAAGTTCTTTCTACATACTGTAGACAATATACTGTGGACAAATGAAGCAGGTGTATAACAGATAATCTTTTTTAAAAATCTAATCTTACCGAACACGGCATCACTAGTGCTGTTCAATCGGTTCGCTTGTAACAAGTTGTCTTTGAATATTTGGAAGCGAGCTGCCCTCTCTTCATCGCTGTGGTAGTGTTTGTTGAATCGTTGAGTGAACTGTACAAAGTGTCTTTCCGCGTCCAAGATCAACGGTTTCTGTAGATCCATAGCGCTTGCGCACCAACACACGCTCAACAACAACAAAATGTACTTCATTGTGGATCTATGTTGTAACAATCGAATGTACAAATGATATGTGCGAATGATAATCCATTGACCACTTTTATATCAATCATTTATCGGTACAAAAAAAACCCCGGTACCATACAAGGCGTGGACTCAAAAAAAAATTGATTTCTAGATAATTGTCAATTTAGGTTTCTCCCGTTTAATACGCACATTACAATTCGAGGTAAATGATATCATTGTATTATTCCACTTTTTACTGACACCTGAAAATTGGATATTTCCGTGACCCTTCATGAATCACTCTGGTTTATATTATGGAGTGTGTCACCTCTTCGATATAAGCATTGTATTCAATTAGGTATAAAAGCAACCGCGACCACGTTTATGACACACTAGCTGACCCGCGCAACTTCGCTTGCGTAACATAAGAGAGAATGGGTCATCATTTTCCCCGTTTTTGTAACAATTTTTACTGGTACTCTGCTTCTATTGTGGTCGTAGCGTGATGATAATAATATAGCCCATTTACCGAGAAAGGCTATAGGCTATAGCCTTCCTCGAAACATGGGCTATCTAACACTGGAAGATTTTTTCAAATCGGACCAGTAGTTCCTGAGATTAGTGCGTTCAAACAAATAAACAAACTCTTCAGCTTTATAATAATAGTATAGATAGTATAGATAAAATGCTAGAGGAGGACGGGGTGTAGTACTCAGATAAAAATACATTTTTCTATAGAAACGTTTATTAAAAGAAAAAGTGAAATATCTACTGAGTAAGCATATACGATAGTCTTATCAGTTTCTTCTCACTAATGTTACATTTTACAACAGTATTTGAAAGGCTTACACTAAATCAAACCATTTTAATCGAAACATTTTAACAAGGCCTAAATAAACTATATAAAGGAACTATGAAATCAAAGAATGAATCTTTTTAACAAACACAAAACACAAATTTACAAAATGCTTAAAAAATATCTATCTCTTTTTCTTATTATTTATTTATCATAGCACACAAATTTACTTAGAAACGGACCGTCATCTTGAATGGCTTAGCCTTTCCTATCCTTAAAAAAAGCAAGCCGTGAGTTTCTTGCCGTTTCTTCTCACGAGCAACCACTTTTCCGAAACGGTGGTAGATAAAAATACTATGACGATTTAATTAATACTTGTTAAAATTTTATGAAATTAAGCTTATTTGACTTTGACTATGATGTCCACTAGTTTGCATTAAGTAACGTCGCTTAATTGAATTGAAAGGGTTAGAACTGATGCAGTGTTGGTTGGTGTTGGTCACTCCGTTTACGAGTTGGTTATTATGTGTGCTAAGGACTTAATAATCAAAAGCTTAATAAAAACAAGATAAAGTTGATCTAATAATTATTTGCATGAACTGACAATCGCAGAAGACCTTTGATACTTCATCATTCCACAGGAGAAGGCGCCTTCTCCACGCTGGAACTTGAAGAAGCCGTGGTCTCCCCAGTTGGCACCCCACGAGTTCTTTATTAACCAGTACGGTATATTTTTCTCATCTGAAAACAATATATAGTTTAATATAACTGGAAATACTTTTCGTGGAGTCAACGATGTATAAAGTTGTTGTAAGATTTGGATATGAATCATTATCATCATCATAATCGTAATATCAGCTGGATTAGGCCTTTTTTTTTTCGTCAGGAAAATGCATTACTGCATGTCCCGCTCCAGGGAGGTAGCGGGGGTCTGTCGGGCTCTCCCGCCGGCTAGGCGTTCCGGTTTTTAAATTTGGGCATACCGACTAAAAACCTGACGGTGTTCCTTCAACAGTCACCATAAAGTGGCCAGGACGCGGTACCTCCAATTGGATACTCCGCGTCTTGCTGGATTAGGCCTCCCTAACGATGTCCAAAACGTCCGGCTTCCCGCGACTTTTACTTCTTCTTCTTCTTATCGTATGGTTAGTGGTCAACCTAGTGTCAAAGTTGTTCAAGCCGCCCGAAAGCCTTTGACGTGGCTTTACGACTGTTATCTTAATTGAAAACACCCGGGACCGACTTTTTACGTACCCTCTGAAGCACGGAGACATCGTTTACCGACCATGTATAACAACTATTAATAAAATTGACAGCAACTGAAACTGACTTTATGGGGTTTATATCAAAAGTAGAAATTATTACCAATGCCATATCCAATAATTACGGCTGCATGCAAAGTTTTCTGGTTCGGCTGGTAGCACATTGTGTCTGTCAAAGTTCCACTGATGTACATCTTCAAGCGCGCTGGTTCCAAAGCTATAAACGACAAACATACATTAGCATCACCAACATCACCACGTCTGTCACCATCATCGGAGAAGCTATCAAGAAATATAAAAGAGATTCGCCCCTAGCTTATTTCGTAACAGCTACACGATGGTAATGTGGGTAGGTACAGGTCTTCTAGACAAACAAAAATCATATTTATTTATATCGTCGATCTATCTTCAAAATATTCAAACATAATAATATCCTTAAATTGTAACTTCTTCTTATCCTATGGTTAGTGGTCAACCAAGTGTCAAAATACTATTTAAAAATGTTAAGCGAGTAAGTAAAACCACTTACTTATAGACATGGGTCCGTAGTTATACACCACTTGTTTCAATTTTTCCTGTGACTTAATTTTGAAACGACGACAGCCGGAGAGTATAGCCGATGGTTGAGGGCGCTTGCACTGACCTCTCTGCTGTATGTATGGATAATCGGCCAAAGAAACAGAACCTCCCAGATCAATGAGTGACCTAAAATAAAGATAAAAAAATTATTTCCAGCAAAATAACAAAGTTACACAGATATATGCCGTCTATAGAGTGAAACCGTCTATTTGAAATAATAATCGTTTTAATCGAGTTGCAGCGTTTGCACAATGGTCTGTAAAGCATTTGACTTACTATCTGCCTTCACCGACAATTCTATTAAGTTCTATATGAGAGTGATGGAGTAGAGAGTGTATCTGTGTATTATGCACACACTTGTACACGATAAACAAAGTTTCGTACCATGGTCTGGTTAAAATGAAACAGGCCATCGGTACCACATAGGATTGGATTCGTACTCAACACACAGTTTTTGAGTGCTGATCTAACAAGTGGCGTGAAAGTCATCGTAGCGAGGTAATCACGTAACTATTGCAAAAAAGTTGATGCCAAAGAAAAGTTGCTAGTAGAAAAATATGTAACAAGTCTTAGTTACCGGAATGCTTCTGTTTGCCATCCTCCAGTACATCCATTAGTTCCCGCGGCACAGTCCACAATCTGTTGTTCAGATAATTGTTTATGAACCCCGAAGTGCTTAGCACACTGGCCCTCAATGTTACCTGAAAATAAGAATGAGTCAATACCTGGTGATTATAGAACATTGTGTTTAATACTGTAAACTTCCGAATTGCACTAAACCCTTCAGAATAACAATCCTCGCCATAAGAAAGCCGAAATTGCCAGAATTCCGCTTTTAATTTGGATTTTAACTATCATGCATTCTACAAATCTAAAAAATTACATCATGTAGTGGTAAATAAACTAAACAAAAGTCTGATAGAGCTCCACTTCGATGGTGACGTCCTTCTCCGGCGACGTCGATTGAGTGGCGGTGGTCTGCCCTTGCCTTGCCGCAGCGAGCCATCACCACTCCATCGTACGTCGCCGGAGTTTGACGTCAAAGCAATAAAAAAAACACCTAAAGCGAGAGATCGAAGTGAAGCTAAAGCTCTCCCCTAACTTATTCTATTCTGGTCGGTCTGCAACGGATTGTTTTCAGTACCACACCGATGTACATTAAATATATTACCTATAGCACTAAACGCGTAGCAGGAACCACATCGTCCTTGGTTCTTGATAGCTGTGACATAACCGTTCTGACGGAAATCTAGAGTCGGCGGTGTCTGTATAAAAGGTTCAGTTGCATCTGTATGTATAATACAATATGGAGCCCCATATGTTGCATTGATTGGTATACCCGCATACTGCTGCACAAACTCATCTGTAGTCAGATCCATGAATTTGGATATACCTAGAAAAGAAAACAATAATATCAGAATTAGCAATACCAAAAAAATACGTAAAAAACTATCCTGTTAAAGACATATCTTACCGAACACAGCATTATCACTCTCTCTGTTCAGTCGGTTCGCTTCTAACAAGTTGTCTTTGAATATTTGGAAGCGAGCTGCCCTCTCTTCATCGCTGTGGTAGTGTTTGTTGAATCGTTGAGTGAACTGTACAAAGTGTCTGCCCGCGTCCAGGAGAGAGTACATCTCCGGTTGTATTGCGCTCGCGCACCAACATGCGCTCAACAACAACAACAAGTACTTCATTGTTGATCAAGTGATGTTCACTACTCGAATGTGTGGAATACTGTAATTCTCCGCTTTTATATATTCCTGGTTAATGTTTACGGGAAATATCTTACAAATATGAGGAAATGTCATATTTTATGTTCGTTAATTAATTTTATTTATAGAATTGGGTTTTAACATTTGTTTCATTTACACAATAGACATCAGATTAGTTTTAACACCTCCGCATTTCAGATACGGCATGTATCACAGTTTAACAGTTTTTAGAAAAATTATGCCTATTTTTTTGTTACTGTCTTTGTTGTTGAAGTTAAACTTAATAAAGTGGATTTATTTTACATTTACATGTCTGATAGTAAGCTACCAAATCAGTATATCAAAATCCAAATGTATAAAAACATCGTTAAATATTTTTATCATAATCATAAAGAAAGCCGCTCACAGGATGAGCTGGCCTATGTACTTTAGTCACTTTTGCGTTACGCCACAGCAACATATTTCTGCCGAGTCGTGTGTGGCATCTAACATTATTCCAAAATTGTTCTTTGGCAATAATCAGACAAAGTTTTATTTATCTGTTATCACTACATTTAGCCTAGGGTCCTGTCCCTATTCTAGAATAACTAAAATACTTAGATATTAAAACACTTAGTAAAACATACATAAACATTGGCAACCCAATTTGCACTCACTTTTTCGTACTTGAGGTATATGTTAATTATTTTGATATAACATTGTAGATAGTAAACCGACCACAAAGCTGTTAAGGAAAATATCACCAATATCATTTAACGCTATTTACCTGAAGTCTGGAAGTTTAGGTTCCATTAAAATTATTGAAATTTAAAGCGATAATGCATACAACGAATTCATCTAATTGGTTATTAAGATAAACATGTTGTTTTGATATAAATGATTTCTGACTGTTGCATATTACTTACTGTAATTATCCCTACACAAAGAATACCGTAAAATAGGGCTACTTTAAGAAAATTTGAGGTTAATTTGGTTACAGAAATAAGTAAATATCTCGCATAAAAAGCTAGTGTCTAGTTTAGTTTTTCGGTTCCTGGTACTAAATATCGGTAGGAACGTTAAATTGTGGGTCCCGGCTGTCATTTTCGAACGTCTTGTTGTTGTTGACAGTTGTTAACAGTAGTCAGAAGCTTGAAAGTCTAATCAGTCTTACCAAAGGGTATCGTGTTATAATTCCAGGTAACTGGGTTGTGGAGGTAAGATAGTCAGTCACTCCATGTAAAACATTCGTAGCTAGCTGTATCCAGTGAGACTGGAAGCCGACTCCAACATAGCTTGGAGGAAAGGCTAAGCTGATAGGTACTAAATATCGGTATGAATAAAATTTTAGCATTTCGAATATAGTAGGTAATATGTAGATCTTAAGCATGCCCATATCTTTTCATTTTAAAGTCGCCGCTGTATTTAAAAGTAACCCTGTTTTACCGATATTGTTTTAGTTATGTCGATAAAAACGCAGAGCTGCAAGAAAACTAGCTTCTTTAATCCAAAGTTTTGTGAGTTTCGATGTTCAATAACAATCATGTCTGAATGGATTTTTGGTTTAGTAATTTAGTTATTCATAGGCTTTGAAGATTTTATTCGAATATTCGAAATTTTATTCGAATTAAGCTTGGAAATGAATACAATCGTGGTAATAATCAACAGTAATTTTGTGCAACATTTCCTGTTTTTAATTATAGTGAACATGAAACAGCACTTTGTAAAAAAAAATAGTGAGGGGTTCTGGAAAGTAAATAACATCCCCCCTATCTGCTCTAAATATCAGACTATACCCTAACAGACCGTGAGACTCTGATAAGAGAGATTTATCCAGCATAAGATTCGAAGGCGCAAGTAAAGGTAATTCGCATACTGACGGCAATCATTGCTGAGAAAAAAATTAGGAAAGAATTTATTGTATAACAAGAAGCATATTTATAGAAAAGAATATTTAAAACTTGAATACGTATGGGTTTGATCGACGTATTTGCCTCCTAATAATTGATACATAATGTTTTCAAAAACATAGAAATAATTAGCGGGCAGCTACAAAGGTCATGAAATCCTCAACTGACTGCCGCAGAGGTTTTCAAATCCCGGGTCGGGAAAAATGGTTTTCTGTAAATAATTTCTCAGTGATTGCCCGTGGTTGAAAACTTCAGGTTATAGTTCCCAATACTCGGAAAACCACGTAAAGCCTCTCTCTGGTCGTGTCGATCGTCCCACCAGGCTATAAGAGCAAAGGAAAAGAGAGTCCATAAAAAAAAATACTGCCTCCGTGGCGCAGTGGTTTAGGTCGCCACGTCGATACCATTGCGTCGGGAGGTCGTGGGTTCGATTCCCACACGGAGCAATTATTTGTGCGATCCACAAATAATTGTTTCCAGTCTGGTTGTGCTTTGTGTCCGTTTGCGTCCGTTGCTTTGCTTTTTGTATGTTTGTAAAAATCCCCGAGACAGTAGAGCAAATCTGAGTGCGGTGGAAAAAAAAAGGAATGCTTGCTATGGGCACATTCATATTTAATATCTTAACCTTTATAAGTAAAATTACCGTTTATGTAGAGGTACACGCATGACTTTTGAACAACTGAACTAAATTGCATAATGTTTTTATGTTATATGTTCGTTGCTGTCGGGACAAGGTTTGTATGGGATCGATGGGATCAACATTTCCACGGGAATGAAATCAACGGGATAAAATTTTACTATACACGGACGAAGCAAGGCCACTCCACTAGTATCGAATAAAATACTGATACACATGTTAGGCCGGGGAAAAAGTCTTTTCGCATTATAGTATGTATGAATTGGTCATAAAATCTCTTTGGCTTCAAGAATCACAAATGAGTACACGGTTCATTAGGTTTCTTTCAGTGAGCTCGTGCGGTACCCAAATATCGAGCTTTTAAGTGTAGAGAAAAGATTTTATTACAAGTTCATACACAATATACACATACTATAATGCGAAAAGATATTTCTCCGACCTAATATATTCGTATACGGAAGTTACCTTGAACCTTCTGCCTTAGAGTGCCTAACGTTTCGGCGCAAATTACATACGCCGTTGTCGTAGCCTGAGATGAATTTAAGTGAAAAAATCTGCTTGATGTATGAAAGGATTATTTTTCTTTGGCAACTAATTGTAAACCAGATACATCCGAGATTGAAAATTAACTGCACGTTTGGCGCAGTGGTAAAGTGGTCGCCTTGCGTAAGTATTTTAGCAGCCTTATCTCGTATCTCAGTTGACAGTTAGTGTACGTCAAACTGATGGTCACTATTCAGTACATTACTGCTTTAATGTTACATGTTAATTACTATTACCTAAGGGAGGAAACAATGTACAGCATAGTGGCTTTCAAATAGTTGTCAACTGAAACACGTGATAGCCCCCCAGTTCTGTTATTCAATCATTGGTTTAATTGAATAAAGTATAACAATAATATTTTAAAATGGTATTAGAAATATTATTTGGTGTCGACTCTTTGCATCTCTCGTGTAGATCACTGACGGAAGACATTTATAATTTAGTGATATTAAAATGTTTCTCATTGATCCCATTCAATAAGTTCGAACAAAGGCACAATAGGTGTACATAAAAATACGGAACTGATCGTCAAAACTTTTATTCTTCATTAAAAATAAAAAAAATTGGGCACATAATTAGCGAGCGAATTATAGAAATGAGAAATTAACCGCAGGAAGCGACGACAGCCGACGATCTCTCATATTTCATCATGCCGCAGGAGAAGGCACCTTCATCACGATGAATCCTGAAGTAGCCCTGTTCACCCCAGTTCACTCCCCACGAGTTCTTCAGTAACCAGTACTTATTACCATTGGTGTCTGAAACAGAAATAATCATTTTAGTCAGCTTTTGCATGTAGTAATTATGTTGGTCATTCAATTAGCATCAACGCCTTAAGAAAATTGGGGCCTACAATAAAAAAAACCCTGTTCAATTCTTTCCTCGCTTGTTTTGAGGAAGCTAGTCGTGTTCCTTGTGAAACAATCAGAAAGTATCGGACATTATAACTGTGAAAGCGAAAGGGAAACTCAAATACCTGTTCCGTATCCCACTAGCAGAACAGCATGCAATAGTCCCGGATTGGGCTGGTAACAATCCTTGTCAGATAATATTCCACTTCTATAGAATTGAAAGTTTGTCGGCTCCAAGACTGAAAGAAAACCACGGTTAAAAAACCCATTTTTAAACCCGTTAAAAACCCACAGCCTTTTTGCTAGTTAAGCAAAAAGGCTGTGGGCTGATTATTTGCAATTCTACATTAATTGGTTCGATTTCTGCATCAAACAAAGTGCAATTTTGTTGATCAGTTTATCTTGAATTGTTTTCAACGTATGTTAGGTGTCAGGTTTCTTTTTGCTGCTTTTTGTTCTTAATGTTGACTCGCTTTCAGGATCAACATTAAGAACGGTAAAAAAATTGTGAATTGGATAAGCATCCGTGTAGTTTTGGGTATACCAGGCAGACGTAATAGAAATAGGTATATGTCTTGAAGTCATTTAAATTGATCAAAAACTTACTAAGAGACACGGGTCCATTTTGATAGAGTAACTGCTTTAGTTTGTCCTGAGACTTAAGGTTGTATATACGACAGCCAGAGAGACGCGCCACTGCAGGCTGTGGACGACGACACTGTGTCTGTTGACCGACGTACGGGTATTGACGTTCAGATACTGATCCTCCGAGATGAATGAGTGCCCTGTGAAACGACATGCATAGTTGTCATTATTTTCAAAGTTGACTGCCATTAAGTGTAATAAAGTGATAAAGAATTGAAAAATTACAAAATATTGAGTGTAGGACTAGGAGTTATTAAAAAGCCCTCACGTGGTAAAAAGTACACGAGTTATGTATATCAAAACCAAGTTGATACTCACCAGAACGCTTCCGACATCCATCCACTTTTGCACCCAAAATTTCTCGAGGAACAATCAACAATTTGCTGTTCAGATAATGTTGGTAGTTTCCTGAAGTGCTTGGCGCATTGACCCTCGATGTTACCTGTCATGTTAATATTAATATATCAAATGATGAATTATAAAAGCGTTTAGTATTCGAGTATATGAGAATGTCTATTCACCAGTAGAACTGAACGCGTAGCAGGAACCACATAATCCTTGGTTCTTGACTGCAGTCACGTAGCGGCTGTTACGATAATCCAGACTCTCTGGAGCATTCACATTAGGTATTTGAGCGTCGGTCAGTGCTTGACAAGGCGCGGTACTGAGTGTCTTGTTCACTGGTATACCAGCAAACTGTCGGCTGAATTCTTCTGTAGTTAAATCTAAGAACGGCGATATTCCTGAAAGCAAATTGCTATATAATATCGACTTTGTTCTTCAAATATTCATTGCGTCTCTAGTTTAGGCAACAAATCGAAAAGAGGAGGATAATAGTATAATAACCGAATAAATTGAAATTATCTTATGCTCAGAGCTTCTAATAACTACTAATGAAATAAAATTTGAGTAGTTTTCGAGAACACACTAGTGTTCAAGGGCCACGTTGTGGGTTTGCTTGGTGGGCCCATGTCGACGACGAGAGAACAATTACAGAATAGCAAGTTGTATCGAGAAGCGCACGAATCTTACCAAACACAGCAGTGTCACTCTCTCTGTTCAATCGGTTTGCTTGTAACAAGTTGTCTTTGAATATTTGGAAGCGAGCTGCCCTCTCTTCATCGCTGTGGTAGTGTTTGTTGAATCGTTGAGTGAACTGTACAAAGTGTCTGCCCGCGTCCAGGAGAGAGTACATCTCCGGATGTATTGCGCTCGCGCACCAACATGCGCTCAACAACAACAACATGTACTTCATTGTTGATCAAGTGATCTTCACTACTCGAATTTGTGGAATACTGCAGTTCTCCGCTTTTATACATTCCTGGTTAGTGTCTACGGTAAATATCTTACAAATATGAGGAAAAGCCATATTATATGTTCGTTAATTAATTCTATCTATAGAATCTGGTTTTAACTTTGTTTCACACAAGAGACATCAGATTAGTTTTGGCACCTCTACATTTCAGATACCATAGTTTCTCATGTTTTAGAAAAGTCATGCCTATTTTTTCGTTACTATCTTTGTTCTTTATAATGAAGTGGATTCAGTAATTTAATTTCAAAATTGTTTACATATCTGGCAGGAAGCTAGCACAATCAGGACATCTAGATCACTCGTCTTCATTTTACTGTGAAACAAGCGTAAGATACTTTCTTCATCATCATTTAGACATCCGCTCACAGGATAAGCTTGATAATCAAGCTGTGTGAAGTGAATTGATTATTCTTGTTTTGCCACATTTAAATATTTTCACCGAGTTTTGTTTGTCATCAAACATTAAAGGTATTCAAGATAGTGTGATCCCATTATTTGACATTAATCAGTCAAATATTTATTTATCTGTTATGACTACATTTAGCCGAAGATCCTGTCCCTACTTTTTTTTTATTTACCCATTACTGTCTCACTGCAGGGCAAGGGTCTCCTCCCAAACGAGGGGGAGGAGTTAGGCCTTGAGTCCACCACGCTGGCCAAGTGCGGGTTGGGGACTTCGCATGCCCTCAATAAATGTATTAAACAAATTTTTCAATCAATCTATAGATGGGTGACCGCATAGTGGTATTTGAACTGAGCGTCTCCGTGTTTCGGAGGGCACGTAAAAA
Organism: Anticarsia gemmatalis; assembly: GCF_050436995.1. Lineage (NCBI taxonomy): Eukaryota > Metazoa > Arthropoda > Insecta > Lepidoptera > Erebidae > Anticarsia > Anticarsia gemmatalis. Next base: position 13,096,719 of record NC_134747.1, read on the forward strand.
GTCGGTCTCGGTTGATGTCTCCTAAGAAGTCGTTAAGCCATGTCAAAGGCCTATGGTTAGTGGCTAATCTAGAGTCAAAGTCGTTTAAGGGCGACTTAAACGACTTTGACTCTAGGTTGGCCACTAACCATACTACAGGATAGAATAAAACCTTTGCAATCTTGCAAAAGCATTTTGATCATAATCAATAATGTAATAAATACATACAATTAAATGTTTACTGGTTAAATAAATATAATAATTGGCAGCCCAATTTGCAATCACTTTTTCGTGCTTGAGCATTTAATTGTATGGATTTATTACAATTGATTATTCTATTTTTTAACCCCCGACGCAAAAAGAGAGTTGTTACAAGTTTGACGTGTCTGTCTGTCTGTGTGACTGTCTGTCTGTGGCATCATAACTCCTTAACTTGTGCAGTGATTTCAATTAGTTTTTTTTTATTATAGTTATGTGGTTTTTTGATATGTTTAATGAAAATCGATTGAGCCTTTAAAAAGTTGTAGGTGGTGAAAGTGGGGAGATTTACCGAATGTCTGCAAATTTACTCGGATGGGGTCTCAAATCTTCATATGAATCGAAACTTGGTGATGGGAAATCGTTTAACCTAACCAACTTATAAAAAGTACTAATAAAAAATGACATATTAAAATCGAATTATTTAATTTTTTTTTAAATTCATAGTTATTATAATTTAACATCGCAGGTAGTAAACCTACTACAAAGCTGTTAAGGAAAATATCACCAATTTATATCGATTAACGCTATTTACCTGAAGTCTGGAAGTTTAGGTTCCATTAAAATTATCGAAATTTAAAGCGATAATGCATTCAACGAATTCATCTAATTAGCTATTAAGATAAACATGTTGTTTTGATATAAATGATTTCTGACTGCAACATATTACTTACTGTAATTATCCCTAAACGATGAGTACCGTACAATTTGAGGTTAATTTGGTTACAGAAATAAGTAAAAATAGCTCGCATAAAAATCTAGTTTACTTTTCCAGTTCTTGGTGATAAATATGTAACATTACTTAGGTTTAAACCTTATATACTTTCTAATAAAGCAAATAATAAAAGAAAAAATGTATGGAAATAACATCAATGTTTAGTAGCAGGCAGATACGTCTGCTGATATCCTCAAATGTTGCATCATTCCACAAGAGTAGGCACCTTCACCACGCTGGAATCTGAAGTAGCCATTATCTCCCCAATCGGCACCCCATGAGTTCTTCAAAAGCCAGTAGTCAATGCCTTTTTTATCTGAAAATGTATGAAGAAGTGAAGTGAAGAACACTAGTGAAGAAAAAGTAATTTAAATGTGTTGTGAATCTTGATAATAATAATAATGTCCTTGCCGATGCGTCTACGGCTGTCAGTTTCAGTGAACTGGCCAACGATGCAGGACTATGTTTATGGTGTCCAAGTGTGTGCACAATACACAGGTTCACTCTCTATTCCTTTACTCTCATAACCCGATGGGACGGATAACCGAAACGACCAGTGAGAGGTCAGGCACAGGACCGACGGCTTTACGTGCTCTCTGAGGCACGGAGGTCTTCGACCTCGACTAAAACAATATCTTAAAACTATAGGTATTTGTGATATACTTAATATTATAAAGCTGTAAACTTTGTTTGTTTGTTTGTTTGTTTGAACGCGCTAATCTCAGGAACTACTGATCCGATTTGACAAATTCTTTCAGTGTTAGATAGTCCATTTATCGGGGAAGGCTAAAGGCTATATATCATCACGCTACAACCAATAGGAGCATAATAGCAATAAGAAATGTTAAGAAAACGGGTGAAATTTTGACCCATTCTCTCTTATGTGACGCGAGCGAAGTTGCGCGGGTCTACTAGTTAGTTATATTACTAAGTATATAATACGAGTGACTGTACTTTACCTGTTCCATATCCAACTAGCAAAACCGAATGTAATTCTGGTTGATTACGGGTATAGCACATACTGTCCGTCAATGTTCTACCAATGAAAAAGTGCAGCCGCGCGGGTTCCATAGCTGTAGATATATTAAACAATAAGTGCATATCATTTTTAAATACCTCTAATACAAACATGTTAATTATATCGAACGTCATTTGAAATATTATAAGAGTCACTTTTTCGTCAGCGGCGATTTGACGTTTTTCGGGCTTTTGACTTCGGGTCCAAAAAGTTGTATGATATAAGAAGGAGACTACGATACGAGAGGTCTCCCTCTTGGTCTTTTCCGGGGTATTTTTCCCAGACCAAGTGGAGAGGAGTGTTGCAGTGAGATATGAAGGCATATGAGGTTGTGGAAGACAACGTCAAGGATAGGGCGAAGTGGAAGGAGAGTTTAAAGAAGGTTGAGTCTACTACTATGTGGGAAAAATAGCCAGCTATATAGAGCGACACAATGAAACCGTTTAGAAGTCACTTAAAATTTATTTCCATTCATCGACAACGCGATTTCGGGAGCAAGTTGAATTGATGAATGCTGGCAACTCCTTATTGTTCTATGAGAATTATTGCTATTCTGAAAATATTACCAATTTTTTTTTATTAGTAACTTTCATTACTTATGCTTATGGGTCCATTTTCAACTAACGCTTTCTTTAGTTTTTCTTGAGATTTTAGATCATAAAAGTGACAGCCAGAAATCAATGCCGTAGCACGTGGGTGCCTGCATTGCTGTTCCTTGGCTATGTATGGGTAGTCGGCTTCAGGAACTGCACCGCCGAGCTCCATGAGCGACCTGGAAAATTGATCACTATGCGTGTGAAATATTTTTGTTTTAAACAATCACCACTTTTTTTATGACTCACCAAAAGCTTTTGGCAGGATTACCAGTGTTGCAGCCCTCGGATCTCGTGTCACAGTCAATAACCTGTTGTTCAGATAGTGGTCTAAGTATTCCAAATTTCTTAGCGCATTGTCCTTCGATGTTTGCTGCAAATATAGAATAATTATTTTTATGAATCTAAACGTTTGCCTTTTAGTTGTTATCTATTGAATAAGCCGCAATTATTGAGGTCGGGCAAAGTGCTCTACCTATTATTTCGAATATGATAACCGTAATATTTTGTATGTACGTATATTTAATCTTGGATAAATCTACTTACCTATGGCACCGAAAGCGTAGCAGGATGAACACGATCCTTGATCTTTGACTGCTGTTACGTAGCCATTAAGACGAAAATCTAGGAACGCTGGTGTCCCACCTTTACGAATATCACGATCCCTAATACGTCTGCAAGTTTCAGTAACGCTTATATTTTTTATACTCATTGATACACCTGCATACTGGCGGATAAACTCTTCAGAAGTCAAATCCATGAACTTGGAAATACCTTAAAAATAAACATGATATATATGTATATAATATCAATTTAAACGCCATGCTACATCTTATTTCTCGGAGATATTGGCAGTATAAAAAATCAGCTAGAAAATTGGTTGCCCATAATGTATAAGGTAATGAAGCGAAGAGTGCTTGTGGGCGTTGAAAATAAAAATATTCTTAAACATTCAACAATACCAATCGTAACAGTACTATACTAATAACAATCCTTCTTTCAAGAAATTGGTACAATGGTTTGCACAAATCTTACCGAACACAGCATTATCACTCTCTCTGTTCAGTCGGTTTGCTTGTAACAAGTTGTCTTTGAATATTTGGAAGCGAGCTGCCCTCTCTTCATCGCTGTGGTAGTGTTTGTTGAATCGTTGAGTGAACTGTACAAAATGTCTGCCCGCGTCCAGGAGAGAGTACATCTCCGGTTGTATTGCGCTCGCGCACCAACATGCGCTCAACAACAACATGTACTTCATTGTTGATCAATTTTTTAACGGGAATGTGCAATGGACAGGATTTTATGAGCTTTTATATTAATGCTAATCAATAGGAAGTGCGTATTATCTGAAATTAACTGTAAAAAATAAATGATACAATAATAATAAGGGCTTTATCCGTGTTTGATAAAAAACAAACCATATCGACATTTGTTATTTTGTTTTATGTTTGTAAGTTCATCTAAGTTTCAACTGATACGGATAATACATTTAAATTAAATTATTAAAATCTGGCGGTTTTTATCGAAAAAATATAATAAAAAATGTTTTTTTGCTTCATTTTCCCTTATAAGCCGATCTGCACAGTGATGTGCAATCTTCGATAGTAGTTGTCAACAAGCCCTGCTTTACCTTACCTCCGTCATCTAGATAGTACATGGAGACTGCCGATCTTAAAGTCTCGTATTCGATTCGGCAAAATGCTATTGCGTTTTCCTAATTAATATTAGAGTATTTTCAATATTAGCATGGCGTTTGGTAATATGCCCAATGAATGGCAATGGGCTTGCCCCCTATTACATGGCGTGTCGTGTCGGTAGTGTATGCCACTGTCGTTCAGAGGCATCGGGTTCAAATTCCTAGTCAGGCCAAAAATTTATTAATTTTTAATGAGTTTTCTGTCAAGTAATGCTTAGTGTTTGGTCGAAATGAAGTAGTTAAGGTCTGTAGACCCCGTTCCTCGGAAAGCACGCCCTAGGACCTGCGCTTGATCTTCAGATGCAGGCTCGAGATCCTGGTTTTGTCAGATATTTGTCCAATCGCTCTATGAGAGTGAGCAACAAACAGAATATCACAGAATTGTCGCTATATAGACATCATTTTTTATCAAACAAGGATAATACACTTATTATTACAAATAGCCAATATATTTTTTTAAATCCTCTTCCTACTGATTAGCATTAATATAAAAAGTCACAAAATCCTGTTCATCACACATTCGAGTAGTGAGCAGCACTTGATCAACAATGAAGTACATGTTGTTGTTGTTGAGCGCATGTTGGTGCGCGAGCGCAATACAACCGGAGATGTACTCTCTCCTGGACGCGGGCAGACACTTTGTACAGTTCACTCAACGATTCAACAAACACTACCACAGCGATGAAGAGAGGGCAGCTCGCTTCCAAATATTCAAAAACAACTTGTTACAAGCAAATCGATTGAATAAAGAGAGTGACAATGCTGTGTTCGGTAAGATTCACTATACTATATACAGCAAATTTTCTCAAAAGCCGACTTTAGGCTGCTGACACCTTTGGTTAAACTAATGAAAGTTTTCCACCTCTAGTGAGTAGAGTATTGAAGTCTGTTTCAGGGAACTGAATTGCCTATTATTTTTTTATTAAGAAGGGTGGCACTTATATGAACTTGTTTATTTTTAGGTATTTCAAAGTTCATGGATTTGACAGCTGATGAGTTTATACGCCAATATACAGGTGTATCAATGAATGGCACTAGTGAAGATATGAGTGACACCTGCCGGAGAATTAATGATCGCGACATTCCTAGAGGCGGGACACCACCGTTCCTAGATTTCCGTCTAGACGGCTACGTAACAGCTGTCAAAGATCAAGAATCGTGTGGATCGTGCTACGTTTTTGCTGCCATAGGTAAGCAGAGTTCGGTGACTGCCTACGTTCGGTCGCGTGTATCTATGTCTCGCTTCCGAAAAGCGACTAAAACGCCAATCGCCGATACTAAAAGTAGGTAGTGTGCGGTCTCCCGTAGTAATAAAACTTATCCGTATATATTTGCAGGAAACATCGAAGCACAATGCGCTAAGAAATTCGGAGTACTTAGACCATTGTCAGAACAACAGGTTATAGATTGTAACAAGAGGTCCGATGGCTGCCATGGTGGAAAATGCAGTGACGTTTTTTGGTACACTTTCAGCGCAAAGATTAAATAACTTATATTTTCGAGGAGAACATACATTTTTTATTTATATCTATCGACAGGTCGCTTATGGAGCAAGGCGGTGCGGTGCCTCAAGCCGACTACCCATACATAGCCAAGGAACAGCAATGCAAGCACCCACGTGCTACGGCATTGATTTCAGGCTGCCGCTTTTATAATTTACACTCTCAGAAAAAACTACAGCTAGCGTTATTTGAAAATGGACCAATAAGCATAAGTAATTGAAGTTACTCTATTAATAAAAAAAAATGTTTTTATTTAAGAATAATAAATTAGGAAAATTCTAATAAAACTGTTTGGAACCGAAGTCGACGCCCGAAAAAAGTTGAATCTGTTGCCGCTGACGAAAAATTTACTCCTATAATATTTCATATGAGGCTCGATATAATTAACATGTTCGTATTATAGGCATTTAAAAATGATGTGAACTTATTATTTAATATGTTTTTAGCTATGGAACCCGCGCGGCTGCACTTGTTCACTGGCAGAACATTGACAGACAGTATGTGTTACGCCAGCAATCAACCAACTTTACATGGGGTCCTGTTAGTTGGATATGGAACAGGTAAAGTACAGTCACATGTATTATATACTTGACAATTTAACTAATACCACCAATACTTGTAGTTTTGAAATAAGCTAATGATAATTAGTAGCAATAGTATTAAATACCACTATCGACTATCGACAACCGGTTAGCTATTGATAAATTTTGTACGCAAAATCTGTAACATATGTACATAAGATCACGCCTTGTTTCCAAAAGGCAATGATCAAAGAACTGTATCTAGGTCCATCCAGATGCTGTTAAGACATGAAATATTCGTCATTAAAATATTACTTTTATTTAATAAATTTAGACGAACAAGGCGTTGACTACTGGCTACTGAAGAACTCTTGGGGTGCAAATTGGGGAGATAACGGTTACTTCAGAGTCCAGCGTGGTGAAGGTGCCTACTCCTGTGGAATGATGAAATATTTATCTTCATCAGCTGACGTATCGGCCTGCTACTAAGAATTAAAATTATATACTCAGTCAGGCTTGCTACACACATATCCGGCTCGGCATTAATCCGCCTAGCCGGGTGGCAAAACCGAATATGTGTAGATTAACCTGATCGGCACAAGCCGAGCAAGTGAGTCGAGTCGGTTTTGTTGTTCGTTAAATATTACCGAACCGAACGAATAGAATGTGTGGCAAGCCGCACATATTATTTTGCCACTATCTTGCTTTATAGAATTGATGCAGTAACAAATAACTGCGCTAACGAATGCTTTTTTCTGCTTTGTATCAACTTATGTATTGAAATAAAGGCTTTTGCAATTATCTGTCTTTTTCATTCTATTTTGCTACCCTGACTGTGTGTACTACAAAGTGAATTACATTATTTTTCATGAGATAAAATACTTAAATAGGTAAGCAGTGATCTACCTCAAGTAAGTGGTCAACAGTTAAGACTTAACAACTCACCAATGATTGTCTGAGTTATATTAGAAATAATAAACAAAAATGGCCCATTACATAGAGCCGAACAAGTGAGTCAAGTCCGTTTTATTGTTTGATTAATATTGCCAAACCAAAAAATGCTGAACCCAATACCTACGAGTACAGTATGCCTAATACCCGTCTTATATTATGTTATTATATCCCTATTATTGTTATAAATGCGAAAATATAGTCTGTCTGTCCGTCTCTTCTTCAAACCTAAACCACTGAAGCGATATGGATCAAAATTTGTACAAAGATAGTTTGAGCTCTGAAAAGAGACAAGGATAGTTTTTGTCCCAGACTGTCGATGAAAAGCCATATAACCAAAGTATACGAAAACGGATTCGCGGAAAAAAGCTGGTACCATTTACATATCCCATGATCACTATGATCAGTTATAAGTTATTTAAACATTCCGGACTTTATACATATGCATGATTTAATATGTTACTTTATTCGATATACAGTTTAAGGAAAATCCCTTTCATTTACAAAATAGGTACCTACTATATTAATGATCCATCCATTATTTTATCAAACAAGGATAATACACTTAAATAATAATAAATTATAAATAGCAATATATTAAAATCGTCTTCTTACTGATTAGGTTTAATATAAAATCTCACAAAATCCAGTTCATCACACATTCGAGCAGTAGCCATCACTTGATCAACAATGAAGTACATGTTGTTGTTGTTGAGCGCATGTTGGTGCGCGAGCGCAATACAACCGGAGATGTACTCTCTCCTGGACGCGGGCAGACACTTTGTACAGTTCACTCAACGATTCAACAAACACTACCACAGCGATGAAGAGAGGGCAGCTCGCTTCCAAATATTCAAAGACAACTTGTTACAAGCGAACCGGTTGAACAGAGAGAGTGATAATGCTGTGTTCGGTAAGATTCACTATAGATATACAGTCAATTATCCAGACTAATAATTTAAATAATTGCGTTAAAGTAATTTTTTACGCTGGATTTTTTTTTCACACAGTATATTAACATCCCTGACCTAGCCCTTTAGTAAATTTATGTTTTTTATTCCTCCCTAGAGAGATGGAGCATTCAAGTATGTTTAGAAGACTGAAATACCCTTTATTTTTTCTGCTTCTGTCACAAAATTTTAAGAAACATGGTGGTTTTATGAATTTGTTCATTTTAAGGTATTTCAAAGTTCATGGATTTGACAGCTGATGAGTTTATACGCCAATATACAGGTGTATCAATGAATGGCACTAGTGAAGATATGAAAGACACCTGCCGCAAAATTTATGATCGCGACATTCCTAGAAGCAGGACACCACCGTCCCTAGATTTCCGTGTAGACGGCTATGTAACAGCAGTCAAAAATCAACAAACGTGTGAATCCTGCTACGCTTTTAGTGCTATAGGTAAGTGCTATTGGAAGCAGGTTCTGTGGATAGGTGACCATCTTATACATTCGAAGCTCCTCCGTGTTTCGGAAGACATGTGAAATTGTAGGTCCTGGTTGACATTTTCAAAGACTTTATACACTCGTTAACAGAAGTATGAAGCTTGAAAGTCTGAGAATCAGACTTACCGAAGGTAGCGTGTTATAACCCATGTAACTGGTTTGTGGAGGTCAGATAGGCAGTCGTTCCATGTAAAATATTGGTATCCAGCCGCATCTGGTGAGACTGGAAGCCGACTCCAACATACTCGTAGTTGGAAGAAAGGCTAGGCTGATGATAATAGGTGAGAGATTTAAAATCACATGATTTTAAATCTTTTTGTTGTACATTTTCTACTACAATGCGACGTCATGCGACTTTTTAACTCAATGTTTCGTAAATATTCGATTTTGTACAATAAAAAAAATATGTGTATGATATTTTTTTTCAATCTAGCAGACGGATTAAAGAATGAAAAATAGTATCTAATACTTACTAACAAAGTAGGAAAAGTACTGATCTGTATATTATAATATGTATTTGCAGCAAACATCGAAGGACAATGCGCTAAGAAATTCGGAATACTTAGACCATTGTCAGAACAACAGGCTGTCGATTGTGACAAGAGGTCCAATGGCTGCCATGGTGGAAAAGCATGGCATGGAATGTTTTTCGGTAAGACTAATATGGCTTGATTAAATAACTTACATATTTGAGAATTACATGCATTTTTATACAAAAAAAGAAGATCACACACAGAAAGTTTTCAAATTTCTATCGACAGGTCGCTCATGGAGCTCGGCGGTGCAGTGCCTCAAGCCGACTACCCATACATAGCCAAGGAACAGCAATGCAAGCACCCACGTGCTACGGCATTGATTTCCGGCTGCCACAGTTATTATCTCAAATCGCAAAAAAATATGCAGTTAGCGTTGTTTGAGAATGGACCAAGAAGCATAAGTAATTTAAGTTACTCTATTAATAATCTTGTTCATACATTACGACGAATTAATATCCAAGATGAATAAAAAAATATGAAAAATTATGAATGAAATGATATAAAGAATGAAGAATGTTATAATTTTACAGGTATGGAAGCTGGGCCGCTTCACCTGTACATTGGTAAAACATTAACAGACCGTATGTGCCGCGATCATGTTAATTCGGCAAATCATGCGGCTTTGTTAGTTGGATACGGAACAGGTAAAGTTTAGTCACTTGTATTATGTACCTAACATACATACATCCATGCATATATGTATACATACATACATTTATACATACATGCACACAAACATAAAATCGCTCCTTCTTCCCATAGTGGTAGGCAGAGATCAGAGAACATCACTTCGTAAGATCCTTACCAATTTCTTTGCTTCATTCTCATCCATAAATCTTGTCCTACAGGATAACACATACCTGATAATGTAACTAATATCACCAATACTTGTAGTATTAAGCTAAGCTAACGATTTGAACTTTTTAGAATATTTTAGATCGTCTGTATAATAGGTTTAAGCAGAGATTTAAGAATGCATTCTGATCCATCTAGACCCCAGTAGCACGATACTCTACAGTCGGTACTGTCGAGTATAACCTGGTAGAGATGCTTAATTCATACAAAATATCTCTGTAGCTAGGCGATTATCGATAGTCGATAGTGGTAGAGAGTCAAGCTGTTCATGCATAAATTAATCTCATTATATAACATTTATTTTATATCTTTAGATGAAAGCGGCACTGACTACTGGCTACTGAAGAACTCATGGGGTGCCGATTGGGGGGAAGACGGCTTCTTCAAATTCCAGCGTGGTGAAGGGTGCTACTCCTGTGGAATGATGGAACTTTCAAGGGCATCAGCAGAAGTATCTGCCTGCTACTAAACTTATGAAATTAAGTCTACATATTTTACTTTCATTATTCTTAGCTTGTTAGAATAAGAGGAAATAGCACTGCCCCCGCCGTAATGCAACCTTATCGTACCATCCTATACCGAAACCATTTCGCCACATATTCAGACACGTATTTGAGAACCTTTAGATGAGACTACCATGCTGAAATTTCAAGTCGGTAGATCATTAAGTTTTAAAGTTAAGCGGAAACAAAGTAGACGTGGCCTAGCTTTGTCTAGAGATTTCATTACTTTAATGGTTTTCGGTGGTTTTGACAATACTAGTATCAAACCACTGCGCTAATGAATGTTTATTCTGCTTTGTATCAACTTATGTGCGCAATAAAGACTTTTGCAGAAGACTGTCTTTTTATGCTATTTAGTTACCCTGACTGAATTACAAAATGATTTCGAAATCGAACCATGTGATGTCCAAAGAGCATAAGTTTAACTCACTTTACTCTTCAACACTACTATTTTTACATCGGAAATTTTGAAAAGGTAGCTTGTCTGTATTACTGGTTGGTAAACGATCACTGAGATAAGCGACTTTTGGCACGGATACATTGTTGTTTGTTTGTCGTATGGTTAGTGGTCAACCTAGTGTCGAAGTTGTTCAAGCCGCCTGAATGCCTTTGACATGGCTTAACGACTGTTATTTTAGCAGACAACAACTGGGGCCGACTTTTTGCGTGCCCTCCGAAGCACGGAGACGCCCAGCTCAAATACCACTATGCGGTCACCCATCTATGGAATGACCGCGCCAAGGGTTGCTTAACCCACTGATCGTTTACCGACCAGTAAGCGCAACTGACTATGGGCACCTCGATCGATCGACGGATACATTATAGATGGGCGACGGTCTCGATTATCAAAGATATTAGTCATATTTGACAAGATGAATGGATGTGAATGAAGCTAAGGAAATTTGTAATGATCCTACCAAGTCAAAACTGTCGAACCTACTACCCCTATGGAAAGGAGGAACGATTTTACGTATAGCCTTGTAAGGGATTTTTAGCCAAGCTGAACATTTTGACACTGAGTTAAATAATAATACAATGACAAACACCTAAAAAAATATCAGTATGATATAATAAGAATCACCAACTAAAGCCGTGTTCTCACAAGCGAAAAATCAGTAACGACGGATACAAGCTAATCCCGCTTCAATAGTTCCCCACATCGTGTGCACCGCGCTTTATTGTGGGCTGAACCAATTAATTTTGTCACTCAGCCGTCTCACGCTTGACCAGATTTCAATGACGTCACAAAATGGTACTTAATCATGAATGCGGATCAGTTAGTGTAGTGTTGCGTGGCTTTTTAATTTCTAGATTATTATATTATTGATGAATATTATTATTAGAGAAAAGTATATAGAATCTATACACCATCCATACAGTCTGTGTCTACTTATATAATAGGACAATAAAGTATAATACTCGATTCAAGCAAACGTACAGCATATCTCTCAAAATCGGGGGAAAATAATAGAAGAAGAGTATTAAAACTATACTAAAAATATAAGTAGAAAATCATAAAATTAACAAAACACCAGACAAACCTACAGATATAGTTTCTTTGAACAAAATATAGTAAAAACAAAGTTATGAATGAAAGTATTTAGCTCAGCTACTTTCAACATTTGCCTTTCCCATACAAAACGTATCGGTAGCTCCAACACAAACGAAAAAAAAAACAATTCAAACGGACTTCCCTAATCCGTCCTCACAACGTGAAGTTTACACTTCAACTGACAAATATATAAAGGATTAAAAAAAAAACCTACCCTGGATGTTAATGAAACTTTAGACAACAATATGGATAATCCCGGTGCCACTAAGTCTGCTCTAGACGAAAATGAATGAATTCACCGCCTCCTAAAATTCACTGTAATTCCTACTTCAATGTAAAGTGTTCTATTCGAAAGGTGTTCTATGAAAAGAGATTTGAATTTAATGAATGAAAGTTCCAATTTAGAATCTAAGAATGAAAAAAGAATATTGTGTCTGGCCAGTGGTATTGATATTAAATTAGGTTTGAATTCGAAAGAGGTTCGAAATGAATGAATTCTATTTTCGTCGTATTACTATTTTGTATTCAAAGTGGGTATTGTATTGTTGAATAAGTTTGGCTTATAATGAAGTCAGCTACTATTTAAAATGTCTTACAAATTCTGATTGGGTTAGATCTATCACGCCATGATCTAAAATTTTAAAAATACAATCTGCGCCTTTTTATGCAAATGAAATAAAAATACTATTTCAGTGTAGTACATGATGCCATCGTTTCTCATCCTACTTATATAAACAGTAAATAAACACTCTTAATCTGAATTACAAAAAATAGTTTGCAAAGTTTTCTCAAACCACAAATCGTAGGCACAGATCTTATAGATTAGATGACCAAAGCAGATAAGAGAGAATGAATGAACCTAGCAAACAATGCAAGGATTATAGGAACATCGGTACACTGAGATCCTGAAACATGAATGGGACATTTTAAATCCGCATTTGTAAATATTTGTGAATGAACCGATGAAGTACGGAGTAGTGCTTCAAATAAACCGCCTTACAATGAAGAGGAAGGCTTAAACACCAGTTTTTTTAACAGTACTGACCAATGTGCGTAAAAGAATATGTCACTTAAATTTTTAGCTGTAAGTACAATTTTCGCTTGCATTAAAAGTTCTTGTGATTTTCGCCGTATGCTCTTTATTTCCTTGCTTATCTACAAAACGGCTAATCAGCTGTTTGTAAGAATTTTGTGAATGAAACCATTTTGGAAGGCCAGTTTCTGCCATTGATAAATTTATCTATTTGTTGTACCGCTAACAGTAGCAAGATGTCTAGTAATATTCTAAAGAAACGTGTACAATGTACTGCTACTTAATCCAAAATAGTAAAGAAATAGTGGCAGTTCTGGAAAGCAGTATTATAGATGTAATATCTCCCCTTCGTGCTCTAAATAGGAAACTTATATTCTTTACAGACCGTGAGACTCTAATAAGAGACCTTTACCCACCAAAAGGACAGAAAGAGCAAATAAACGTAATTAACAGACGCAGACTTAATGGTAAACATTGCTGAGGAGCACATAAATGAAAAGAATTAATTACAAAACAATAATCACGGAAAAAAGAGTGTACTGTGCTCACAATTGCATACTATAAACAAAATCCTGCATCAAGTTGAATTAAATTCGTCGGTGCAGGCCAATATTTTCTAGGCGGATATTAGTATTTAATACCTCGATATCAAATATAAAGTTATTATATTACAACTAGCTTGTGCCCGCGACTTCGTCCGCGAGGTTTGTGACTTAGGACAGAATTTTCATACAAAATTCCATCCCCTATTCTATCCCCTTAGGGGTAGAAGTGATTAAAATCCTTTCTTAGCAGATACCTACGTTATAACATCTATAACCGGTCCAGTGGTTTGGGTTGTGCGTTGATAGATCACTATGTCAGTCAGTCACCTTTGAGTTACATATATGTATTTAGATACGGAAGTTAACGGGAACCTTTTACCTTAGAATGCCTAACGTTTCGGCACAGGTTACTCTCGCCGTGGTCGCAAGCTAAGTAGAATTGAAATAAAAACATCTGCTTGGTGTATGAAAGGATTCTTTTTCTTTAGTAACTAATTGTGCAAATATATCCGAGGTCCTCTTCCGGTCTTGACATCTCTATAGTCCAATAATAGGTAATATTGACCAGTCTATGATTAGTACTATAACTGAATGTACTATTATAGACCTAAATATATACAAAATAAGAGTTATTTTTATTTAAAGTGAATATTCATTCTGAAGTGTTGAAACGCAAAGGTGGTTTGATTGTTGTATGAAATAAAATGTATGGGTGTATGAGATGTATGGGTGCGGATGTGTCGTGCTGTGTTTGTATGAACGATGTATGAATGTAGATGGTGTCGTATTGCAATAAATTGTGCGTGGGTGGACAATGGAATCAGTGGAGACGCTCAATACTGCAAAAGTTAATATTTTTATCATTCAATGTTAAGGAAAATTGTGATTGCCAATTACAATACTATCTTATCCATGCTAATTTTATAAATGCGAGAGTAACTCTGTCTGTATGTCTGTCTATTACTCAATCACGCCTAAACTACTGAACCAACTTGCATGAAATTTGGTATGGAGACATTTTAATACCCTAGAAAGGACATAGGCTACTTTTTACCCGGGGAAAATGACGCATTCCCATGGGAAAATTCAGGAAGTCGCGGGTAAATGCTAGTAATGTATAATTTCGAAGTGGATATCCCTTGAATTAATTAGAGGTTTGATTTTTTGTTTTAGAACATATGTATTTTTCTCCTTGATTAGGTTTAGTCACTGAAGGGTTATGGAAATTATACGTTTATGGTAACTATAGCTAGTATTCCAGTTATGTATTTAATGAAATAGAGAAATGGTATTAGAAATTGTATTTGGTGTCGACTCTTTGCATCTCTTGTGTAGATCACTGACGGAAGACGTTTATAATTTAGTGATATTAAAATGTTTCTCATTGATCCCATTCAATAAGTTCGAACAAAGGTACAATAGGTGTACATAACAATGACAACTAGCAAACACGCGAATACAATCACCCATTTCTAAAACGTCCTAACACATAAAAATTCAAAATTTCAAAAACACTTTTGAGTAAAACTCCGATGGTCGATAATTGCTTAATTTTTTTTGGCACTGTCAACTTTTGGTACTTGTATCGTTTTTATTGTTAGTAAAAGTGGCTTTGTTGGAGAATAAAGAGTGGCTAAGGATGGGCATTGTGTGCCATTGTGGCGGGTGTGTGGACACAATAGACTGATCACGTTTAGAATTTTTGGACAATTTCTGTCTGTTTTTGCAACGGGTTGCACCTTGGTCAACAGTGCCGGATTCAGTTCAGAATAAATATTAATAAAAATAAATAAATTCAACTCATTAATGTTATACTGTTGGGCAAGGGTCTCTTCCCGTAATGAGGGTAGGGTAAGGCCTTGAGTTTATCACCAAGTGCGGGTTGGGCATACCTTCAAGAACTGTTCTAAAGAACTCTCAGGAATGTAAGCTTTCATCACGATGTTTTCCTTCATCGTTGGATCCAGGGATAGTTATATTATTTCTAATACACACATAGCTCCGAAAAGTCGAATCTGCAGCGACGAAAGATAAATAATGTAACAATTTTATCATAATGTATGTTGTAATTTCCTATATCTACCGTATTACATATTTCTGGGGGCACGGAAGTGCCCCCGCAAGTCGAGCAAAAAAAAAGCGGCACGGCCGTAACATCCTTTTCTCGAAGCAATTCGGGCTATTTTTGACACCCCTATAATTTCGTTGTGGATAAAACAAGAAGCCTGGATTTTCAGCAACTAATCAGTCATTGTATAAACACGGTATATTTAAAATTTCAGTCAATTTGAACCAGTAGTTTAAGAATGACAACTTGTTAAAATTTTGATTTTTGTCACTCACTGATTCACTGACTCACTGACTCGCCGATCATCAAAAGTCTAAGGTACTTCTAGCAGACTTAGAAGCTTAAAATTTAGAATACAAATAGGGTTTAGTGTCTTAATTATGGGAAAAATTTAATATTTTCTAATTTCAGTCTAGTTTTCTAAATACACCAACTGCAACAATAACTTTGTAATTCTATATAAATGTATAAGATTACAAGGTTATATTTGCAGTTAATGAATTATTATTACTGTAGAAAATAAAATAAATAGGTGTAAATAGGTACCTACTATATGAGGCATAACGGGAGGGGTATAGGGTGGGTAAGGGTGTTTAACCCATGAAACTGAACAACATTCCCATAGGAAAATATGTTGAATGATGAAAAAAAACGTCTTTCCATACAAATGGGACTTATGTTCGCTCTACAAAAAGAAGTGAGATGCCATCAAAAACATTCTGTAAAAACCTCAAGTCTCGCCGTAAAAAGTTGTGAGATCTATATAATACCAAGTCGATTAATCTATTTAGTCTCTACTTAAAGGACCTTCTGTCTTAAGTTATTACGTATGTTATTAACATGCCAATTTAAAAAAAATACCTTTAAAACAAATAGATCGACTTGGTCATCGCAAGAAAACACAAATTCGCCATTAACATTTCAGGAGCATTAACTTCTCGTCGTGCTGTGTAGTGTGATACATACTAATAATCAAATCATGCGATGGCCAGGTCGATCTATTTGTTTTAAAGGATTTTTTTTTTAAATTGGAATGATAATAACATACGTAATAACTTAAGACAGAAGGTCCTTTAAGTAGAGACTAAATAGATTAATCGACTTGGTATTATATAGATCTCACAACTTTTTACGGCGAGACTTGAGGTTTTTACAGAATGTTTTTGATGGCATATTATTTTACTCAAAACATACAAATAATACAAAGTTTAATAAATTAAAACTTCTATGACAAATTCGTGGTTTATTGTTGAACTTCGACTATAACTTTCGAACAACTTTTTTTCGAAATTAATAAACACAAAATAAAAATACCAAACAACCGAAATAAATACAAAACTTTACACATAATTACACTTAAATTACCATTTTTATTTACATTCAAGTTGTTAACAATCCAAACTACCTAACTCCGTCCCTGTCCAAAATTAGTGCCAGTTACAGGGTGGTATATTATTCGGAAACTACTTGTCGCATGACAATGTGACGATTCGAGCGAATCGACATCGCACCCGCCAGGGCCGAACAGAGGCAGGGTAGCGCAAAATATGGGATCATTTTCTCAAAGAGGTGCACCAAATATGGGCCCATGCACCCAATTGTCGGACATTAACTTTACAATGGAAGTTTCGCAACTTTGAATTTTTGAGTTATGAATGAAAGGTTTTTGAATGTTTTCAACAATTTGGTCAGTTGTTCAATGAAGAAAGTTATTTGGGTGTGCGATTTCCTGTTCTTTTGTTAAAAAAAGAGATCTTTATTGCATAATTTTTGTTTGTATCTTTTTAAATTTTGGATACGTAGTAAATTAACTTTATGTGTATAATATTCAACATATTATCTTGCCCTTTTATCCTCAGCATTAATTAGCGTAGATTACGTACTTGCAACTGAGATTATACTTCATTATCCAACTGTTCAGGAAAACCAACAATTAGATGTATTTAAAATTAATGTATGCGATATGAATTCATGAGCAATTTACGGTACAGTAGTTTTTGTTTTTTATCTATGTATCTATTTGACCTACTCGAGCTTATAGGACGTTTTATTAATAAGACTTAGTGGAAACCGTATAACTTATGAAACCATTTTTTTTTTCAAAATAAATACGAACTACAATACATTACATATCCATTTAAAACGGTTGAAGTGTTTAAAATAATTAAATTGTACATCGCTTTACACAATTACTAGAAAAATGGCTCCTTGTGTATTGTTATTGAATAAAACGTATTATCTGGTTTAACTTGCCATGTGTAGTGCTTTAGGGCATTTCTGATGACCTGGTCCAAGGTATGAGAGGAAGCGATAAAGTTAGTGGGTTATTTATTACATTTCCGAGCTGCCGTCAAGTTAATTATGTGAGTATTTTTTTCGATAATGATAAGTCGCGGTCACGATCAGGACCACTATAACTATTTGGAAGCCACTGAGCTGTACATTAATTTCTCATTAAGACTATAGCGATTAACATGTTGCGTCAAACTAGCAATGTACTGAGTAGTGGTAGTGGTCATCAATTTGACGAACGCTGGTTGTCAACTGAGATTCATGATACGCATACTGGTATAGAAAAAGCAACAAAATTTCTGCTAAGAGAGAATGATATTGTGTCCGAAAGAAGCAAATATAAGCTGTTCAGTAACTCGATTGTCTACCAGCTAGCTATCAACATATATTATGTTGCACTAATATAACTATTTTGACAGTACATTTTAAATGTCAAACTCTCCATACTCAACAGTACCGACAGTAGAGAATTACGCTACAGTTACCCGCTTATTACTTGTACCTTTGACCCTCCACCCATGATCACTGGACAATAGTTTGTACAGCAATTCTTTCATACAATAAACAATCGAAGTGTTCTGTATTATGTCGCCATATGCTTTTTATTATTATTCCACTTTGTCTCGCTAATTCTCGCTTTAGGCTATTTGGGGAACCTATTTTTATAACACTATGGAAAATAATATAATAATTGATGTTTTGTTTGAGTACACAATAAGATGCCAAAGTATTATGGGGTTTAAAGACAATTGCGTTCATGAGTCGAACCGGTGAACGATCGCTAGGGAAAGCGACGTTGACGAGGTCAGACGATGGATGGGTAGCCGGTTAGTACTATAAGGACTAAGATGGATTAGTGATTTTTTTGGTATATCATCTAAAAAGCGATTATTATAATTTACCGTAAAAGAAATGCAAGCGTTACATATTATGTAAATTCAATTCCATTTGACTTCACAAAACCTGAACGACTGAATATCCCTATATGCACTAAAAGCTGTTTACAACAATAAATAAAGTATCAGTATGCATTATTTAAGTAGCCATGACAATGATACTACTATCTGTAAAGGAAATTACATATTTAACAACCTAAAGTAATCGATTTCATATCTTATAGCACAATAATAATAACTTCGAAATAAACGCAATTCCAATATCCCATTCAATAACAAAACGACTTAAGAAACATGCACACTTGATAAAACCAATCAAAATAATTTCCATAAAATGTAAAAACAAAAACGTCGCTACAAAGTCATCGTAAAAATCCCAAGTTATTCATTTTCCGCACGCAGTGGCCTCGTCGCGGCGTCTCGGATTTACTTTATAAATAACGCACAAATGAGACTGGTTGGACTCGCGGTAATCCTGATTTACCGACTCTCAGATCTTGGATACTCTACGGTAGTGTTCATATTGAACGAAATAAAATATGATAGAAATATGTAAGTCCGTGTAAAAAATAGTTCGGAGTTTATGTTCGGAGTCTATTCGAGTATTTTTGTAATTTATTATTTTTCGATTTTTATTTATTTTGTTCAGGATTTTGTCGTTATTCTTGTTTTGTTAATATTTTTTTACGTAGAAGGTGTCGATTCAGAACAAAAAATGTTTTAAAGTTGTTTTGGTATTTTTGTTATTTAGTCTAATATTATGTTTTCAAAACATTGTACCTTTATTATCGTTAGACCTGTTCAGAGCAGTTTAAAGTTGATAATAACACGGATAAACGGAAACATTTATTTTTAAATGATTGTCCTTCCTTCAATTTTGCAAATCGGATAGGTACAGGACAATTTAATTCCTAATTAATCTTATCTGCATGGCACCTCATTATTTCATATCTACCACATTTAACGGACGAACAAATGAGCGTATTATTACTTAGATAACTAAGAAAAACTAACTAATTTTAGGTTTTGCTGCACAATGCCAATGTTCAAGCAATCTATTTTAACAAAATATCTAGTCCCGGAATAATTATAATCTATCAACATGACAAAATTTACGCAAATCGGATTAGCCGTTTTCGAGTAAAGAAACGAAAAACAAACAGACACAACGTCACAGACGACGGATAACTTACAAATATTACAACACATAGTATGTATATGCATCAAACTTTATAGAATTAAATTTCAATATCGTAAAGGTGCGTGCACACGATCGACTAATTCGTTGACGTGTGGTGTGTCGATCTGATATATATGACAGCAATTAATGGCAGAGACATAAATAATATTGAATGTTATGTAAATATCTATACCTTTGTTAAGATTTGATTCAACTGAATAAAGTGTACAATTAGATTTTTGTAGGGCTTGAGTGCAGTAAATTACGAGCTCGTTAGATTTGGACCTGTATGAAGTTTAGAGAATTTTGAATGCGATTTATACAAGTCAAATCGAAACTGATAGAAAAAGGTTAACGTTTTTTACATGTCAAATAATTTGATACACTAAACACCGGTCATACAGAACAATCATTTTAAACTTAATTAGATTGATTGATACAGACAGAATAATTTACTAAATATGAAGTCTCTTTAAGCTAAGAATTAATAAAACCAGACGGACTACCGACCATTAAAATTTAGAGTACCCTTTTCAAGTAAATTTTTTAACTTTAATCTCTCGAAAAAATATAGAAACTACAGTTACGAGTTTCAAAAATCGTGCTACATACCAATGGTCAACCAACCAACGACAACTGGTCACAAAAACCATACATTGTGTACACTCCTTAACATTTTAGCGTACCAACAAATCACCGTGCACTTTCGTCCTCAAATTGTTATTGATCATCCATTGTGCATTGTATCACATAACTCAGGATTTCGTCCCGGTGTTTGGACTTCGGTGCCCGGGCGTGAACTGTGACGTATCGGAATAAATGATTACGATTGTAAGAATTGTTTATTGAATTGCCTTAGGAATATTTTAACAAGTGCCAGTCGTTATTTTGCGTCTATGTCAAAATATTTGTGTTTAATTAAATCAGCTTTTTGTCAAAGTTAATGTATAGTTTCTGTCAAATGCGGAGAGACTTAATTAAGTTATCCAATGATAGTAATATAACTGTAAATTAACGGTGTTTTTTATGACAAAACATAACTAATATGAGTGTAAAGCTGTTTTCAATTCACATTTAACATTTGAATTGCACGCTCAAGAATAATATGAAAATTCTTCGGAACAAAAACCTTAAATTGCACTTGGCACTGGAAATAAGTCATCTACGTAATTCTAAATAATATGTAACTAGCCAGTTAAGACCTAAACAAATGACATACTATAATTCTGAATTCCAAATACTTATGTAGACATGCAAGTTCGAAAATAGAACACTTTATTTTTTTACGTCAAAAGAAATAAAATGGCGGATCACTATTTTGTACTTACACACACTTAACCCACTTAACTTAATGTAATATAATGTAATCTACTATTCCTTCGTTTTCTCATGACCGCACCTATATTTCACAATTAATTATACATTCAAACACTATGTAAACACAATGTATTGTGCCCTATTTTGTCTATTTTTGAATTAAAATGGCTGCCCACCGTACTAACTATATTATAATACATCTAATTATGCTTTATGGTAATTTCATTTTATGGGGTGTATAATTTTTCTATGCTAGTGACTTTTGTATGGGAAAGGTGAATGGTATGAATGTGATAGAATGATGGCATTAGCAGGATTATTTAATTCAAAATGTCATTTTATGTCGGATTTCGTTTTTTATTATATTTTTATTTGTCTTGCGGTGTTTGGTCAGACATGATTGTTCAATTGTTTTTTTAGAATGACAAGATTTTGAATGTTGTGACGGTAAAAATTATGCTACAATATAAAAGAGTTATTATTTTCGTATTATATTTTTAAAATAATAATATTAGAAGCGGTTAGATACGGCGAGAAACTTTGTGAATTTGCATACAGTTCTAAGTACATTTTTTGAACAAAGATTAGCATTCACTAACAGAAAATTTTACAAATTAATTTCTAATCTACATTTAATTGTTGATCACGTCGTTTAATCCCGAATAGGGAAGTGCTTTTGGAAAATTTACTATTTCTGTTGGAATGCTTTAAGCAGGTGCCAAAATTTTAGTTACACTGTGGATTCTACAAGGGGACTTTCCATACATTCAAGAACTGTTCTAAAGAACTTTCAGGATTTTTTGTCACAATGTTTTCCTTCATCGTTGGAACCAGTGACAATTATATCTAATACACACATAAGCTCGAAAAGTCATTGTTTTCTGAATGGGATTCGAACTTGTCAACCATTTGCGTGTGAGGTGCCAACTTTTACATGTAACCACATACGCCAACAATAGTATATATAAATAATAAATGGAATAATATTAACCGCGTAAATACATACCTTTCATTAAAACTGGAATTTTTACTATTGTACTATTTTCCTTTTGCGTGTGTTTGTCAGTTTAAGCACGTGTTCTGTTACAAAAGGAAGGATAATAATTATTAACACATATTTCATACAAATACATCATTTCCGCAAAACTATTTATTTATTTTAACATCAATGTTTAAGCGATTAGGCTAAATTATAAGCAGGTCTATATGTACAGAAAAATCTCAGTAACGACTTATCCGATTAAGGAAAAAACACTGATACAAGATTTCTTTATAAAATTTAGTTTATAGATTATTCTGGCTCAAGAAAGATTTCACTTGGTCAAAAGTAGCCAATGTTAATCCAGGCTATAAGCTACCAGTGCATCAAACTTTATTAAAATTCGTCCAGTAGTTTTTTCATGAAAGAGTCGAACATACATCCATGCTCACAAATTTTCGCATTTATAATATTTGTATAAAAAAAATATCGATTAAACGTACTGTAAAATGCAAGCCTGTTCTACGCTTTTATCCGAAAACTTCTTCATCGTTACACACGAACTATGTAGATCATATCAATAATATTCTAGACAAGTGACCATAGTACTCATAACCGATAAGTCTCATAAGATATGACAACATAGAGACCATGAGGGAAGCATAATTACTTTGTAGACATGCGGCACATGGCGTTATTACTCAAAAAGAAAATTTTACTTTTGCTTCAGTCTTTGCTCCATGGGAAAAGGGCGTGTATTATTATTGTATAATTATAACCTAGTTATAAATTAAGTCCCTCTGCACCTCAGCTATTTTTACTTCGTGTGAATGTTACTTCGTCGTGTGAGGGGCGGGCCTCCTAGTGTGCGCAACGCCTTATCTCACTGAACTGAGTTCTCAAGCTTTCACGTTTTTAAATACTTTACAATACTTGCCAATTTATTATAAAGGTGAATTGATTTTTATGCTTTTATTTCGTTGATCGCTAACTGCTGATTGGGAGTTATGTAGCGAGATTTAAAGCTGAGCTATAAGGATTTGCCGGTTTTACCTCCCATATTAACTAAGAGAAACAGAAAGAAAGAAAAACGCTTTAAAACCTCAAACCAGACTGTCCCTCCAAATATGCTACATTTTAGTCCTTAGCTGTTTAATTTTTATTGTTCGGTGATTATTTTATATCGTAAATATTATATTTTATTATGATAATAAGTCAGAATGTAAAATTAAATGAAATAATATATATGTATGTAACACATTTTATCTCCAAGTTATGTAAGTATAAAATAGAAATAACAATAGTAACTTCTTTCCTTGTTCAGTAATCGTGTGAATTGTCACATAGTACAAATTCCCTTAGACACTGGTATGGGCGGGCCACCCGTTGTTAAGACCGCCTCTCTCCACTGGTCTCCTGGTACTTCATATTTCACGGTTCCATAACATACCATGAAGACCATGTGGAATTAAATATGTGTAGGCATTTTACTGCGATAGATTACTTCGAATAAGTAAAAGAAATTATTACTCGATCACATCACTTCTTTGTTAGTAACGGTTAACTCGACATCTGGACTTTTCTAGATTTTTCATACATTTGCTGTCCCGTTGTCCATCAGATACGCTATCAGACTTTATTAAAGCCGTGAATTGGGTTTTTGAGATCTAGAAATATCACTTATTTTTTTAAGTACCTAATATAATAAGAATAAATATATAACAGTTACTTTTTTCCTCCTTGTTCAGCAATCGTGTGAATTGTCACATAGTACAAATTCCCTTAGACACTGCCATGGGCGGGCCACCCGTTGTTAAGACCGCCTCACTCCACTGGACTCCTGGTACCATATACCCATGGTGTCGTGGTGAGATGGGTGTGTTTATGGGAGTTATGGTGTTAGAATTTACAGTAAATTTCTCAAGTGAAATATACAGATCTAGAATTATTTTATTATTCAAAATATTGCAGCAACATTAGCTAGCTATACACACCTAATATTGCCACGAGTGGCAACGTGTCACGGCGGTGTTCGGACGAGTGGTGACGGGATGACCTGGATTAATTTCTAGACCAATAGCCAGACGCAAATGACCGAAAAGACTAAAAAGCAGCAATTTTGTAGAGCAGTAGGACATCGTGTTAGGCTTATTAATAAATAAAGAAAGAAAACGATCACCTAATGTTATTAAAATAAAAAGTTGTAAGAAGAGTTGCTAGCCCCCGGTCTCTGAGCACATTTGGCGGTAGTTTATTTATTCAATAGCGTTTTTTTATATGAGTTTAAACGATATTGAATAGATAAACTACCGTTAAATGTACCTCAGAAACCGTGGGTTAGATAAGTTTTTACCTATGTTAGTTGTATATGGATCAAGTGATTTTGCGGTGAATTTGCTTCTTATGGACAGAACCTAAATAAGCCAATATATTTTTCAATTTATTTGTTATTTACAAAGATTTCTATGTAAATATATAACTCTCAACTTACTTACCTATTACATAGCTTTTCCTCAAGTTTTACTTGTGTAAACAAGATGAATAATAGTATTACATAATAACAAATAAACAAATACAGGAATAAATAGTAAAAACCCCGCTAAACTGCATTCTATGACTAATTAATTATCATTAAAGGAAAATGCTGTTCATAAACAATTAAAAGGATTTACTGAAAACAGTTGCAGACATATTTTTTTAATACTAGCTAAATGGATGCTCTCCTAGGTCGTAGCGTGATGTTAAATATCACATAGATTTTCCTGAAATTGCAATAAACCCAGCTATCATACATAAACAGAATTGTTTAAATCGGCCAAGTAGTTACAGAGATAAACACACCCAAACAAACGAATGAAATCTTTATAAATTAAATAAATTTAACCCATGACTGTCCCACTGCTCTGCAAGGGTCTCCTCCCGTAATGAGGGAGGGGTTAGGCCTTGAGTCCACCGCTGGCCAAGTGCGGGTTGGGGACTTTGCATGCCCTCAATAAATGTATTAAACAAATTTTAGGCATGCAAGGTTTCCTCACGATGTTTTCCTTCACCGTTGGAGCATGTGATAATTATTTCTAATACACACATAACTTCGAAAAGTCATTGGTGTGTTGCCTCGGGTTCGAACCTGCGACCACTTGAGTAGGAGGTGTCAACTTATAAATGAAATCTTTAGCTTTAAATTATTAGGAAATAAAGTGGTATTTAATTAAATGCTTTTGGAAATAATAAAGGTTACCTAAAAGGAAAATTTTAACCTAATTATTTTATATGTCATAATATATGAAATAATAACAGGAAATATTTGAAGCGCTTTACCTGAAGGAAAACGTTTACAATTATTCACGATAAGGTCGTTTAGTTGATAGTATTTGGTACTTTAATAAAACAAACGTAGTAAGTATTTAATAAAATATTGCTATTATAAATACTCTTTTTAATTGATACTTTTGTTTTTAAAATGATTTTAAGATTCCTTACACACACAGAAAAATATGCTTAGAATCACACTCAAGATATTGGTTTTACTTAAAAATTATTAATTATTTTTAAAATAGCTTAAATAATCAGGTAATTGATAGAAATATCGTTTTATTTTTGTAGCGTTAATTGTATATGTATACCTATTAGAATTTTTTAAAACACTATCTCAGCAAGAGTTACGTGCTATCGCCACATTTGTCTCAATGTAAATTTTAAGAAAAGTAACCAAAAACTGTAGTAGGTTTTTGGTTACTTTTCTATGTTTTTATATACGTTATAGTATATGTTTAAAAAAATAATTTCATTAATATATTCGTCACTTAAAACGATAAATTTAACTTTAATACACGTCAGTGAGTTGTATCAGCGGGAGGGCCCCTTGAAACTTGCGAGACACACTTACGCCTCTTTTGACTTTTACCACCTCTACCGCGATTCTCTACCACTATCGACTACCGACAACCGGCTAGCTATCGAAAAATGTTGAATGACAATCTGATCAGCGTCTCTACCGGACGTCGTAGAAACTATTTTCGCAGTATATTAAATTACAAACTCTTGATACTCGATGGATCCAAATCTCTACAATCGTGGTACTGTTTTTTGTGCAGCATTTTAGTAGTCTAAGCTTGCACCTCTCACGCAAGTGGTCGAAATCAAATCTTATGATTTTTGTTGTATATTATATTTCTGTTATGTGTGTATTAGAAATAATTACCACTGTATGCAAAGTCTAGCAGTAGTCCCCAACTAGCACTTGGTTGATGAACTTAACGTCTAACCTTTTCCTTGTTCTGGAAAAGCTTCTAGCCCAGCAATGGGACTATCATGTGATAAGAAAATGAATACTGTAAGTAGTTTACTGTATTGATTGCTAGCTAACCGCAACAGCTAATGTAACCTACACCCAAACGCCAAACAATCCAAGGAAAAATGCATGTTTGCGTTAATTCCCGATATCAGGTTCCTAATGAATATGCAAGACAACAGGTAAAAATGATGATCCACAGTATTTATCGACAAAATTGACTCAAAGCAATTGTCCGACATCATTTGACTTTTGCTAATTGCATTAAATCAACAAAAAAGCCAAGTGGATATGAGCAGAAGCCGAGCGGCTTGTAATTCCCGAACATTCGTCTTATTCGATTGTACCGCTCGCCTGTGCCGGGTATTGCCGGCACGATTTCGTGTAGAGCAACCCTTATGCATAAGGTGCGTTTCGGTGGGCGTTTTCCCGCAGCGAAGATTACTAAGTAACTAAGTCAAGAATAACTTTGTTTCATGAGAAAAATGGGCGGTATCAAGAAAGTCTAATGAATTTTTTGTTAAAATCAAATTGTTTGATCGACTGTGAAAGGATTGGGGGTTCTGTTCCCAGATTGTTGGTAAAATAGCTTTTTGTTGGTTAATTGGTGGAATACTGCAGTTAAAATTACAGTGGCAGGTTTTGATTTATGGACTCGCTAATATGTGCAATATGCTGCAATTAATTTCACTTTTGTGTTTTTGTTTAAATATTTACTGAAGTCTAAACTTTTAGAAAATAGCTTAATTTTAATTATCCATCCCTTGTGATTATTGCCTAAGTTAATATAATTAATTATTTTTGCAGTTCTAAAGATTGTTGACACATTACAAAGCAGATAAAATTGTAACTGTCCAAAATGTTGTAAATAAATTGTTAAAAAATTGTCATCAAGTGCAATTTACATATCTTGAATAGAGATAACCAACCTTTTTATCCATACTAATATTATAAATGCGAAAGTAACTCTGTCTGTCTGTCTGTCTGTCTGTCTGTCTGTCTGTCTGTCTGTCTGTCTGTCTGTCTGTCTGTCTGCTACTCAATCACGCCTAAACTACTGAACCAATTTGCATGAAATTTGGTATGGAGATATTTTGATACTCGAGAAAGGACATAGGCTACTTTTTATCCCGGGAAAATTACGCATTTCCCGGGAAAATTCAGTTGGCGAACGAAGTCGCGTATAATCAATATTATAATGACATTGAATCAACAAAATTCCGTTGTCATGGCAACTGTTTTAATGACGGATATGCCTTAGCGCAACTTTGTTACATATATTAAGAGATATAAATAATTTTGATGATATTTTTTGTGCAAAAAAGCATATTTTGTGTCATCACGCTACGACCAATAGGAGCAGAGTAACAGTAAAAAGTGTTACAAGAACGTGGAAAATTCTGACCCATTCTCTCTTATGTGACGCAAGCGAAGTTGCGCGGGTCAGCTAGTACACTATAAAACACCACTTTCACCGTAACTAAAGTATAGAATAACACTTGCACGTCTACAATGCATAGTGATTAACCTCCCCCAAAAGAACTAGTATCATGTAACATCCGGCAAAATCACGACAAAAGACATAAAATTGATCATTTATACAAAAAGGGATGCAAGGATTCAGGTGTCAAAAATTTTAGAAAAAAAAAACTATCCCATTCACAAAAATCCGGCGACGTATCAAATCTCTTTGTGTCACTAAAGTGTAAAAAAAGTATACACAAAAGGCTTGCACGCAATCTAAGAATTCGAGGTGACAAAAGCAAATGTTATTTTTTGGTAGAAAAGCTCCTGTGTAAAGGAATTAGGCATTCATGTGTTTTTGAAGAACCGAGTTTTTGGTTAACACTTGTTATAATATAAGTTGGTATTTTGTGGTGCAATTTTTTCATAAGTTTGTTGGTGAAACACAATTTGATGGTATTTTTAATCGCAAAAGCCATTTTTTTATGTCCCGTTTGATGTTTGTACTAAAATTGCTTATAGCTAGTTGTGTTACCGGTGATCGACCGCGTGGTCATTCCATAGATGTTCTCGCAGAGTAATATTTGACCTGAACGTCACCCTCTTCGAAGAGCACGTTTAAAGTTGGTCCCAATTGTTGTCAATTAAAATTACAGTCGTTAAGCCATGTCAAAGGCCTTTTGGGTGCCTTCAACCACTTTCACACTGGATTAATCACTAACCAAGAAATAAATAAAAAATAATAACTGTTGATGCATATATTATAAGGTACGGGTAATTGAAACAATGAGTGAATTAGTGCCTAATTAAGGTATCAATATTTCCCTATTATAAATTGATTAACGTATATTATTTTATATAATTATTATGGAATAATCATCTTCCTGTCGTTTCGTTATCATATTTGTAATAGTGCATATATTAATTATATGTTCAATATCCATATTGTAAATATGAATATGTCACTGTGTTGTTTGCCCTTCTATCGCGTAAAAATGGTCGAAACTATCGAACACAGTCTTCATAAAAAAATGGACAGGTACTCAAATTTCTTAATAGGATTTTTATCAATATCGCTGGAACGGAAATTAAACGTACTAAATGTCATCAAATAAATTAAATTTGAAAAGGAAAACAAGAAGAATAAAACATCAAACACAAAGCCAAGAAGTCATCACTAACAAAAATCGTGTTCGACCGCCATTAGTTTTCGCGAAATCGCCTAACGAAGTGGAAATTTATAGTTAAATCGTTAAATTCGTGAACCACGCTCGCTGATCAAAGAAGTCGAGCGAATCGGATCATATTCAATACGTTTTTTATGACAAAAAAGCGCAAAATTGCGAATCCTTTAACTAAAAAAGCATATTGTTGATGAATAAAAGAACGAATGTGACAAACATTGCAATTGGTGATTGTTTTTTTTTGTAGACGTGTGACGTCATCGTGCATTGGTTTTGTCATTTTGATACGATTTCCTTAAGATGTCATTGTACCGAAATTAATTATGTTCGGATTACTTGCCTCGTCATTATACGTGGTTAAAAAAAGTACTACTATAAAAAAAAACTTTCTGTAAATAGGATTTAAGAGGAAAATTTTATTGTGATCGTTGCAACAGGAAAATATGTGATTTCTGTACCTAAGATATTCTATTAGAAAACAGGTAACTCTTTTTTTTAAAATTGCGATATCTAATAAAAGAAACATCTAATATTTTAAACGAAAGTGTGTGAAAGTGCCTCGAACCTCAACTTTAAGGTACGATCACACAACACAGGCATTAGGTCTATCCCTTGGGAAGATTAGAATTTGCTTATGATACAAAGTTCAAACTTTAATTCATTAACGAAAAAGCAACTAATGTTAGTAAGTATAAGTTAAACACGATTTATATTGTCCTCTATTATACTAAGTATCTCCAATCGCATTTATGTCCAAGATCAGCGGCACCAACTACGCAACAATCCACGTGCCAGATACGAAAACTATAATTAAAACAAGTAAAAACTATCATAAAAAGTTGTGAACAATTCTACAATTACCACATAAATCTATATTTAGACTTTGTCCGTTTTGTCGCACTCACTCGTCATACACAACAACATGGCTGACTATGACAGGCGCATTGTTCAAACAGAAACGACACAATCTTTTTTTTTCTTTTATTCTATTCTGTTCTGTTCACAATGGCCGCGCGCTGTGCCCGTGGTATTTTACTTACCTATGTTTTTCACTTTGTTTTTGGGGCGTCAAGGTTTATTACCAGGCTGACGTAAAAACGCTAGAGGCGGGATCTTGTTAACTTTTTAGAGAAATTTTGATTATTACTATCACTTGGACGTGGTTGGTCAAAGTTTGAACTGTTTAAAATTGGACATTCTGAGCCTTGATATAATAATAAAAAAACAAAGAAATACGTTTTCTAAACATTTATAATGGTTTAAAATACGTTTGTTAGCAAGGAAAGTTATTTTACAAACGGATTAGAAGAAATTTTTCGTCTCCTAAACAAATAAAACGCTATGATTAATTGCTTAGTGATAGGGTTTCGGAATAATATCACGTATCGTCCCGCCATTACATCAGTGACCGTTTACTTAGCCCTGAGACCAGTATTGTTAATAAACCGTTGTTCACCTAAGTACAAGTTATTCTTGAAATAACTGCTCTTCTAAGCCATCTGTGTGCTCCATGTTAGTGCGAACACTGGTTTCTCATTGTCATCTTAGCTCACAAAGGGTCAATTCTTAAAACATCTGGTGTCAAATCAGCATCGTCGCTCGTCGAGTGTCTAATCTCATAATTGTACAAACTCAAGGCCTCGATTTGCCATCATTGTCGCGTCACAATAACACAATGGCGTCTCGCATATTATCCATTCATATCATAACGTTTATAAATACGTTTCACGGTAGCATTATGGACGTTGTCTCGCGATTCCCCGAGGATATCCACTAACAAAGAATCCATCATAATAGCCGAAAGTTCGGTACGCACAAAGCGGTTCGCAACCCGTCATTTTCGTACCTATTGGCTATTTTATGACAATAACTCTATTGTTGTCGAAAAGGAATTGTTGGAGTCTTATTGTGTCCATCGGAATTCGCGAAACTGGAATTGTCTCTGTACGCTAACGAAGTTCGCAGCCCTCGGGCGAACAATTTTCTTACGCAGATGTTCGAGTCGTGACCTTATGAATGATTGGCCAATTTCAGCATCGTAGTTACAAAAACAAAGGGTCCATTATCAGCGGGGTGCAGGCGTGGTATTCAGTGATTGTTTGCGACAACCTCGAGTCAAGCTGTGCGTGATAATATTTAGTTTTTTCACAAGCTGTCCAGTATTGTGGTGGCCGGTCGGGCAGGCCACTTGAGGCGTTCTTTGTACAGACGGCCATGTAAAGAAATTCTAAGGTGTGTTTGTTTAAAATCTCCTTTCGGCTTCTGTAGGTTTGTGAATGACTTCTGTTATATAAACACGAGCAATTATGACGCTGTTGGTTTTGTGTGCTTCTACGTATGCCACCATTTTGTCATGATCGTTGTATGTGCTCACTACTTTAGCTGTAGTTAATACTTTATTGTTTGTAGTAGTACAAAGATTCATTCATGTTTCGTAAGAATTGGGATGAAGAGCTTTTGGATTAGGACTAGAGTTACGTTACACAACCATTCTTATAGTTAAATAAAGGACCTTAGACATTACCTAAGTTCAACGTACTTATTTCAAAGTATAAATCAATTTCAACCAAAATAGCTGTGGGACTTCAATCAGTTACTTATAAGAGCTACCAAAAAAATACTTCGTGAGAACATTCGTAAATCAGACACCCCAAGTGTGAAACTATGATATTCAATTCAGAAAAGGCATTAGACTAGAAAAATTAACTGATCCTATATCTCAAAACATACGGAATTATTTTTGCTATCAACTTTTACTTTGCCATCACGAATATGTTTTATAACTTCTATTATTTGTACATAAGGGTCAATTTCGTCTGAATTTTTATTTTCTTAGTTGTAAATGTTTGTTGGTTTTTTATTATCGTTTATCTATTGTATGACACCCTTTGCTTTTATAGAATTAACTTCTCTTGTCTTATTACGATCGCGGTCAGATAACAAAGGGAATTTCAATGGGATTTTAATTTGGACTTTAACTTTGATTTTGGTTTGGAAGGGTGTGGATGGGATTCATATATCCTTGCGTGTCCTGGTTTGATAAAGTGTCTTTGAATTTGAAGATAGATAGAATATAATAGTTAAGTTTACAATTTTGGGAGCTACTGAACGAAACAATAAAAAGAAATGCCTATTTACTAAAATGTTTTAATGTTATATTAATTATATACAATAATAAGAGGAAAACAATAATTTTAACATTGGATAACAGGCATATCGGATTACGAACTAAGCTTGTAGCGTGGTAACCAAATAACTGATGGACATACGTAGGTATATACTTCGAAATAGAGTAAGGTATGGAAAAATATGTAAGAAATAGTTTAATTCGTTTTTATTTCTTAAATACATATTTTTCCATACCTTACCTACTCTATTTCGAAGTAACTATTAACTACTGTTTACATATTATTATGATTACAGGAGAATAATAATTATTATTCGTCCTCATAATTTCATGAATGACAATCATTTCATATTCCCTAGTGATTCACGATATATATTGACAGTAATATTATAATGTAAATTGTTTAATTGTTTTCCCACCATTGATATTATTATTATTGTAAGCCTAACCACAGAATATTGACCGATTTCCCACGAATTAAATTATTCAGTTTGTAGAATGATATTGTATTTGTTAGTCATGACAAGAATTTTATGTTTCTACGCACAGGGTTTGTTAAGCTATTAATTATATAGGTCTGCATAATGATAAATAAATAAATTAAAACATAATAATCCTATTTGTTTAGTAAAAACCAGAGACTCGAATAACGTCTTACTAATAAACGTCGTCTAAGCTCTGATTAGTTATGTGGTATTTGTCACTTTCAATCAATTTTAAAATGAGTGTGAGTGAAAAAGACAAAACACTGTGCAAGTAAGGCGGTTTGAATTTTAAATACAGACAATGTTCTCACTAGCGAAAGCCGCTTCAAGGTTTCTTTCGATATGTTATTTCAGCTCTTTACTATTCAAACAGTAAATAAACATCTAGACCAAGGTACCTATTAAAACATCCAACAAAAAGTCCCACAACAAAACCTACTACAAACAACTCAAGATTAAAATCGTAATTGTTATAAAAATTAATATTAAAAAAACTTTGACTTCCAATTACACGTGGTGTCTCAAGTGCCATTAACTGCATGTTCGGCCAAGACGTTAATTGTACAATTATTTTTAACTATTGTATTAAAACGAACGGTAGTTGGTTTCTTTGGTGCCTCGTGAGTGGCACGTGGTTCATGTAGTACCTCTTCATAGTCCACTCATTACTGTTAAATGGTCTTGGGTAGAAAAAAGACCTCACTTGTAAAGTAGCTGACAAAATTAATACTACACATGATATTAACAATTTTGAACTTAGTGCCAATGGTGATAAGGTTATAAATGATGTAAATATTAAACTAGCAGATACAGTGATGAAAGATGCGTTATTTAAATTCGACGTTTAGTGTGTCAGATAAATTGTCGACCTAAAAATCATTTGTTCAGATTCACCGTCGGTAATTACTCCGTCAGTTGTAATATTAAAATGTTTTTCTTTTGAGGGCGTGACTTTGTTATTTTGTAAGTGTATTTAGGAGATAATTGGTCTATTCGAAGTGACGTAATAGATTCATTAGTGGGCGGACATAGAAAGGGTGATGGAGTGAAAATTGTTTATTTTCATGTTCTTATTGTGCTCGTTATGTCAAAATTTCTATTCATAAGTTTGAACACGAATGAAACTTGTAACTAGTAGTTGAAAGAAATAACAGTTTATTATAATAAACAAAAATAAATAAGGTTTCACATTATTAAGGCTTAATGTCAAGGTACGAATAAGAGGTTGGTGTTAATAAAACGAATAAAAATATTAAAGAATGCTTTTGGGACGGAACTTAAATGGCATTCCGTTATCATGTAAAAATAGAATAGAGTCTAACTATAAGATAATGTATATTAACAATTACTATATCTTTCAGCCTACAAGAAGCATTTGAAGTAATATATTATATGAACTTATGAAAATTAAGTAAAAGCCCATAGTTACCAAGAATGATTTTTGGACAATTATAGGAACAGCAAATACAAAGTAGGACACTGTTGCTAACAGATGTTAATAGAAGTCCCGAAACACTTCACATACAAGTACTTTGTCCTTGTACAAAATGACCCTGATCTATAAAGAAACAAGTATCAAAGACGTACTAACGGACTCTCAACTTAAACTAGTCGTTGAATATAAAATTCTTAAGAATCTTACATCATACAATGCTACACCGGATGCGTACATACCACAGCATACATTTACAGTCACAATCGATAGACAATAACCAACAAGCTATACAAAAAAGGACTTCAATAGCCTTCCGACTCTACGAGATGTACCAACAAACGGGTTTGGTACCTTCCAGACGGAGCGTCGCCACGCACAATACAAAAAAGAATCACGATACAAAATCCTTACAGTATTATATTTGTATGGGATGAAGGACATTGTCTTTGTAGAAAAGAGTTGGAGATTAGAAGCTAGAATGGATTAACGGGATAGAGGCTTGAATAGAATTGAGGCTTTGAGCTGCCGAAATTGCAAGCTGCTACTAGGTTGTGTTTTTTGAACTGGTCATTCGGTAGAATAGTTATTTGAGTGGGTTAGTGGTGTCTACCTAGTAGTTGGGATTAAAACCTAGATTAACACACATCTTTTAAGGCAGTGAAGTCGCAGATAGATGCTATCAGTAAATATTTTTGTTCGTTGCTTATGTTCGTCTGATTAACGGAGTTTTATATCCTATTCATGCTTCTAAGTTGGTCATTTAGACAACTGTCTAAAGATTCAATATTCTCAATTGATTATAATAATGCATGCTCATATGATGACACAGAAAAAGCTATTCCTTCAAAATTTCTATACAAGTAAAAGCCATAATTGGTACTTAATATTATTACAATTTATCAAGATGGGGAACGTCTTGGCACACCGACACTTCAATATCAGATTCATTACGGCTATTATTCTACAAATAAACATTATCATCGAGACTTCAATAAGGAATCCACTAAGAAATAAATGATCATTATTGTAGGACCCGTTCGGAAGCTCCGCCATTGTGCTGGCTGCAAACTGCACCGTCATTTTAATCAAATATCATACGTTATTTATCATTCCACCCTTCTTTAAAAATCATTTTTAAAATAAACACAAAGAATGCACTCTGAAGAATGCGTTATAAAAATATGTAAAGGATTTAAAGGTTTTTAACAGGTGTACAAGTCAGCCGCTTTGTAAGTCAACATTGTTCCTGTAAATTCAACTTTAATGTCATTTACACAAAGGTGATTTTTGTTGAATGATGATGGAAGTCGGTTGAAACTAGTGATGTCCACTCACTGCTTAGTCAATGAAGTTTTTTTTTCTCCGTCTACTTAATGCTATTTTGTTTTTATTAGTTAGATACATATGTTTTTTCTATGTGATCGTGCGGCGCATTCCTTTTGATAGCGTATGTATGTCGTATCTATACTAGTTCGATCGTATCTCAATAAAATGGGTGTTATGAAACTTAATAGTGGGATTATTTCTGTCGTTTTTCTTTTGTTACTTTTGGTAATTAAAAATGTTGTGTTTTTTGTTAGTGTTGTAAAGCTATTCAATTGTGTATACCTGCATTTTTTGAGTTCTTTGTCTATTGTTTTATAAATCTTATTATAATGTAGCGGAGCGGCATCTGTATAATTTTTGTACTCCTTTTTATTAAATATTGTATTGTTATCTAACAGAGCCTGTTAAATAATTTCTGTATGGGATTTAAAGATTACCTATTATATAAAAAGTAGTACTTCACAAATATTACAAAAGATTATAATATCATAAAGGAGGAAATAAATAATTATTCTTCTAAAGATACCGCCACTTAAGAACGGAAATATCATATCATATCCGATATTATGATATTTAACTCCAAAGTACCCCACTTGTTTGCGCATGAGTGGATTTGCGCAAAAGCGCCGGCGGATACTGCGCAAACCATTTCAGTGATCAATGATGCCGATGTTTGTACAAAAAATGTAATAAACGATTATTATTTGTTTATTCTTTCTGTAACACAATACTATGATTTCATTTTTATAATAATTTTAGATTTACTAACAAAAAATCTCAGGTTAAAATCAACTTTATAACTTAAAGAATACAGCCGAAAATAAAATTCGGTCTCGTAGCGTATTACTTCTAAATCATTAAGCATGGTTCACATACGCGAGTAAATGACGTCGCGTTTACATCGCCCCATTTAACCGTTTCGAATAAGTTTGCACAACAATCGGTCTTTACTTCAATCGGTG